>NW_016690198.1:482306-615597 GCF_001604755.1 Lepidothrix coronata
TGTCTGACATGGCCTGAAACCAATTATTTGATATTTTCTTCAGAATGATGCCCAAGTCTATTGGGAATGAGCAATCATGAAATAATTTACCTCCTGATTTAATTTTTTTCTGCACAAATTAGTTGTAGCCTGAGCTAGCTATACACAGCTGCCTGCAACGTATCTCTGTCATATCAAGATTCTACTTGAAATGATGAAAAAGGAAAGGAGAGAGTAGAATTGAATAGAATAGGTTGGGGAATCCTGCTTTTAAAAGGCATTGACAAGTTTATCAGATATACTGTATACTGATCACATGTGCTCTCTGCTGATTGAAACTGACAGATTCAGAAAGAACTATTAGTGCAGCAAAGGAAACCACATGGATGCAAACTGTTACCCAAGTGCTTTAGGTTTTTTAAACACCTGTCTTGCTTTGCAGCTCACTGTTTGCAGCGAAACCTAGGAGTTCCAGCATAATCTGATAAAGCATTGAAGTAAGAGATCTCCACTTAAGTATAAACATGATAAGCATGTATAAATTTGCATATATTTAATCAAGAGAGTATTTCTGTCATAGAAAGAGGTATGTCACTGCCAGCTATTAAACAGCCTCAGTGAAGACTACACTAATCTTTTGAAAGAGATTCACTATATATAAAATTTTAACCGAATCTGCTCCATAAAATGAGATCAGTTTCCACCTTATAATGAAGGTTGATTCCATATCAGGTTGCTAGATGTTTGTTACTAAATGTTAAGGTCCTCTGTTAAAGTTGAGTGTATAGGTTTGCCAAAATTAAACATTTACTTGCAAATCATGTTCACTGACCAACTGATGAAAGAAAGGATAGACCAGTGCTGGAAACACAGGCTGAAGAACAAGAACATCTAATCACACTCTGACATCAAATTCATGTTGTAATCTCAAGTGCATCATCTCACCCATCTGACTCCATGACAGCATACAGCTACAGCTCTGATGAACAAATTACAGACTTCCTCAAGTGCTGTGAGGATGAAGTGCCCTGTAATCGTGTTTAATAAAATTACTTTATACACCGATACCTATCTCAGCTTGCCCTGAAACAAGAGACTCAACCTGCTCAATTATCAAAAGCACACCTATCCTCTAATAAATTACAAGACATTCTGATTATGCAATCCCTGATAGACAATGGCATTTTAAATAATTCAAATGTAAACAAACCAATGAGTCTCTAAATTAAAATTAATTAATGATGGGTCCATTTAAGGAATTTAGCAGTTGGTATCCAATAATTTTCTGATAATTCTCATAATATTAAAATAGATGAAATTCTTTAAACTTCCCTTTAATTAAAATTATTTTAAAACTTATAGAAAGACTATATGTGCAGTTGTTTACAGCAGTTATGGGCAGTTTTTTAGGTACTATTCTATAATTGGCAATTTGTTCTGAAGCAGCAACTATAAGCAAACAGTCCTTTGGAAAACTGCAAGAACTATCCTATGACAAAATGCTACTTTTGGTAATATTTCTCAATAGAACTGAAACCATATTCTGGCCTTACCAATGACATAAACTGGTTCCACATGCATCTTTTTATTTTTCTTGTCTACTCTGTGGGCTGAGGGAGTCATTGGATTTCCTGAAGTCTTCACACTCACACACAGAAAACACCAAAATAGTGTTTGAAGAGAGCATAAACACTGAAAGTCTGCAGCAAACTGTAAATAGACCTATATTAAAACAGTAGTCTTTGAAGAACTCTAAAAGTTGATCTTCCTCAGTCTTTGCTGAAAGAGAAATTAGGCACTGCCAGGTCTCTCAAACTTTCTCATTACTTGTAACTTTGATAGGATTTGCTTATATTTCCCTGTAAACCATTTTAAAATACTTGGCTGATAAAAGACAATTCTAATTTGTATTTGAAAACACAATAATTTACATATTTATTTTAATCTGATTTAAATTTCTTTAATGTTTGCAAATATAAAAATATCTGCTAGCTTAATTACTATCCTTCTGCATCCACATTCACAGAGGAATTGTTGGGTCTCTCACAGATTGGTTCATTATATCAGACTCACTCTATTTAAATTAGATTGCTAGGAACTTTCAACCAATCAGGAGTTTCTATCAAGTGTTCATCATTCCTTTGTGTAGTCTATGTATGATATTATGTTTTTTCTTTAAATAATAGATTAAAGTGCCTCTGTTACTTTTGTTTCTCTTATTCCTTGGAATTTCCAAGATATAACAGAGCCAGTTCAACTCTATTCTAATAAGAGAAAAAAAAAACAAACTGCTTATAAAGCTGGAGTCAATATTCATATTTCTGCTTCCTACCTCTTTATATTTCAAAACCCTAGTTAGGCTAAGTCACCACAAAGTTCTAATGAGTACTTTTACAAGGAATATAAACATCAGAAATAAATCTAGGCATACAGAAAAAAGGGCAGACACCGCCATTTCAAAACTTCTAGAGAAATGTTTGGAAATTCATAATCTTTTAACAAATATGTTGTAGAAAGACTAATATACAAAAGAAGGATTAATCACATCTGTCAGCACAGATATAAGTTCCCACTCACTGAGCTGAGACTACACAATTAAAACACCTCCTTATAGATGAGCTGCTAGTATGGTGTGTGACAGAACACCTAATAATGTCACAGAAAGTGCTGGACTTTTCCAGCACATGAACAGAAAATCAGTGCACTGATTTGTAGCCAATGGATGATCAGTGCATGAATCTATTGAGGAAAACAAAGCTCTTCTTGAAAGTCTGAGACCAGTAACTGATCTAATTTCAGACAGTCCCGAACATTCGTGGGCACTGGGACTGGGTTATAACCACACTTTTTCTTTCTATGTCAGACAGACAGAAATATCCCTATTGCCTTGCTCTATTCAGTAAATGTAGTGAAAAGTACTATAAAATGACTGAAAGCTTTGCTTTTCAAAAACTCAGTAGATACAGCAGTCCCTTGATTGAAGATGGAGGGGTTTTAAAAAATTCTAAGCCTAAGCCACAGTGAAAAGAACATGCATATTCTAATTTAGCATGTAACATCCATGTTGTGGATGTGACCCCCACCAATTTAACCACTTTTTTTTTTTTTCCAAAAAATTATTGTGATTAATTTTGACTTTTTCCCATACAATTTTGTGACAGAAGAAATTCTCTGTCTTGACAAAAATCAGTCAAAACAACCTAACAAACTTGTGATTAAATGATGGCAGATGCATATACTGAAAGCTCTTGTAACAACTTTCTTTGAATCAATACTGCAGGAGACTCTTAAAGACATTTTTTAAGTATTCTCTTATCTGCCATAGTTCTACACACTTGTCTTCACAAAAGCCCATGTTCTTAAGTAAAAGAGAGACTATTATAATTCTCTCTCAGACTGTGTCACTTTTTATTATTAAACAGAAAACTACAGTACATAAATCTCAAAATGAACTCTGACCACTCTCCAAGTATCAGACTAGAGAGTCAATCTGTTTCATCTTTTAAATCTGGGATGATAATGCAACAATTAGAGAGCATAGTGAGTTAAAGGCTTTTTTCATGTTGTGGAAGAAAATGCAGGTATGCTGTGAAAACACAAAGGAAGATAATTAGTTAGTGTTTGCTAATTGTGGACATTTTGAAAGAAAAAAAAACCAAACCAACAAACCAAGAGTGAAACTATGCCCCTTTCAACCTCTACAGAATTCTGAAAACAGATTCGAATTCTGGTTGGAAAAGATAAAGTGGAAGAAATTCATTAGGACACAACAGTTTAAAAAATATAAACCAAAATATAATTGAGAATTTCATGTTTAAAAATATTTAAATAATTTCAAAAGTAAAGTTAGGATTTACCTATTTTATTAAATAAACTAGATAATAAAATCCCAGAATAGGCATATTTTTAATGAGATATCAATAATGAGATATCACTGGCCATCTTCATATTACGGGCTTAATAAGTAATTTGAAGCAACTGTTCTGAAAAGATGGAAGGTGTTCAGGCACACTACCAGCTTTGAAATTCTGTCAGTTCAACTGACATTTCAGTAACTGAGATACTGTTATCTTACCCCCTACTATATACTTAAAAAGTAACAAGCTTAATGCTTTTGGAATCTTCAAGAAAATGTCATTCTCCCACTAGAAACACATTTGTGGTCCTAGGATATTGTGTTCATATGGTCTTTAAAAGAGTACCTCTTTTCTATTAAAACTTCAACTATGCATGTTCAAACAGATGGTTTTATTTTTTTCTCAGTACTAACAATATTTCTGTTTAATATAATCGTGTAGAAGAAATCAAATGCAATATTTGCAAGAATAAGAAATAATATGTGACAAACAAGGTATAAAACACATTATTTCCTATATTATATTCAAGGATATTTATTTTGTTTCCCCTGAGTAACAGGATCTTGCTATGGCTGTCAAAGTTTTATAGGCTTCCCAAGGAACAAAGACAACTTCAGAAATCTGCATCATATCTGTATGTCCACTGATTTTCAACCCTAACTTCCTATATAAATTCCCACTAACACTATTTGCTCCATTATTTGAAATCAGTGACAATTAAATCTATTGAATATCTCAATATTGATTGGCTCATAAAAAAAATTAGCAATCTTTGGTGATTATATCTGCATTTTTACTCAATCCCTATGTAATAACCATGTAATTTTCACTCTTGTCCTCATGTTTTCTGTGAAGTTTATATACACACAACAGAAAAGTGCTATAGTTTTACTTGATACCTGTTACTTCCCCATTTTTCATGGATGGAAACTGTACAGTTTTTCACTCCACCTGTGTAAGATATGGTGAAGATTGTGCCATAGATCACCATGTATGAAGACAGGCTGAGAGAGCTGGGGTTATAAGCACGGAGAAGAGACAGATCTGGAGACAGCTTAGAGTCTGTTCAGTACCTAAGGACATACAGGAGAGTTGGAGAGGCACTTTTGACTAGGCCACTGAGTGACAAAACAAGTAGGAATGGCTTCCAATTGAAAGAGGGTAGCTTTAAATTCCATGTTGGAAGTATTTATGTCTTCATAATGTCTAAAAGTCACTACAATATTTATGTGGGTCTTGAAACACCTTAAAGTTTAAATTAATGAAAAAAACCTTTCAAATAATTTCCATAGTTAAATTTTAAAATTTTATATTTCTAAACATTTGGTCTTTAACAACACATTATAGATATAAATACCTGAAAACTTGCTTGTACTAATCCAAGGACAATAGAATTAATTTGATCTACAAAAGCAGGAAGTGATACTGGATATTATCATCTATAATCCATCCATCGTCTACTTTATACTAGCATGCCTTACGACCACTTCAGAAAGATGCAACAGGACTTTCCAGAACAGAACAGTAGTAAGTCAAGTGACTGAAATACTTTCCCCCTTCATCCTCATACTTCTAAAAAAACAGATTTCAACAGTGGACTGTTGAAATGAGAAAACGTGATGGAAAACCAATTGTAACTAAAACATAAATATTGTAAATTATCTGCTATAATTCATAATCTGTACAGAAGTATCAAAAAAGGTGCAAAGATACATATATTAATGACATGAATCCAAATTTGGAACTCTTTCATTTCCAGATAGTAATGGGAGAATAAATTATACTGAAGTTATTCATCCTAATTATTTCCGGACATGAATAATCCGTTTTTTTCATAACACAGTCACTAAACCAGAAGGTATCAATGTTATTGTAACCATATTTTTGATAGATAAGACAAAGATCATAGAAGGCTGGTTGTAGGTCATAATGATGGCTTAAGAGATCACAAAGCAACTGAATTTAAATAAAATGGAAGGATAAAAGCAAGTCTGAAATTGAAGTTCTTTATTTCAAAGGAAGGAAATTATAAACTAGGGGAAATAAAGCCATATGCACATGAATGTAGTGGAGAAATCAAATATAAGTTAAATGTGTGTCCTGGATACAGAGAAGGGGGTGGAGTTTAGCATGGTGTGGGTGTGACCAAGTTATTCTATACACCCACCTCATCGCTGGGGGGAGTGGTTTCAGCAGGGAAAGACCAGGTGCCCTCACCAGAAGTTGGCCATTTTGCTGCCCTCTGGGAAGGTATCAGCATCAATCCCTTTGGACTCAGGACAACTCTGCTGGTGCCCCCTTCAATTTTCTCTGGAGCACAACTATGGACCTTCGGTGCTGAAAGGAACAGCGGCAAAAACACAATTGACTATAGTGTTCAATCGACAGTGCCAGTGGGGAAGCTGCCAGCAGGGAACACACTAGCAGCAGGGCGAACCCCAGCTAGTTAAGCTCATCAAGCTGGGAGGAAAGGCACCCAGGCAAACCCAGCCAAACCAAGTTGGAAGCAGTGTAGCTAAGTGGTAGGAAAAAAAGCAGCAGTGGCCCACGGGATCGACCTATGGTGCAGCAAAGCAGTAGAAATGGCAGTGCAGGCACCTGCGCAGAACTGAGCCCCAGTGGAGAGGCTGAGCAAGCCCTACTCGGAAAACCTCGCTTCTGGGCGGTTGTTTGTCCTTCTTTTTTGTTGTTTTCGGTTGAGGGGTAGGATACATTAGCTGCGGGAGCTTCCCTGTCATATTGCCTTTGTTCCTGAATACCACATGGCGCTGGGCGCAGGCATGGTCACCATATTGCCCTTGTCTGGGGAAACCATATTGTTTTTTTCCTGGTATTACCTTTCTGTGGGTAAAACACCTCTTTTTTTGTATACTTTTGCTATTAATATTGCTGTTGTTATTGTCTGTGTCTTATTCCATTGTTTTGTGCTTTTAATGAATTATTATCTTAACCAATAATCTCTCCTTTTTCTGTCCCTCCCTTACCAGAAAGGCGTAGGGGAAGGAGAGTGGCTTATTTGGAGTTTAATTTCCAAATGGTGTTAAAAGCAGCCCAATATGCAAAACCCAAAACTTGCATTTCAAATTAGCTCAACAAATTGCTGGGAATATGTAAGGTTAAGTGAACTCAAAATAGATTTTTCTAACCAAGTGTCATGGTTTGAGATAGCCCCAAAATCCAATCCCCTAGTCTAAGCCCCCTCCCACATCTCAACCTAATGTGAGATGGGTTTTTCCAGACAAAACACACCAGACTCAAAGTGGGGGAAAGGGAAGGGGGAAGGGAAAAGGGAACAAAACTAAAATAAAATATATAGATATCCCAAGACCCAATATCTAACAACTAAAAAGTTAGCAAAGAAAAACAGCTCACTACTCCCCTGGGACAACTGAGAGTCGCTCCGGAACGATCGCCGGCAACCTCCGTCTCCCAAGGTCAGCAAGGCCTAACCAGGCCTCGCTCCCCAACACAACAGACTCAACAGCAGGGAACCTGCACCTCCAAGCCGCCGGAAGGAAAGAGAGCGAAGGCCTCTCCTCCTCTCTTCTTATAATCTGGCTTACGTAAAAATCGTAGGGAATACTGGGTAAATCTGGACCCTTCCTTGGTTACAAACTGGTCACCAAGGAAGGCCGAGCCCAAACCACCACACCAAGTACTTAAATTTAACATCCCAAAGTTGTCTTCATTTCAACAAGTTACTCCAGAGCCTGTTTCTATTCTTGCTCTCAATTCCACTGCCCAAATGCAGCTAAACAATACCAAGTCCATCTATTCAAGTTTAGATATACACCATATTCATATTAGGTGTTCCACAACCACAGTATCTTCTGTTGGAACTCAAGAACAGTTAAAGATAAAAAATTTATAATATCACAATTTAAATCACAGTTTGCATTTGAATATATCTTTAGAATACAAAGGAAGTTGGTTATGTTCTGGAGAAGGAAAAGAGAAAGGAGGCCTGCTAGACACATAAGTAACAGGATGATATACTGCAGTAAAAGTGTAAAATATGAATATTCAAATACCTCTCTGAAGGTGGTTTAATTACTTTGTAGCTCAAAATATACCTCCACTTTGCAATAATATTTCCTTAAAAATAATCAACTAGTGATATTTAAGAGCACACTATGTATTGCCTCAGATTTTAAAACCAAGTTTCATTTGGGATTTTAAATGTTTAAGGGTCTCTGGAAAGTTTGTGACTATTTGAAAATATTAAGCCAATGAATTTGAATATGTCAGAAAAGATGAAACTCAGAGCTCTAATATCTGCTTAGTCTTAATCACAGGAAAGTAAAAATAAAAAGATCCAAGTAGTCTACATATGTATTTACACTCTCTGTTTATGTATAAAATTATATCAATAAACCAAAGAAAACCTTCCACTAATACAAAAATTGTGCATAATTTCATGGGTTTTAAGTTTCTTTGGCAGATGTCTTATCACTCGTAAGAGTAGCTGTTTTTTCATCTAACAGATGAAGAATTAAGATAGGTTAGTAATGCCTGATTAAACTAGCTTAACATTTTGGTAAACAGAGGAGCATAATAAAGGTTCAAAAGGTAAAAGTACAGTACACATTTAATACACTTACTTCAAATAATTTCTGAGAAATATCACATTGGAAATTGAAGCAAAAAACCATAAGAGATAAGCTGAAAACCAACTGTGATTCTTTCCATGCTAAGTATGTTAACAGATGTTTTTAGTACATTTTTAAATACCATAACATTACATAAACTTCTGAAAGACATATGATTAAAATGATGAACAACAAAATCCCCTAAAAGCTCCAAAATATTTTTAGGGGGGTGTTGAGAAATGTTCCTTGGATATTAGTTTAGCAGATTGGAAACATCGATTATGTGCTGAAAATATACAAAGAAATTATAATTCATGTTATATAAACCCCTTCTAGAATAACTTAGCTCAAATACTTATGGCTGAAACCTACACTGTTAAAGGTAATAAGAGTCACAGATATAATAGGGAACAGGAGCAAGTTATAACATAAAAACACCTGCCTCCAGTATAGTTGGCAATTGAAGATGCCAAATTCCAAAAAATCTGCCTCTTTTCACATGCCATTTTGACAGCTTCTCTCCCAAACCACGCTCTTCCTCAATCCTGATAAATGGATACAATCTTTTTACAGTACTTGACAAATAACTGTTCTAATACAATACGAAAAGAAAAACATTATTTCCTTACTTCACAAATAGATTGTTATATATGAAATATTCTAAGGATTCATAACTCTGTTAAAGCTTTTTATAGACTACCTGTATTCTCCCAACAGAAGAAGGCTGTCTATAGAAAGTTTTCTGAGGTTCTGGCACTGTTTCATTATTTTCTGTTATTTTTGTCCTCTGCTACATATAAGACGGATTACAGCAAGTCTTAACGAAAAAAACCACAACAAAAAACAATCAACCAAAAACCACATTACCCTGAGGGTGGACTGAGCAAACACAAGCCTTTTTATCACCTCTGGGATAACAGTCCCAATTGAATGCACTAGATTAAATTATTTTGCTGTTCTGAAATGTGCTGGTTTGGTGGTTTCCAGAGGGCAGAGACCTCTAATCAAAAAATAAGAAACACATTGGTATAACTGTCTATCAGCTAAGAAGAAAACCTCTTTTCTTTTTCTCCATCCCTTCATACTACAGCATGAGGTTTTTTTCATACTTGGCAAACTGGGTATCACTGTCAAGGCAATCTATTAAAGCTGTCTTTTAACTTGAACTATGTAAAAATACAGACTTCCACTCATTTCTGTGAGAGTAGAAAAGGTATCAGAACTTAATACAAGTTCCAAGCAGGAAAAGCTACTTGACATTAAGAACTTGTCTACCATTACAAAAACCTCCTAAAACAGTCTGTAGAATTTTTTTTTCCCAAAGACTTATTTCAGTGTGAACTGCCTTGTGAACACTTTAGTTCTAAAGGAAAAATACCCTTTTCTGACATGGTACAAACATAGCATATTCAAAAATGTAGAGAAATCTCTTTCCAGAAAAGACTCTTCACATATGAGCTCATATAGAATAAACTATTCAATAACTGTTTTAGCAATGATACAATGAAAATCTTTTGCTTGAGTTGGTTAATAATACCAAATAATAGGCTATGACATGTCCACAAAATGAAAAAAAACAAACCATACCCAAAACTACATAACTCTGACCCCCTATTTTGCTCTAGCCTGCTGATTTCACTAGTTTGGCTTATGGTTTGGCTGCCTGCAGTCTATAATCACAGATCATCTAGAGCGCTTCGATTCTGCAGAAAACTAGTGAGAAACTGTAGGCAAATCAATGCCTGTCTCCCATACTAACTTCTTGAAGTAAAATAATATGAAGACATGAGCATTTTATAGGTGCTACGAGGACAGGTTTTGCATGCGCAAATCTGACATTTACTGCATTTTCAATAAAAATTAAAATCTCCTCTAACACTTATGAAATACTGAAGTTTTTTTAATTTGAATTAATCACAGAAAATGTTTTAAAGTTGTATGCAGATTCCTAAGATTTACTTTGTTTATTTTCACCTACCTCTGCTTTTCTGAATATACAAAAGAAATGTGAAATGGAAATCTGTACTGATAGATATGCTGGCACAACAATATGTTAAAGCGCATCTTTTGGCAAAAAAAATCAAGCAGATGAAGTATTGTATTAATAGATTTGAAGGACTGTTCTCTTCCTTCTTGTAATACAGAAAGAGTTAATGTGTGAGCGTTTTAAAGACACCCTTAGTGTCACTTTAAACTCTATGTTTTAGATGTAAAATGAAGATACCTGAACTTACCCATCTTTGAGAGCTGTTTTGAGACTGAAATTAAAATTTAGTTACAGATTTCCGGTTCCCTACAGGTCTTTTTTTTTTTCTGTCAGTGAGTCCTTTCATTGACTCCCATCTCACTACATAATTCAAAGATAAATTTCTTCTTGTTTATTCCATACCTCAACAGTACTCTGACACTACACTCTATCCCACTAATATGTCAACTTTACAGTGAACTTGTCCTTTCAACTTATACGTCTGCAGGCCTTTTCTTCATACGTTCCACATACTCCTCCATATTTCATCTCTTGTTGAAAAATTAACTCTGCATTTCTTCCACTATAATTCCTATTTGACTTACAGTAACATATATGATGATTTTAAAACTCACAAGAGTGCAATTTTCTTCTGCATCAACCTGACAAATCATCACCTCATTTATCCCTTTTGTATGTTGCACAACCCGAAGATCTTCCGTTTCTATATTTTTCACATGATTCTAAGCTTTTAATATTTTCTGTCTGCAAATCACTTCACCTTTATGGAAAGCTATGCTTTAAACAAACAGCTTCTGCACAGAGGAGAGATCAAAACTCTGCATTGAAAAAGCAATTACATACAATCACGTAATTATGTCATGAAAGTTTCCATTTCGTATGATTTTTTCTGAAGTGCTGATTCTTCCCTTTGGAAATTAGCACATCAGATTTACAAACTGAAGAAGAGAAAGTACAAAATATACTACATCAGTAACAGATTCCTCTCCTGCTTTACATTCCTTGGAACAAGAAGTTACCAGGTGGTATTAACTCTAACTTACTGTACTTTCACAATTAGAAAGCATAAATGTTTGTTTGTGTGTTTGTTAGTTTTACAGTTAAAATCTGCATAGTAATCTTTTGTGTTAGCTCTGATGTATGAATCTGTGTCTGCTTCATGGACACATCAAAATAATCTCCTTTAAATGTCTGACATTTTGAAATAAGTAGGGCTAAAAGACTGAAGAGTTTGTGTTTATTTAAACCTGGAGTAAATAGTTGTTATTTAATTATATATTTCAGCAGTAGGAATAAGTTAGGCTAAAAAAAAGAATACTATGACATGACAGTGTTATCCAATGAATTATAATGGGGTTTTTGTAAGTTAATAAGTTACTTTCTCGTACTTTAAAACGTTTTTCATCACAATTCTGACACAGGCTAGAATTCAACTACAGTAGCATGGTTAAAACATAAAGCTGTAATTAATAATTTTAGGTCTCTCTCTCCATAGAAAATAATCAAATATATTGGAAAAAAAAAGTAACATAATTAAAATAATATCTAACTACAAAGAACATAAAATAAAACTACTAACCCACAGCATGAACTGTTCCTCTACACTTCTTTGAAATCTTGTTTGCTTTAACAATATGTAGAGCATTTTCTTTGAACTGCAGCTCACAAAGTCTTTCAAGTAGAACTGTCATTTCTTCTGTGATGGTATCCAGATAAGTTTCATTAATAAACTTCAATGATGAAGAAGGATCAATAGTTCCACTTAGTATATACAAATCTTCTTTTATCATTGTGCACAATGTGGGTATGGAACTTTGGTAACCATGAACCACCTTATCAAAATTTGTTTCACCACAACTAGATAAAATACAGTTCTGTAGAAGATCGCTAACCAGTTTATTCTGCATATTTTGATACTTCGTTAAGACTTCTGATTCAGGATAAAGAAACAAAAGTTGCTGTATGCACTGAGTTTTAAAGTCCATTTGTTGTTGCAAAGCAGTAGCGTTTGCTTCTTCTTGACTTTGCAGTCTATTTATTAAAAATTGTCGAAGATGCAATCTCACATCATCCCAAAGAGACTTCACATCCATAGCTGAATCATCTTCAATGGTATGAAGGGAAGATGTTAACTCAAAAGATGTCCCAGTTGGAGTGCAGGGAAATGAGACACCACACTGACTAGAGAGATCCAGAAGGAAGTGAAGTACCATTTCTTCTTGATTTTGCTCATTCTTCAGCAAGCTTTGCTAAAAAAGGTAAATCAGACAGTATTTTAATAATGTTTTATTAATCCTGGTTCATTAAATGAACAGCTTCATGCCAGAGCAAAAACTGTGTTTCCAATACTAATTGCCTTACAAGCAAATAAAACAAACTGCTATATAAACAACAGAAGTTATAAAACCTATGGAAAATGGTATTTATGTGCCAATTAATTTCCTTGTCTACCTCTACCAATAACTCATACTCCTCTTTCCATCTTTCTTATATCCCCAGCCTCTTTTCTCAATCAATTCTAGACCACAGTTCAAGGGAAACCCTTGGCAGCCTGTTTATTCTGGTCACACAAACATCTTTGAAGGAAAATTTTACGAAAAATTGTTTAATATTTACACAGATAATGACAGGTCCCTTTCTATAGCTCAGTAGGCAACAATCAAAAAGGCCATTCTAAGGATAAAATAGTCTTCCCAGGATCTCCTTAAAGAACTAAAACTGAAAACTTGTTAAGAATTAAAGAGGCTTAGATCACACAGGACAGAAGAATAAGAAGCTGTGTATCCCATCAAACCAAGATGCAGACTGATACATAAACAATATAGCGATATCCATGTACATCTCCACTATATGGGGTGGAGAAGGAAGTCAGTTAACAAAGCAGGTGAAATCACATGAATGCTTCATTCAAGCCTGAAGAGCTCTCTCTTGGTCCAGGGCCAGAATCTCTGACCTTAGAGCTGCTTCAGACTCAAGAAGTTATGCAGCACATAGCAGGTCCTCTTGTCACAGCTCAGTGTTGCTGTCACAGTAACAAGAAAAGTGAGTGAAATTGCTGCTACTCTTAATTTTCAGTTGGCAAGCCCTGAGTGAATAAGGATCTAAAAGCCCTCTCACTTGCTCCCTCACCTTCCATTGCTTCTCTCCAACAGAGAAAAGCCCTGTGGCAAACCACCACAGGGGAATTATTTCCATTCATATCCTTTATCTGGGTCTCCTAGCTGTACTCCATGCTATAATGCAAGGCTGGTAAAGAAACTGTTGGCAATCTCCCACCTTCAGAATTACTGATTTATTTAACTTGCAGTATTTGAGGAAATAATTAGTTTTATTTATGTTGTCCTTTTGAAAGAGAGATAGATAATTCAAATTTGAATGTTGAATAAATACAACTATTTCCAAATAAAAATCTTCAGTTTTTCCACTGTATCAAGCTTTTCTCCATAGATAATTATGCTTTTGAGTCACACAAATTTTCAAAATCAGAACTTGTATTCTTTGTTCTGGATGTTACAAAACTGTTACACTCTTATGCAGGAAAAGAAGAGTTTAATCTTTCTACTGCCCTCTATTCTGAAGTGTTTCATGATAAAAATTAAAAAATAAGACACTTCCACCACAGTACCTAATTCTGAACATTAGACAGGAAGCATGATTCCTCTTATAAAGGAAAGTCTTAAAATTAATAGACTACCTATTTTCTTCCATGCTAGATCTTTATTTCAGAATTAACCTTATTAATTTTTTTACTTACAAGCAGAAAAGACGTGGAAGACAGAATAATAAAGGAAATTAGCAGTCAAATATCATCCTATAAAAGCATGTGCACGTAATAGAAATATATGCAACTAGTTAAAATCTTAAATCATACATATCAATAGGCATATACATAACACTGATCTGATTCTCTTTTATTATCTACTGAAGTATTCTATGAAGTTTTCTGGCCCTAAAGAAAACATGTCTCAGAGGGTAAACCAAAACTCTGATCACTAACCACCGTGTTGAAGAGTTGAGTCTTCACAGGTAGACTTCTGGAATTTAAATATTACTTTTTTTTAATGAATCATGCTCAAATACTATATTCTGAAATGTACAAAACAAGAGAAGCTGTGAAAACAGTGAATGTAACTGATGTCATTGGAAGATTAATCCAAATGATCTTCTAAGCAAACCCCCACTGCTGTTTTTCAAGGCAAAGCAGAAATATTTTTATATATCTAAGGATTGTTCCAAGGCCTTTGCAATTTAAACTACGGCATTTAAAATACGGAGCTTGCAGATGCCATTTTAGATGTAGTATTACTCAGAAAAAGAGCTCTGAAAACAGTGTCATCAAGTCTCTTAAACCACTGCCTATATTGATGTAAGCTTTTCTATTTAAAAATTAACCTGTAAAAATACTTCAACAGATAATGCCAAAACTGTTCCAGAGAAAAAGATCCAAATTAGTATCCTCCAATGGTTTGGAGAAAAATGAAAAGTTCCCTTATAAGCACAGAAAGTTAGTGACAATAATATACAGAGAACCAGTTGCAGTCTACCAACTGGACTACTAGCTACTATAGACCTACCATATCAATATACAAATACAATAAGATTAAGACTTTGTTAAAAAAAGAATTTGTCATTATTTTAGCAGGAACAGAATTTAATAAAGATGTGCTTGTGCTCATATTCAGCTTTTAAATCTTTAGCATTACAAGACAGTACACAGAAGGACAAAATTTCACATAATTAACATTTTCAGCCTTCATGAAGAAACTCAGTATTTTCCTAAGAGTTCACAAATGCATGAGAATAACAATAAACCTAAATACAGCACCCCAGTCAAGACACAGAAAGAAGTTTGCACTGTTCCAGCAGCTTAAAAGATAAATAAAATTCTTAACAAACAAAACACACACAATAAGGGATAACAATGAATAGGGATATTGTCCTGAATTGAAGGAAGGTTGCTGTTATTGAAGATGTATTATATATATTTAATTAAAAGCATGCAAGAAGAAATTAACTGAGTAATTAGTTCAATGTGTGGAGAGATACCTTTAAAAAAGGTTAGATCATAATAATCTCATTAATGCTGAATATTACTGAAAATAATTTACTGCTTAAGGAACTAAAGATTATCTACTGTGAATATAACTTCTTACAGATGGACTGTCTGATAATACAGATACACTTTTCATCTGTATTCTCATCTATACAACAGGCTGGATTATCTAAGAAGCCATGAGCCTGGAAGTAGTGATGTCCAACTTCCCAAGCTCCAAAAATGTTTTCCTGATAAACTGTGCAGAATCAAAACTTTAAGGCTTCTCATACTTTGCTGCCTGTTTAGCAGCCTGCCACAGATCCATTCTCAAGGCTTAACTGGATTCTACAGCTCACAGCAAGACTGTCATGCAGTTAGTAAGCTCCTGGGCATATGAAGAGCTAGAAAGCATGTTTTGTGTAGGATATTTCAGAGATGGGGACATTTCAGTGTTTCCCAAACAAATGCCGCCATCTGGTGTTCAGGTATATGGCTTGAATAGACCCTGCAGAAGGAAGAAAGCAGGGAATGGACACAAGTAAGTCATCATTGCCATGCCACCTGCTGAGGGATTTAAGTAGGGATCTAACTGGACTAAGAGGAGTGACAAAAGACTTCCTAAGTCAAAAACTTCATGGGTCAGCATTTTCTGGGATTCTCTAATTTCATCTAGATCGAGTATGACATGTTGCAGTCTCTGAAACTTTCGAGTGGAGTGATTAATTAACAGTAACATTCCTTTGATCAGCTGTGTCAGAAAGCAACAAAATCACTTCTTCACCACATGAACATTAAAGACCTGGTGTTTCTAGAGATTACTTCCTCATTTGGCACAGCTCAATATCCAGTGGATTCAAAGGTGACTGAAAGAGCAACAAACAGTTCTAAGTGTTAAAAAAACAGGAGGTGATTTGATGAAGCTTGCACTCTAGCCAGAGAAAACACTCCTCTACAGCAATTTTCCTCTGCCATTACAGCTAATCTTAGCCTAAAGGTGTTCATGGTCTAAATCACATGGAAGTGACAAAGAATAATCCCTTGATTAATGTTTACTTGTTTTGACACTTCTACATATTTACATCATATCACACACTGACATATATATAGATTATATATAAACTTGCAGGTTTTCATTTACTGAGGTATCATCCTTCACTTATCTAGCCAATTCAATTTTCCAGACCTCCATGTCCACTCGTATATTCAGATGTAAATTTTGAATAAAAATTTTGGAAAAAAAATCCTCTAAAATAATGGAATTTTTCATTGAAGTGAAATCTGATTTCTGGCTACACCCAATTGTACGACCTGCCAGGACAATGGATGTAGCTCCAACATTTCTAATTAAAAAGAGCTGAATCACAGAATCATTTTGATTGGAAGTGACTTTTTAGAGGTCATCTAGTACAATCCTCCTGCAATAAGCAGCAACATCTTCAAACTGATCAGGCTGCTCAGAGGTCAGTACGACCTGGCCTTGAATGTCTCCAGGGATGGGGCATCTACTCCCTATGCCTCCAGCCACATAGAAAGTTGGAAGTTTATGCTTAAATAATGCATAAAGGACAATAATGTACACTAGATGAGTTAAATTCATACCGAAACAAGTGAAGAACAGGCAGAAACACTAACAGCTTCAGTATAGACAGTAACTTCCAGTGTTTATTTACCAACATGTGTTTTATGAAACAATCCTAGCAGTGCTGAACATATGGCAGCATCTGTGAAAAGATTTTGTCCCAAGATTGTTTATTTAAGGCATGATCAAAAGGAAACATAACACCCTGCTGCAGACATGAAAACAACACTAAGCCTTATAATACAATTTCTGAACTATCATCACCACAGTGAAGACCAAAATGAGAAAACTAATTGAACCATCCACACTCCCACCTCCAATCATACAACCAACTTTCTAAACATAAAAGTCTTTAATAAAATTTTTTTACCAGGGTCCTAAGGAACTCCGTCAGCTCTCCATGGTCTGTAGAAGAAGATCTGAGAGAACTAAAATTGCAGTTATTTAGCCACTGAATGCAGTCAGTTGTGCTTTGTAGAATTTCATCAGTACATATTTCATTTACTTCTTTTTGCAGGTCTTTAAGACACTTTTCTATGCTAAAAAAAAAAAAAGTGAAGAAAAAGAAAAAACACAGGATTTTTCTTCATTATTTGGAGATAAAAGCATTTTTATTTAAAATTTAAAATTTTATAATTTTATGTGTTTAAAAACTAAAAACTACTTAAAAGCAATGTAACACTAGCCTTTCTTATTTATAATTAAATTACTCTCAAAAAAAAAGGCCTGAATTTGCAGGATTAACGTTTAGGTACAGTTGAGCTAGAGCTAAAATAAATTTCCTTCAGGCAAGACTGTACCATCCTCAGCAAGTCTAAGTACAGCTTCCCTTCTCAAACAATCTTATTCTTTTTAACAAAGTAGTTAATGAATAACACACCATCCAACTTAAGATCTGGTCCTTGGTGCTTTATTAGCTAAAGCAGAGACTATAAACTGAATTCTGCTTCTTTAGCAATCAGCAGCTGTTTTATAAAACCTAACATATATTAAAAACTTCCTAAAGACCACTGACATCACAGAAAATGTCGAAATGAATTTTAGAGTCAGTTGTGCTGAGGAAGCAGATCTTTTCTTTCCTGTTTTGTCATTAGAATATTTGAAAGAGAACAGCGTTTGTTTCAAGGAGCTGATCCACTCCTTAACATTCATCTAGAATCATGTTTATGAAACCTTGTTTATGAAACCAGATGTGTTTGGTAGGTTATTACAGCAATTTCAGTTGCAAAGATCACAAGAACAACTGAATATCCAGAGTTATTTTATTTCTATTTGTGTGGACACTTACGTGAAAACCAAACAAAGCAAAAAAATCCATAAACAATCTAACGCTATATATTTTCTACAAAACCAACTTTTCAGTAGTTCATAACTACATATTTTTTCAAAAGCAATGCTTAACAAAGTTTCAGTTAGGAAAACAGTATTGATTAGATCTAGGCAGAACTAGGTTTAATTACCTAGCCAAGAATACCAATTCTAAACTTGACAAATGGTTAGCAAAGTATCTTTTTAACTTGTAAAATCTGTTCTCAGGACTATGAAACTAAACACCTTCTTCATACACCTTAACTCCTGGGACATTATCAAAGGCTTTTACTGTGGTGTGCTGATGTGTCTCATTCAAACATACCCAAATAGATTACAACATTGTGCAACATAAAAGTCACCATGTTGGTAAATCTGTGCCAATCTGCTACAACTACAAGCCAGTTTTTACACTCATCTTTGACATATGAATCTGTGTGCAAGATAATAAACTACAAGCTATGAATAGGCTACAGCTTTTCAAGACCAGACATTTTGGTTATTTGCCCCAATACTGATAAGGGGATTAAATGGATAGATTTCAGTGCCTCCCCTCCACTTCACCGCCCCCTGCCCCCCCAAAAAGCATAAATCATGTTAAGTGTGTCCATTTTATTTAATCTTTTTATCCCAAAAATTTAAACATTTAATTAGGACTAAAACTGTTTTTGACTGAATATTTTCATCCTGTTTACTTACAGCACAAAGCATAGTGTATGTAAACAAGATATCAAAGCCACTGTTATATCCTTTTAAGATTTTTGTCAACATTTAGTAATACAAGAACATGGTTAACTATACATACTTAGTGCTTCACATGAATTACATGAATTAAATATTTAGGAACTCATTACTTCTCAAAAAATAAAAATAATGTGTATTATTTGTGCTTAGAAGACGATCATTTTAAGTAAAACATTTCTGCTAAATATGATTAAAATTATTCTCACTACATAGGTTAGTATTTAAAACTTTATAATTTTATATCACCGTAGAGAGAACAAGACTTTGATTTCTTTGGTTTAGAAAAGAAATTTGCTGAAGTTTTAGTAACTTTAGTAAAAAATATGTAATTTTGATGTGAAAAAATATGCTTAATGTATTTCATTATTTTTAGTCTTAAAAGTACAATTTTAAAAAATTAATGTAAATTGCTAAATTCCTTTTTTCCCAATAACCCTTTTTCTATCCACGCTTGCTACAAGCACACTGATGTCTAAGAAGGCCAGTGTGAGATAGACAAGTCCAGTTGCAAAAGGCACAGCAGAAAGTCTCCTTAGGTGGTACTGGCAAGACACGGTTCTTTCTGCGTTGTCTTTTCTCCTCAAGAATGATTCTGCGTGTGTTCTCAAAAGAAGCAGCAGTATTTTAGATAGTGTGTCTGCATGACTCCTGATTGGAGGTCAGAGGAGACCGATGATGATGATCAATATGGCCAAGGCTGAGATGTTGTTTCAGGGAGTCCTTGTATCTCCTCTTCGGGGCCCCTCTCTTGCAGCAGCTGGTGGCAAGTTCACCATAAAGCAAGATCTTAGGGAGGTGGTGATCCTTCATCCTGGAGACGTTCCCTGCCCATCACAGCTGTGTTCTCAGCAACATGGCCTCAATACTCATAACTGCTGCCTGTTCAAGAACAGATGCATTACTCACATAATCAGTCCAGTGGATATTTAGGATTGTACCAAGACAGCGTTGATGGAAGGGTCACAAGTGGTGGCGGTAAATGACCCATGATTCAGATCCATTTAAAAGAGCAGACAGTACCATGGCTCTATAAACACTGATCTTTGTACTTTTCTTCAGGTGTTTATTTCGCCAGACTCTTTTATGAAGCTTTCAGAAGGCACTATATGCCTTTGCTAAATTGTTGTCTATCTCTCCGTCAACCTTACTGTCCAAGGAGATGAGGCTACCCAGGTAATTAAACTGCTGGACTGACTTGAGCTCTGATTCGCCAATGGTGATCTGGGGATGATGGAAGACTTCCTGAGGTGCAGATTGATAGAAAACGTCTGTCTTCTTTAAGCTGACTTCCAGCCCAAAAAGCTCAGCAGCATCTGCAAGGCAGGATGTTAAACACTGCAGAGTTGCTTCTTGTGGGCAACAAGGGCGGCGTCATCAGTGTAAAACAGCTCCCAGACAAGATGGTTTAAGGTCTTGGTGTGGGCCTTCAGTCGCCTTAGGTTGAAAAGGCTTTCATCAGTACGGTATTGAATGTAGATACCATCCTGATCATTGAGGTCTGCCGTGGCCCTTTGGAGCACCATGATGAAGAAGACTATGAATAGAGTTGGTGCAAGAACACAACCTTGTTTCACACCATTCTTTATTAGAAAGGGCTCAGTAAGTGTGTCGCCATATCTGACTTGGCTGTGCTGATCCATGAAGCAAAATGATCATCTTGAGGAACTTGAGGGGACATCATAAACGTTCCAAAATCTGCCACAGACCTTTTCTGCTCAAAGTATCAAAAGCCTTGGTGAAATCAACAAAGGTTACATAGAGACCTTTGTTCTGTTTCCTACACTTCTCTTGCAGTTGTCTGAGAACAAATACCATGTCTGTGGTACTCCTGTTGGCTCTGAAACCAAATTGGCTTTCAGGTAGAATTCCTTCTGCTATAGAAGGTATTAGTCTGTTTAAAAGTATTCTTGCCAGGATTTTGCCAGCAATGGAGAGCAGAGTAATACCTCAATGATTTGAACAGTCTGATTTATCTCCTTTTTTCTTAGACAAGGTGATGACGACTGCATCACGAAGGTCTAATGGTAGTTCGCCTAGTTCCCAACAGCACACCACAAACTTGTGAAATTTAGCATGCAGTACTTGGCCTCCATGCTTCCAGACTTCAGGTGGAATTCCATCAACCCCAGCTGCCTTGCCAGTTTTCACCTGCTGTATGGCCTTAAGAGTTTCTCCCATAGTAGGGGCAATATCCAATTCATTTTTCACCAGTTGTTGTAATGTACTGAATGTAGTGCACTGAATTGCTGAGCCTTGAACTACACGGCTAGTACTGAAAAGAGTCTGAAAATGTTCAGACCATCAATTCAGAATGGAAATTTTATCTGTCAGAATCATTTGACCATCTGCACTGAGTAAAGGGCTTTGAGCCTGCACAGTGGATTTTTTAGTGAGGCACAGCATGCGCAGAACTGGTCCCATCCTTTACTCCTAAGGTTCATCTGTCAGGGCCTAGAGAGCTTGGATGGTGACAGTGAAGTCCTCAGGATGTAGGTTTAATTAGAGTATCCTTCTCTTGGCTCGCTTGCAGCTTCTGCCCAGGAATGGTTTGTTTTGGAATTATAGCATCTTGGAAGGGTGTCTAGGACAAAGGAATGTCCTTGGGTTTGAGTGTAGGAGGCTGGGGGGTAAAAGTAGGGATAGAAAGGCTCATCCAAATCATTTTAGTGGGGAAGAAGCTTGTGTGCCCTCATGAGGTTGCGAGCTGTGCTGGCGGTGGTATATGCCTCCAGTAGGGTCTCCCATACCAGACAGGTCAAAACTGAAGGGTCAGATAAAATATGTCCCTGGGTAGGATGGGCTCGCCAGCCTTCCGGCAGTCATCCTAGGAGAAGGACAACTCTAATTCCAAACCTGGGCAGATGGAGCTTGCTTTGCCCTGTAAGGTCATCCATCCAAGAGAAGGATACTCTAAAAAAAATATACAGAGGGAGTGCAAATTTAACAGCCCTCAATTAATTTTTCTTCCACAGATGATTCAATCTTTTTTTTTGAACTTGCAGAACTGTTCAGACACAAACAGAAAAAAAACAGTGGTCAAACTACTAAACAAGACGTGGAATATAAAAGCTCAAAGAAAAAAAAAATACCTTTCTCTGTAGCAAAGAAATCTGATTGTTACGCTTCTACGGTTCTTTTTTAGACTGAATGATTTTTTAAGAATTAAACTTTTAGTCACACACAAGGAGTAACTTGACCGCATCATTATTTGTGGCTAGTACTATTAGTATACCACTATGCAAGTGGAAATGATATCACTTAAATACCTTCTTTTTGTAGGTGAGGGTCTGATGTGGTTTTTTTTTTTTACAAATTAAAGCAAAGTTCTTTTATGTTATCTGTGTCCACAATGAAAGTGTTTTTCTGAAGTAGCATTTGGTAAGGACTCATACTGCAGAGAGACAGTCTCAATATGAGGAACTCTTAATTATTAAGTTGTGACAATTTTTACAAATAACTTAATCATGTGGAGAGACTGCTTTTTAAGTGGCTGCATCTATGGACAAACAGCTACAATATAAGTACTATAATGTAACTGACAGTGTAAGCACTGTCATACTGATACAACTTTTTTTTAAAAGTACAGTATCAAAATGAGGGTTGCTCTCTCTAGATACCATCTTCCATTGCCTAAGATTACTATGTGAATAAGCTGAAGTATGATCTCCTAACTCCTTTCAATTTCTAACAAGCCATTTCAATTTACTTCACATAGCATATGGAGCAGCTATAAAATGACAATGACATTGGTTAAATTAAACTGCGAAGCTATAAAGTGAAATTATCTTTAAACCTCATGTTCCTTATGCTTAAGATCCTCATATTCATGGATATCTAGCTTTAGAATCAGTTTACATGCCTTTTATTAAGAACAGACAGTTTTAAAATAAATGAAAATTGTTTCCATTGGTCTTGAAGATATAAGCTCTAACATAATACTACTTCATACTACTCATTAAAAAGCTTGACTGCTAAAGGTACAGGACATTTGGTATAAAAAACAGTCATGTCATTTGGAAACCTGTGTCTCTGAGGACCTGCTATATACTTCGAGTAGTAAAAAATTTGGAGAAAGACATTCACCAGTATAATTCCACAGGCATTTTCATTGTTATACTTTCTCCCATGATGAAACAAATATTTTACTTTATTTCTCAAAAACTTACCTGTCAGAAGGTAAATATTAAGGAAATTTCCCAGGAGGTCATTGCTGATGCCTCAGCACTACTGTGTGTTAATAAGAGCAACTTATGAAAAAATATAAATAACTTATTTTCTAGCAAAAACTGTTAGATACAATCTAACTGAAAAGAATATCATAAAGAGTCATGCAGAACATGTTTTGTTCACCATACCTTGAAGAAAAAAAGAGGTTGTTCAAGAAATGGCTATTTACCATCTTGTATGTTCCTGCAATGCTTATGACAATCTAAAGTACAGTCATGGTATATATCTTAAGATTCATAAAATTCTGAAAAAAACATATTATTATAGTTCAGGCCTATAAGGTTTACGCTGTTCCATTTTACTCTATCTCACCAGTTTATTCTTTTTGGCATGTCCATTTTCTTACTCACATTAACCCAACTGCATAAATAGATGTAATTACTTTTCATGTTTTATGTTCTTTACAATAGTAACCTCAACAGCAGAGGAGGAAGCAAGAAAGTAAAGTTCCTATTGCTAATAATATAGGCTACGCTATCACCTCATATTTGTTAACTTTTTTTTCATAGTTTGACTAAACTCTTATTTATATTTTGTCTCAGAGTTCTATTCAAAATAAGACCAGTAAGAATGAAGTTAAACATTTGTAAGCACTAATAAAAAACTGATGACAATAATGACTACAAACAGTACTTGTTCAGAAACATTCTGCTAAGACAAATATGTCTTGATGCTTGTTTTTAAAACCATTAATTCTTTAAAATATGAGTCTGAAAGTTACAGGCTAAAAGCCTTGAAAAAATTTGCTTTCTCAAATCTTATTTTAGTCTTGGACTTTAGGATGTAAACCAAAGACGCATATGGTGAAAGGACTTTACAAACTACTCCATATCTCTAATTTAGCTGTATTGTAAAGTAAGTATTAAGAAATAGAATGGTGATAACTTTGCTGCACTTTAGAAATGTAGTCAACAGCTTAACCATATAAGAACAGCCAGTTCTAACCAAACTACTGCCTTGTTTTAAAGGCTTGAGATATTTCAGTCCACAAGATATAAGCTTAGTCTTGATAAATTCTTTCAGAAGAATGGCAGTAAATTGTGTGTCTTTTAGCTCCATTGACCAAAACATAATAGTGACAAATAATGGTTAAGAAGCCATCATCTCATATATGCTCATATGAAATGAAATGAAATGGGATACTTTATAGTGCAGTCAAAGATTTGATTCTGCAGATATATGTGGCAGCTAACTAACCTAAGATACTGACACAGTTATAATCACTGAATATTGGAGTAAAGAAACTTAACGTCAATAAAATAACCAATTTCTGAGAAATTCTGAGGTGTCCAGCTAGCAAAGTTGGTAATGAACAACTATCCTAAGCTCAGTTATTATGCACAAAGACAACACAGCCTGCACAGGAAAAAAATTACATTCCTTTCTCAGCTTAATTATTTCTTCCTAGCAATTAGTCCAGTGAAGTGATTAGACAGCTACTATTTTGAGAAAGATTTTAGTAATGTTACTCTAATATCTTCATAAGCACTAAATTCTCAGGTGTCATAGGTTTGAAAAGAGATGTTGGAATTCTTTCCCCAGTGTCCCGTCCTCTCTCCCCATCGTTTCTTCCCGGATGGGGGGAGTCAGGAGTGGGGGGGACTGAGCGAAGCCGCACGCGCTGGGCAGCGGTGGGAGGGGGAGGTGCCCTCGAAAGAGGGGACCGGGACCACGGCTCGGGAATCCTTCATCTGGTGGATGGGTTTTTCCACCGACGGACAGAGCAGGAGCTACTTTCGGTTGGGTTTTTTTGGGGATTGGTTGTTTTTTTTTTCCCGGCCCCCCCCTTTTTCCTGAGGGGAAGTTTCTTCCCCACCGGACACCTCATGGAGGACAACTGAGAGAGAGAGAAAGCGATTCATCTCGGAGAGAGGTATTGTGCACCAGGGGCGAGGCTGCGTTATCAGACCTGCCTGACCTGAAACTGTGCCTGTGGAAAAAAGGACTCTCTCATTGCTGGCTGCGAAGCCACCGGCCGCTCACGTGGCTGCGAGCAGCTGTTGAGCTGCCGGGAACACTTCTGCTTTCAGCCCTTCCCACCCCCCCACGCACCTGGGGAACTGGGACTTTGTTTTGTTTCTTTTTTGAAAGTTTTGATTGCACCATTTATTGTTTATTCGGGTTTTGTTAATAAAGACCTGTCCTCTTCCTTTTCCACACTTTCACCTGAAGTTTCTTAATTTCAAAGCTGCAACTTTGTTAAACTGAGACATCAGGTAAACACGAAAGTAATAGGTTTGTACAGTGAGCAGGTTACATTCACTCAAAAGTGTCAAATTCTTTTCAAGAGCTGTGATAAATACTAGATCTGAGTACAATTGATAAAATCATGGTTTTTATTCCTCTACATTTAGTTCTAGTTAAAAATTCTCGACCACTCTTGGGATTTTGATTGGAGGTTCCAAGACTTTGCTAAATTTCTTGAATAACAGGAATGTGTGGTAAGCTGCTTCCTGAAAACTCTAGAGAAGATCAAGCCTCGAATTTCTTCAAAATAAAAGAGAAAGGTAACTCTTGCAGCACATCTCAGTTTAAAAACACATAGGGCCATGCACACTCCAGTTCTGATACAGGAAAATGGAATGAGATGGCTTGACTTAACATCCTCTTTGAAACTTCTCTATCCCTTATTTGTAATGTAAATGGGAAGCATTTCTTGGCAAATCAGCAACGATATGATCAACAGCTGGACCATGTCATACTTTCCAGATAGTCTCTAATTCTTGTTAATTCTCAAATAATTATTACAATTTATATTAAACAGTTACAGAAAAAGATGCAATGCAGTGCAGCCAAAGATCTGATTCTGCAGATGTATGTGGCAGCTAAGCACTTATTAGTAGTGACCTCACTGAAGCCCTTCAAAAAAGACCTTCTTCAAAACCCTTGATGAATAAATTACTGCTAATTAGACATAGGGTCAGGTGAAAGTTTAACAGACTGAAGTTAAATTAAGTCTATGTGAAAAGCCTCACGAAGTTACAGTCTCCAGTGTTTTGTGAAGATATAATTATTAGTAAATAATTTTATTGAATTCTGAGCAATTGTTCTGTTGATGAAGACCTCACACTGTCCTACAGCCTCATAGAATCTGTTGCTGCTTTATTACCACTAAAAGGCAGCCAATCATTCACTGAAGAAAAAACTGAATACACGAAATCAACCACTGAAGAGATTTCATGCTTACAATCACTTCAATCACTTATAAGCTTAGTTTCAAGCTCTGTACTGTATTTCTTGCTTAGAAGTATTAAATATCAGCTGAAAGTTTAGTTCTGTGGATTGCTGAAAAATTCACTCTTAGTAATTCTTAAACTACCAATTAGGAGAAATTATCCAAATACTCAGTTTTGATAAACAGTAAAAGTTAAAGCAAATATGAAGGGAAAGAATGGAGACAAAGAACCTGAACATGAGCCAGCAGTGTGCCCAGGTGGCCAAGAAGGCCAATGGCATCCTGGCCTGGATCAGGAACAGTGTGGCCAACAGGACCAGGGAACTGATTCTTCCCCTGTACTCAGTGCTGGTGAGGCCACACCTGGAGTACTGTGTCCAGTTCTGGGCCCCTCAGTTCAGGAAGGACATTGAGGTGCTGGAGCAGGTCCAGAGAAGAGCAACAAGGCTGGTGAAGGGACTCAAGCACAAGTCCTATGAGGAGAGGCTGAGGGAGCTGGGGTTGTTCAGCCTGGAGAAGAGGAGGCTCAGGGGAGACCTCATCACTCTCTACAACTCCCTGAAAAGAGGTTGTAGCCAGGTGGCAGTTGGTCTCTTTTCCCAGGCAACCATCAGCAAGACAAGAGGGCATGGTCTTAAGTTGTGCCAGGGGAGGTTTAGGTTAGATATTAGAAAGAATTTCTTTACAGAGGGGGTAATCAGACATTGGAATGGGCTGCCCAGGGAAGTAGTGGATTCTCTGTCCCTGGAGGTTTTTAAGATGAGACTGGATGTGACACGTAGTGCCATGGTCTCGTAACCGCAGTGGTAGTGGATCAAGGGTTGGACTTGATGATCTCAGAGGTCCCTTCCAACCCAGCTGATTCTATGATTCTATGAAAAGGCTATCTTAAAGAATACAACTTCGTGCTTGAGAATAACCTGAGACTATCACTCTACATAAAACTGGCCAGCAATGACAATAGTTTTGAGAGTTCGTATTTACCTGCTTCTAAAAACTGCTGTAAAAATAAAGTTAACATTCAAGTGTAGTAAGGGTTCTGTTATATAATCATCATGGCTAGGCTTCACGAATGAAGATTTGGGAAGGACTCTACCCACAGTTGCTGCAAGCACGCTGGTGGTTAAGAGGCCAATGTGAGATAGACAAAGTCCAGTAGCAAAAGGCACAACAGAAAGGCTCCTTAGGTGGTATTGACAAGACACGGTGCTTTCTGCCTTGTCTTTTCTCCTTGAGAGTGAACCTGTGGGCATTCTCAAAAGAAGCAGAAGCATTATAGATAGTGTGTCTTCAGGCCTTCCGATTGGAGGCCAGAGTAGACCGATCATGAAGATCAATGTGGCCAAGGCTGAGATGTTGTTTCAGGGAGTCCTTGTATCTCCTCTTTGGGGCTCCTCTCTTGCAGCAGCTGGTGGCAAGTTCACCATAAAGCAAGATCTTAGGGAGGCGGTGGTCCTTCATCCTTGAGACGTGCCCTGCCCAACGCAGCTGTGTTCTCAGTAACGTGGACTCAATGCTTGTGACTGCTGCTTGTTCTAGAACAGATGTATTGGTCACATAATCTGACCAGTGGATTGTACAGAGACAGCGTTGATGGAAGCGTTCTAGGAGTCGCAGGTGGTGGCAGTAAATGACCCATGATTCAGACCCACAATAAAAGAGTAGACAGCACTATGGCTCTGTAAACACTGATCTCTGTACTTTTCTTCAGGTGTTTATTTCGCCAGACTCTTTTATGAAGCTTTCCGAAGGCACTATATGCCTTTGCTAAATTGTTGTCTATCTCTCCGTCAACCTTACTGTCCAAGGAGATGAGGCTACCCAGGTAATTAAACTGCTGGACTGACTTGAGCTCTGATTCGCCAATGGTGATCTGGGGATGATGGAAGACTTCCTGAGGTGCAGACTGATAGAAAACGTCTGTCTTCTTTAAGCTGACTTCCAGCCCAAAAAGCTCAGCAGCATCTGCAAGGCAGGATGTTAAATGCTGCAGAGCTGCTTCTTGTGGGCGACGAGGGCAGCGGCATCAGCGTAAAGCAGCTCCCGGACACAATGATTTAAGGTCTTAGTATGGGGCTTTAGTCACCTTAGGTTGAATAGGCTTCCATTAGTACAGTATCGAATGTAGATACCACCCTGATCATCGAGGTCTGCCGTGGCCCTTTGGAGCATCATGCTGAAAAAGACTGTGAATAGGGTTGGTGCAAGAACGCAGCCTTGTTTCACACCATTCTTTATTAGAAAGGGCTCAGAAAGAGCATTGCCATATCTGACTTGGCCATGCTGATCCTCATGAAATTAGATGATAATTTTAAGGAACTTGGGGGGACAACTTAAACGTTCCAAAATCTGCCATAGACCTTTTCTGCTCAAAGTATCAAAAGCCTTGGTGAAATCAACAAAGGTTACATAGAGTCCTTTGTTCTGTTCCCTACACTTCTCTTGCAGTTGTCTGAGAACAAATACCATGTCTGTGGTACTCTTGGTGGCTCTGAAACCACATTGGCTTTCAGGTAGAAGTCCTTCTGCTATAGAAGGTATTAGTCTGTTCAAAAGTATTCTTGCCAGGATTTTGCCAGCAATGGAGAGCAGAGTAATACCTCAATGATTTGAACAGTCTGATTTATCTCCTTTCTTCTTAGACAAAGTGATGATGAATGCATCATGAAGGTCTGATGGTAGTTTGCCTAGTTCCCAACAGCGCACCACAAACTCATGAAATTTAGCATGGAGTGCTTGGCCCCCATGTTTCCAGACTTCAGGTGGAATTCCATCAACCCCAGCTGCCTTGCCAGTTTTCACCTGCTGTATGGCCTTAAGAGTTTCTCCCACAGTAGAGGCAATATCCAATTCATTCTTCAGCAGTTGTTGTGTGATGGACTGAATTGCTGAGCCTTGAACTACACGGCTAGTACTGAAAAGAGTCTGAAAGTGTTCAGACCATCAATTCAGAATGGAGATTTTATCTGTCAGAAGCATTTTACTATCTGCACTGCGTAGAGGGCTCTGGACCTGGTATGTAGGCCTGTATGCTGTTTTCAAGGCCTCATAGAATCCTCTGTAATCACCCGTATCTGCACATAATTGAATCTTTTCTGCTAGATTGATCCACCACTTGTTCTGTATGTCACGAAGTTTCTGTTGCAGCTTGCTGCATGCAAGATGAAAGGCTACTTTTCTTACATGACAAGATGGCTGAGCAAGGTGTGCTTGGTGAGCAGTTCTCTTCTTTACAACAATTCCTGGATCTCTTGATTGTTTTCATCAAACCAGTCCTTGTTCTTCTTGAAGGAGAACCCTAACGATTCTTCAGAGGACTGCAGGATGCTATTTTTAATATGTTGCCAAAGTGTTTCAGGAGACGGATCTATGGAATGATCTTCAAGCCTAATTTGAAGGTTTGCCTCTAATCTGTCTCTCACTGTAGCTGTTTGAAGACCATTAACTTGGAGTCTCCTCCTTGGAATACCACCCCTTTTAGGTTTGAACTTAAGGTGGAAGTTAAGTTTACAGCACGAACATCTCTCTGTCACACCAAGACATAATCAATGAGGCACCAATGCTTAGATCGAGGATGCATCCAGGTTGTCTTCAGACTATTTTTCTGCTGAAAGATAGCATTGGTGATGGTGAGCTGCTGCTCCACACAAAACTCTAGCAGAAGTCGACCATTATCGTTGCAGTTTCCAACACCATGCTTGCCTAATACTCCTTTCCAGGCTTCAAATTTATTTCCTACTCTGGCATTGAAATCACCAAGGATAATGATCTTATCATCTGCAGGAACCTTTTGGGTAAGGCGGCGCAGGACGGTGTAAAATTTATCTTTTTTGGCAGGGTCAGCTTGGAGAGTTGGGGCATATATACTAAAGATGACACATGTTGTTTGTTGTGTAGTGGAAGGCGTAGGGAGATAATGCGGTCAGAATGACCTATCGGCAGAATTTCAAGTTTACGGACAACAGAGTTTTTAATCATGAAGCCAACTCCTGAGAGATGCCTTTCGGTTCTGAGTTTACCTGACCAATAATAGAGTGTGTAACCAGCACCATGTTCTCTAAGGCTGCCTTCCTCATGGAGACAAACTTCACTGAGAGCAGCAATGCCGATATTGAGACGTGACAGTTTGTGGGCAATTAGGGCAGAACGATGCTCAGGACGACCACTATCCACAGTATCAAGCATAGTTCTGATGTTCCAGCATGTGAGTGTCAGTTTGGGTACACCGTTGGAGGCAGGTGTATGCCTTTGTTTCTTAGACTTAGTTTGACCGCATCAGAAGATGCCCGTTGGTCTGCGGTTAACCAACCGGGTGAAGGGTGGAGATAAGCTTTGGTTAGGTCATCTTTTCTAGGCCCCTCTCCGAGTGGAGCAAGCAGCGCTCTCCTTGAAAAAGGCTGCTTGGACATTCAGGATGCTGCCAAATGCGACTGTCATCTCCGGGGGCAGTCTCAGGCGACCAATGTCCCGAACCTCCTGCATGCAGGGTTGGGTCTGCAGCTTCCAGTGCACCTTTCACCTGCCGTTTCGTCCCTCGCCCGTCGCTACAGGGCTTTACAAATGTGGACATATCCTTCGAGCCTGCGCAATGGATTTTTTAGGTGAGACACAGCATGAGCAGAACTGGACCCACCCTTTACTCCTAAGGTTCATCTGCCAGGGCCTAGTGAGCTTGGATGGTGACAGCAAGGTCCTCAGGACGTAGGTTTAATTAGAGTATCCTTCTCTTGGATGGATGGCCTTACAGGGCCAAGCGAGCTCTGTCTGCCCAGGTTTGGAATTAGAGTTGTCCTTCTCCTAGGATGACTGCCAGAAGTCTAGTGAGCCCATCCTGCCCATGGACATATTTTACTACAGGTCTCTCTCGCACTGCCCACTTACAACCCTCCAAGCAGGACTGCTCTGTCCACCCTCCTGCCTGTCTGGGGACCCCATGGCCCGTTGGACCCCCTCCCCCTCCTGCAAATTGGACTGGTAAACCTCTGTGCACTCTGAAGTTCCTCCTCTCCTGTCCTCCGGGGTTGCAGCCCCCATGGCCGCCAGGAGAAGCCCCCTCGGCATGGTGGGGCCAGCTGGGGAGAAAGCCCCTCAGTGTGGCCAGGGCCGGCCAGGGAGAAAACTGTTATATAATAGTGAATGAATGAACCACTTACTACCTTCAAATTTACAAATAAAACAATGTCATACAGACAGCCTTTGTTTTGTTACAGCACCAAATAGAATTGGTATAATAAAAAAACATGGAAGGAAATTCAACTGCTGAAAAGCATATCTGATTTGCCATGTCACACAATTTAATAAAATCTATTCAGTAGGAAGGCAATAAATGACCATTCAAGTGATTTACAAACTTTTGCCTCACAATCTTTTACACAATGTTTCATTTTTAAATACATATATATGCTATATACAATTGTGTTCATTCTTGGTGGTCTAATAAAAGCATAAATCTATCTGATGAAAAATGGATTGTATTTCAACTATATCACCATAGTACAAAGATCTGCTCTTATCATACCACTCACAAAGATCAATGATAACTTGAAAATTATTTAATTCCATTATACCTTTAAGATATTTGCAATAAAAGGACTCTTTTTAATGTAAAAGTCACATCAGCTGCTGTCACCATCTCCTTTTAAACTCTTCTCCATTTCTGAAACTGACATATTAGAGAAGTAAAATATCAGCTGGTAACTACAGAGCTACTTTTTGGTTTTCCTCGTGAAAATTAGATTAAAAACTAGTTTAGGTGTCAATTCAGCAAAAATACAAAACTTTTCCTGGCAATTAGTTTCATGCTCTCCTTTGATAAAATATCTTTAGGATCTTACAAAACTTACAATGAAAGGTCCTTCTAATTTGTAGGACTAGGTACAAGTCACAATCAGCCTTCTTCAGAACAGTTCCACTGTGATGACGTTAATGTAAAATGTAACACAAAACGGTGACATAAAGTACCACTAAAAGGAATGGACAGCTGGCTTGCTTTCCCACAGCTAAAAGCTTTCTCCACAAGCAGCATACATTTTACACACACTGAAACCAAAAACAGTAGTAAAGCATTAATTCAAAACGTTCATCTTGATAATAATCTTCCTAACTCTAAGGCTGTCTCTGCATAATGACAACAAAATCACTTTTATTTGGTAGTTGAAGAGGTGACAACGGTTCTGCAAAAAATGCTGTTTCTGTTTTTTCCAGATACATAAGACCATAGACACTCAAAACTTAATTACCTGTGTAATTAACTGCGTTATGACATCAACTAAACTCTCTGTAAGTATCTACGTTTCACTCAGGTCAACTGCTGAAAAACTGTAACATGAAATTGTACTATGCAGTGGTCCTCAACAGCATACTTCCCAGATCTTCAATATCATTATTACCCTGGGATTATTAATATTGTAAATACTTTAGTAAACACTAAGTTTTTAAATGAAAATATGAGATGAGAGTGATATAAATAACCCCCTCCTCCCGGAAAATCTCTCACCCTGGCATAACCAATATAACAATAACTCAGAGATGATCTAAGTCAGTTTTCAGCAAGATAAGGCAATGGTTTACTTCCATTCTTCAGAAAGCTGCCTGGGAACAGCAAAGACCTCCTCTCTCAAATGTGAGTGATATTAAAATTATACAATCTTAAAATAGATGTCATGAAGGGAGTTCTTTGAAATCATAAAACTATGTAAGATGCACTGTTATCCAAGGGCAAGGATTTTCAAAATTCAGTATTAAATTATGTCATATGTTTTATCTCTGAATGTACACTTATTTCTTTTAATGGACAATAAGTCTATTTACTTAAGAGCATCTTTCACAATCAAAGTATTAAAAAGGTACTAAAGAATTGAGCCACAAATAAGGCACAGAACCTTGAGCTAATTGTTTTGTAGTCATGCAAAAAATCTGCATCAACAATGAATTCTTTCAGAAGTCCACTGTTTCTATAACATTGATTATTGGAAATCAGTATGTTACAAAGAAGTGGGCAAAGAAATATATTTCAAATTCTACTTAGAAAACTTTCTATTGCAGCACAAGAATTTTAACTGAAATAGGTAATACAACAGATTACATAAGAAATTCTACATATATTAACTTAACTTCCTTGTTCTACTTCCATTACAAATGCTTAAAGAACATACCGAGTTCAAATGTTGCTTTTTGTCAAATTCTGTAGCTCTTTTATAGAATACAAATTCCATCTAATAGTTGTAGGAAACACAACTGTCATGTGAATTCACATTTTCTTCCTTCACTATCACACCTACTGCAATAAAACCTAAGATTAAGATGATTCAGCTGTTAAAAGTACCATAAAGAGAAAGACTATAGCACAATAATTATATGGCATTAAAAATCTGTTAAATGCTCAGGTGGTTTAGATAAAATTACAGTTGAAATATTTATCAGAATTTTAATCTACAACTAGAAAAGGTAAGCCACATTTCTTTGTAATGACTTTCATTAATATTTTGGATACAAATAAAATACTCTTTACCTGGAAGAGTTGTTCTTTATTTTCTCATCAACATCACTCAGGATTTGTTGAAATTCCAATTCTCCAGGAAGGACATTTAACAAACAGTCTAAATTGGAAGAATCAAGTGAATACTCTCCTCCCCATTCCATTTTTAGAATCTGTAAAACACATACAGCAAAATGGTTAAATAATGAAAAAAGGCAGACTAGAAGTACCAAAATGTACAACATTTTGTTCCCTGGAAGTATTAGATTAAGAAGGGAATCATTTATGTATGGAATTATAAAATTAGTGTTGAATAGTACACCTTATACATGCTTCTGAGTAGAGTGCTACAGAGGGAAACCAGTAAAATAAATGCTGAGATAAATTTCATAGTATCTTGCATTTCTTCAGTTTAAAGAAATCAGTTCTTTTACCTTAATCACAGTAGTAGCTTTCTTAATTTTTTTTGATTTAGACAAGTAATTCTCACTATTATAAATGGAAACTAAAAATACATACATTAGAGGGTAAAATTACTTTCTGTGTACTTATAATTTCCGTCCATAACTACTTTCTGGAAGTTCCGCACATCATCGCAAATATTTAAAACATAAAAATCCAGAGTAAAACACTATAATGTATCATAAACCCAGTGTCATCTTGCTTTGTACTCATTTTACTCAACAACTGTGTCGCTAAAACACAGGTTAAATCCACTGGCCTATTCAAACTAATACACTAAATCCCATGAGTCTTTATAGCAAAGCAAAGCATTAGTGGAGTTATATTTACCTGTTTTAGGTCGTTCTTACAACCAGTGATGACTTATTACCAAAACTAAAGAAAAAAATTGCATAAAAAGTGGAAACTTATTAGTCAGTATATCTAATGTCTACTATTTATTATTTAATAATACTATCCATACTGCAGCAACTACATGTGGAACAAACCTAATATTCAGATGCACACAATGTTTGGGCAACAAAATAAATTAGTAAATCCATTATTTTTCTTGCAAGCAATATTTTTCTGTAAAGCAACAACAGTGTTCATTGGTAATTTATCAAGAGGCACTACTAGAAAAACAGACTGAAGTTTTTTGATAGTTTTTGGTCATATAGGAGTGTAGACCTACAAGCAGCAGAACTGCACATTTCTGACTTTGCTCTTACAAAACAAACATGAAGGTCCTTTAAAGTCTAATATCTCGCACTTCTCAATTAACAGCACAACACTATGAAATATTTCATGGAAATACTGTTTTCTTAAATTCTTAAAAGCTACAGAATACCCCTTTGCAAATAACAATTCAAAGACTTTTGACATTTTGGGACGTAGCTGAAGCTCAGTCATCTTGCTGGTGAAAAATGCTTGGATGTAAACCAAATAGATCTTATAAAATATCAAGGAAAGATCAACCTTTGAATATAAGACTTAACAGATGTTAGTGCAATAAAAGACATCATAATTAAAAGTAGAAGTTAAATGGAAAACATTAAACAGTGCTTTACAGAACTGAGATAAAAGGAATACTGAAAATAAATCTCTTTCTTTATGTATGATACTACTTATTATAGACATGGTAACACATCCCTCTTCTCTTCAGAAGGATCTCGAAGAGTTTCTACAGAATGTGATGCTAACTCCATTCAATACCTATAGCTCAAATCCGTCCTTTATTTGACTATTCTTGCAGAACAATATGACTGGTGTAAAAGGAACTGTATAACAGATATATGTTAATGCAAAAATAGTAACAGATTGGAAAAATTTAGAGTTTTCATAAAATAGCTGCACAATCAAAATTGTGTATTTATATTTATTCCTAGCTCTTCTCCTTAAAGGATAGCCAAAAGAAGTTTGTGTTCCTCAGAAAAATATCAGTATAGTTTATTGTCTGAAAAATTCACCATACGAAAAAAATCATTTTGTAAACATGACAGCCTTGTTTTCATGCATGCATTCCTGCAAGACTTCTATGTCATACTTCTTTGGTTCACTTGTCAAAATAGAGCAATTATTTCTTTCAGTCTTGGTTTATGGAAAAAAAGCAACATTTGATTATTCAATCTTTAAATACTGTTTTAGATGGTTAATATTAATTTCTTCTTAAGAAATCTAAGAATTTATCTAATACAAGACTTTCTCTAATCATAGGAAGAAGTAAAATATAAAAATGTTTCAGAAGAAAAAAAGAACATCAAGATAAAAATTAGCACAATTGATCAGAAATTTTGCTGTTACTTAGAGGAACCAGTGTCAGGGCCTTCTGTACGCTAATAGAGTTTAACAGTCTGATGACCTGGACTCTAAGCAGAACTAGGCTACCACTCTGGTGCCTGCCCCACTTGCCTCCCTTGGAGGCATCAGGATGGGCATCAGCAATGTCCCTTCCCTGCCATTTGGCTTTTCCCTCTTCACTCCCAGTGCTCGAAAGAGCAGTCAGTCATTGCTGCTCTCTGACAGTTAGTATGACACAGCCCTCCTCTGACGGCAAAAAAGCCAATGTTCGTTAAGAAAGAATTCCATTTCTTAGAATTTTTATTATTAGGAATAATATGGGAAAAGAACTCTGTTCTGAAACTCCAAATTCTGTCAAAGTATTTAAGATACTAATAACCCATTTTTTTCTATAAAGAAGATTAAACACTTGTTATTAAGCTGCATAAAAAGTATCATTCTGTCATATTTCTGTTTACTATTACAGTGAAATATTGTATATTTTGAGACAAATGGTCCTAGAGAACCTGATTCCAGTGCAAATCTGTAAGTCCCTATCTTAATAGGCCCAGTTCTTTTCAAAACATATTAGGAGTACCATTCATCAACATGAAAGTGATGTAGCTGTCAATTTCTTTGGTAGCTACTCAAGAAATTTAACCTATGTGCAATTTAGCTTAAAATGAAATATTTTTCAGGTCTCTTATTTTAACCCACGGTATCACTGTAACAATTTTCCACTTCTAGTAAGTGTAATGTTAAGAAACGATTTTTACCAAAAACCATTAGGCCTATTAGAAAAAATATTATGGAACAGCCAAGTTGATACAACAGATACTTCTTGCTTTTCCAATTCATATAATGTTTACAACTGAAGAGCACTTTTGCGTGTGTGTATGTTTTCTTTTTCAATGTCAATCAAAAGGAAGAAATGTACTCACAGAAGTCCTATATAAAATTATACTTAGTTCCAATTGGGTATTTCTTCTTTCTGATAAAACAATTCACCTTCCAGTACAAACATACACGGGAAACTCCATGGGATTTCTAAGATTACTTTGTAATGTTTATATTTACTATAATAAGCATTTGTTCTCAGACCTACAGTTTGTAAAAGCAGTGTGTACCTAACTCTTGAATAGATTTTTTATGAGCACTTTTGTTGAATACGCACATCTACACTATATCTCTATGTACGTATAAATCACGATGTTTAATTATAGATTCATAGACATACTGCAGAAATGCAGCTAATAGACATATCCCACTTTTTGACACACATGCTATTTTTTTTAAATACAAGCTATGAGTCCTTCCTTAGACTGGGTAAACATCAATAGGTCATATTTATAACATACAAACTCATTCCAGCATTTTTAGAATCATTGTGTAGTTATTGGTAAATACTCATCACTGTTACTCCTTTATTTCCTTATGCACTTCAGCCAGTTAAGATTCTTGCTATGACTTCAGTGAGTTTCAGATATGACAGGACAGCATCACTCACAGAGAATGTCAGGCAAATTTTGTATTATAGTTGCACAGAACACCTTGTGGGGCAAAAAAAAAAAATCCAAATACAGTTTTAAACTTCAGTCTACCTGGAGTTTTCTCTGAATCAATTGCTTAGCTCTAGAGGAAAATTAATCAGCTGGGCTGTTGGGCTCTTTGAAAAAAATCATAGTACTTATGTGTTTAAGAAAATCATAGCAGAAGTAAAGCAGAAAGTGTAAAGCTAGATATGGTTTCTCATAATGATTGATAGCACTTCAGTAAGCTTAAAACTAAACGTTAGACTTTCATGTGTTTCCAAATGCCCTGTATACATTTATGCAAATGCTAAGTAAAATATGAAGTGTTAGGCAGTATAACATTTCATATGATGCAGATCTGAGGAGACCTGTCTTTTTGAGCACTATAGTACCTACTTGAATAAAATACACAGTAAGTTTTCAGAAAAAAAACCCACAAAAGAAACCATTAATGTTTCAATAAAATCCAAAGGTAGACTTTTATACCCACAGTAACCCACATTACTGTGTATGGAATAATCTGAAGAAATTATCTAATCCTAAACAGAATCTACTTCTTATGCACTGGCAGATATTTAACAGAACCCACAACCTGTGGCATGTAACATTAAGTAAACAAGACTCTTCAGTGGATAAAAAACTAGCAGACTGATATTTTTTGTTCAAATCACTGATTTCTAAATGAGGATTTGTAAAAACTAATCTCATTATTTTACAACTTCACAATTCAGTCTTTAAAGTCATTCTAGATTTAAAGAACTCATGACCTATTATTAATTTCAGTTAATGCCAATGTACTATTTTAATTCTTGTATGAGACTCTTATTTTCAAATACTTCAAATATTACCTTTAGCATGTTTCTAGATAACTTTAAATAACCATTTTAATTGTTAAGTTAAACAGTAACTTGCACATATAAAACATTTAGAAACTATAACCTAAGACATTTCTTAATTTAACAACATTTTTTCCATATATAATATTCCACCCTTCAGCACAAAATGCTTTGACTAGGTACAATCAAAGCACCATGGCTATCAAATTTTCTGGATTATTTTACAGCCAATCTAAATATTTGAGAATGTCCTCTAACATTATACAAGTTTTACCTCTAGAGCTCAGATTCCATCCATATGCAGAACAATAAAAGAAAATTGTTGCCACTAGGCACTATTTTAAAAAAAGGATGTCAATGTATCCACAATTTGAAAACAGGGATATGTCAAACTGCAGCACCATAAGTACAGAAAATTAGCCAAATCATTGAAGCTTTTTTCTGATACTACTTCTTATCTTACAGAATATATCTCTTTATTGCCCTAGCAAAGTTAAAAGGGGATAAGAGAATTGGTAAGATTTTTCATAACTCAGCTTACACTTTCAAACCATCACCTTAACAATCATTTCCTTTATCTATCTTTAGTTGCATAACTGTTTCCAGCTCTTTTATAGCACAGAAGATGTCATCTGTAATCACACAGCAGGCAGCAGCAGTGATGGCAGTGGCCTGAGATACTACTATTCAATCTGAAATTCCTACTGTTTTGAATGTACAAGTAGGCTGAATATTTAATTTTTTTTGAAAACCATGTAGAGCTTACACAAGAAATCCATTTAAAAACTATAATTTCTTGAGCTCTACTCTGACACAGTAAAAGCTTTTCGCCCAATTTTCTGTGGTAAAAATCCTTTAAAATTGTATTACTCTTTAAAATAAAAACTTGTAAAAGAAAAGGAAGAAATTAAAAATTCTTTCTATAAAAGAACATAATCCATATTTGTTTCTTTTAATATGTATTCAAGATCTCTATTTAAATTTTCCAAGTTACCTTTCACCTACTTCCCACACTTTGCTGAAGCATACACAGCATTTACAAAAAGAATAACATATTCTTCCAGTAAAAAAAGACATTTATTGCATACAACCCCCCCCCCAAAACCAAAACAGTCTTCATGATGGTTTTACTTCCTAAATATTTTGAATGCCACAAAGAACTTTGAAACAAGTTTTAATAAAATCATCTTGCATTGTTCACCCTGCAGACTTTCTACATTTGCTGTTGTCATAAACTTACATTTAAATGTTACTTTTATAGTCATCAATTATTATCCACCACACACTTAAGATACGTTCTTTATATTTTTCAAAGAGAGATTCTAAGTATCTCTAATTAAATTTGTAACCCTATTGAAAATAGTTTTTCTCCCAAATTCTGACATTATAACAGTCACCAATAAGAGAGTGGGAATTAAATCTAACTGAAGAAACACAGTCCTCACTGTGGATGAAAGAGAAAGTTGTGCCTTCCATCTAAAGCTGTAATATGAGAATGCAGTGCTCTAAGGCAGTTATAGCAGCCATTGAATCATAATATTGTCAAAAGCCTTGAAAAAGGACTATGAAAATGCACGTTTTTGACAAATAACATATACTACTATTTTTAATATCTATGGGTTTTTCAAACTACGCAGCTTAGTCCTGTTTTCTAGGCATTTCTAGGCACGAGAATTTAAAACTAAAATCATGTGTTCTGCCTATTGTCTCTCCCTAGTTCTTTGAGCCACAGAAAGCGAAATGTTGAGAATAGAAAGCAAAGGAATCAGCACTGCTTTTTTTGGATTTGCTGGTACTTGGGACTGGTAAGAGATGTTCAAAGACAAGAGGAGAATTCTCATTTATATAAACTTAATCAAACACTATTGGTCAAAGGCAGTGACTTCAAAAGAGGAACACGCCATCTGGAGTTGCAATGAAACTCCTGAGTAGTTATGGCAGAAGAAAAGAACAAAGGGTAATGTGATTTCATAACCTTAAGTAAAGAAGAAATGGCCATTTTCTGAGTAGCTCTTGAGTGAAATGGTCCCGTATCATCTTTGTCTCAGTTGGTTATCCTGCAGCAGGAATTCTAAAGTGATCCCAACATCCAAGATTCAACATTTATAAACAAACCACTCTTAGACAAGAAGTCCACAAACATTCGGAATCCATCCACTAAATCTAGTGGCTCTCCTTATCTCCTTATTAGTCGTACAGTTACTAAACACATAAATCTGACAACTGTCTGTATACAAGTGCAAGTTTTTTTTTTCCTTTTCTGGTTTTCCAGATTCAAGATGCCTCTTCTCAGAATTTTTTTTTGTGCCTGCAGCTCTATTATATTTAACAAGTTTTTTTAAGAAAAGGATAAACCTGGTGCAATTATGTCTTCTTTAGGTATGGTTTAAGGCCTTACCAAAAAAATTTCATTAATCAACTTTTCTGCCATTGCCATACACAAACACAGGACAGAATTAGTCTGGCATTCTCCCCAGTTAAGACTACATCAATCAATATAATTGTTAAATGAATATGTTTTATGAATGATGGATGTTTTAGAAATACTTTTCAATTACAACAATAATTACCAACCAGTAGACTAAAGTAATCACTAAAGCACAGAAAAGAGATTCTTAGAAGCCTAATTAAAATATCTACTGTATGTTTTCTTAGAATCTTCTTAGCCAAGAAAATATAAAATATATATAAAATATAAAAGAATAATTTCAAAATATAGTATCTAATTTATTTTTAACTGCTTTAGATGAGGATCATACGTATTGAGACAAATTTGCATAGTGGTATGGGAAAATGTGTGAGAACAACAATTACTTTCCCCAGAAAGACTGAATGGTATTGTGTTTTTTTTCCGAAAGAACAGGAACATAAGGTATGTATGGTGCATCCTCTGCAGAGCTGCCTTTTTAATTGTGGCAATAAGAAATGTTATTTAGGCATTATATTTGAGCTTTCTCACTTTGTGTCACTTTAGAAACTCAGAAAGAAGAGGCAAATCCTTCACAGAACTATGCTTGAAAAAGCAGCTGCTACAGAACTCCTGTCTTGCTTGACATTAATGTCTAAAACTGCACAGATTTATAAAAACTGTACTGAAAGAACTTATCTTTTAACACATCGGTAAAGAACCAAAAGTATATAATTTTCAACTAAAAACCTTACAAATCCATACTAGCTACTTCTATACTAGACCATAAAAGCCTTTTCTTTTCTTGTTTATTGGAAAAATTCTCCATCCTGAGACAATAGTCTTTAACGACTATGGTATTTAAAAAAGAGAAATATCAAGACCTTTAAGGTCTTGTAGCTCAGTATATCAGACACAGAGTCGTTAGAATTTGAACAGGAAATAGCCTTCCAATGAAACTATTATATTTAAAAAGAAATACAAAAAAGGTCTGTGACCACAGCTTTTAAAAGGTAGGCTGTATCAGTCCCTTCATTGCCACACATTCTATTTTCTTTCATTACTACTCAATTTAAAGCTGAGAGCTTTAAAGATGTCCATTATAAAAAAATTAAATACAAAAGCCCTCCACAGAGATGTCTCTTAAGTTGTTCCACGTTTATAGTCACAGTCCTAAAAGCTTATTTAGTACTATAAATGTAATGGATTTGGTTTTTTTCCCCAAATACTATTATTATATTATTACTAAATTCTACATAGGGTCATATGAAACATTTCATTGGTAATTGTAAATGTCCATTAAAGATAATTCTTTTTTTCATTGTTCATTTCTTAAATGAAATGTTTAATTTTTTTTTTTTTGCTGGCATAACTCACCTTGTAAAGTTTCATGCAATATTACCTATTGCCCAATACCTCCCTTAGACTCTAAAGCATAATGCAGTCATATAATGCTGTTTCTTCAGTTTTTCACCTTCAAAAGCACTGTTAAGCTTCTTTTTCTCTCTCCTCGAAAAAAAACCCACCCCATAAGTAAAATTATAATATTGAATGCTTTTACCATGTTGTCATGGTTTAGGAATGGTGTTCCCAACCTAGTGTTTCCACTGAAACCACTCCAAATCATGAAGCACAGGATCACTCCCATCTCCCCCTGCAGCAGGATGGAGAGGAGAATTGGAGGTACAAAAGGTAGAGATTATGGGTTCAGATAAGAAAAATTTACTGGAAACAGCAATGAGATAAGAAAAATGAACGGTAACAGGAACAACAGTAATAAAAGGGTGTACAAGAAAGGTGAACAATTCACACATGAGAAAGCTCACCATACGAGAACTTGCAATATGCGAACCATCGCCGCACTACACCTGACCAGAAGACTCCCTTTGCTCCACCCCTGGCATTGAGGTGAGGTGGTATAGGATAATATCTAGGCCTTAGCCAGACCCCTCCCAGCTACTGTAAAAAAATAATCCTGTCCCTGCCAGAACAAGGACACAGCTGTACAGCTTTCTGATTTGTTTCTGTCATTTTCCTTTTTTTCCCCTTTAAGTTAACAAAATTCTTAAAGCCTAGTTAAAAATCATAGCATAAAGGCTACCTTTTGTCATCTTCAATTATATTAAATGCATTGATTATACTGGGTATGTTTCATCTAGAAGTTTGCATATCAAATTATTTTAACTATTTAAATTTTGTTTTCTACCACTTTTTTTCTTGAGTTTTCACTTTTTCCAGAAAAGTGAGGCACTGAGAGTAATTCTTCACATAAGGGATTTTCTTCTTCGCAACTCCTATATTACATAAGAAATAGTTCACTTCTATTAAAAAGAAATCACTGTAATAAAAACTTAGCAAATAAACATTTTGTACATGTTTATTAACTTCTTTTTTAAAAATAAACATTTCAGAAATAAAATGTCGTTGCTTTCTCTCTTCATAACCAAATGCTGCCACACTGACATAAGTATCAATTATACTAGTTGTTAACACTCCCTAAGGTTACAGAGTCTTTTAAATTATACCATGTTTTTCACTGGCTGTGTTCCTCACATCCAGCTGCCACTCTATTGAATACAGCAGGCTAAATGGGCAAGCAAATCCTCAAATACACAGTTTTCTTGCCTAGCATTTTATTCCCAACTACCACAAAACATGATTGCCTAGGCTTATGTGTTAGCCAAAGTATAGATAGTATGACAACAGACTATGATTCCTAGGGTATAAAAGATGGCAAGTTTTATAGATCATGAGACCTAAGGCCAGATGTTTCTGTGCTGGATTTCCAAATACCAAAAGTTCAATCAGACATAATCTGGGTACAATACTCATTAGAAAAGAAATAAGAATAAAGAATAATTAGATAAATTATAACTTTAAAGAACCATTACATAGTTTTTAGGAAGGCAACAGAGTAAACATTAGTTGTTTACAAATACACACTTCCTTAAACTTACACACTTACCCTTCCTTAAACTGAGTAAATTATAGATCCAAAGAAATTAATTTTTGCAGCACTGATTTGGTTTAAATTATTTTATAAAAGCATCAGTGTCATGTCCATGTTCTTGTTCATGTTCTTGTCAGATTATTTCAAACAGATGACTAAAAGAAAAGAGAGTGTAAGTTCTTAGCAAACCTGTGGATTTATTAGCTCTCAAAACATCCAGATGGTATTTCTACCTTGCAGTAGCTGCCGTATGACTGAATCTCAAGATTTTTCATAGACAATCACATACTTTCATACTCAATCAAAAATAACTGGAATAATTGTTCAAAAGGAAGACAATGCTATTCCACATGTAACTTATCTTTGATGCAGGCCAAGATGCCATTGGCCTTCTTGGTCACCTACTCACACTGCTGTCTCATGTTCACCTGGCTGTCAACCACCACACCCAGGTCCTCTTCTGCTGGGCTGCCTAACAGCCACTCTTCCCCCAGCCTGTAGCATTGCAATGGGGTTGATGGGATCCAAGTGCAGAAACAAGCACTTTGTCTTATTGAATCTCATACAGCTGACCTTGGCCCAGTGATCTAACCTGTCCAGATGCCTCTACAGAGGCATCTGCTTCCTACATCCAGCAGATCAACACTCTGCCCAATTTAGTGCTGTCTGCAAACTTATGGAGGGTAGACTTGATCCCCTTGTCCACACCATCAATAAAGATATTAAACAGGATTGGGGCCCACAACCAAGCCTTGGGGAATCCTGCTAGCAACCAGCTGCCAACTGGATGCAACATATTTGCTACCACTCTCTGGGCCCGGCCATACAGCCAGTTTTCAATCCAGTGGAGAGTGCATCTGTCCAAGCTGGGGGCTGCCAGCTTCTCCAGCAGAATGTCACAGGAGACAGTGTCAAAGGCTTTGCTGAAGTCCAGGTAGACACATCCACAGCCTTTCCCTCATTTACCAGGCAGGTCATAAAAGGTGATCAGGTTGGTCAAGCAGGACCTGCCTTTTCTAAAACCCATGCTGGCTGGGCCTGATTCCCTGGTTGTTCTGTATGTGTCACATGATAACACTCAATATAATCTGTTCCATAACCTACCCTGGCACTGAGGTCATGCTGACAAGACTTTAGCTCCCCAGTTTCTCCTTCCAACTCTTCTTGTAGACGTGTGTTTTATTGGCCAACCTCCAGTTGTCTGGGGCCTCCCTCCTTAACCAGGACTAATGGTAAATGACAGAGAGTGGCTTGGCAAGCTCTTCTGCCAGCTCCCTTAGGTGAATCCCATCTGGCCCCATAGACTTGTTTTGTCTAAGTGGCACCCCCTGTCACCAACTACTGTCTCCTGAACTGCAGCGGGCCTATTCTGCTCCACATCTTTATCTACCACTTCAACGGACTCACTGCCCTACTTTCTGCTGAAGACAGAGGCAAAGAAGGCATTAAGTACCTCAGCCTTTTCCTCATCCTTGGTGACAATCCTTTATTGGACAATCCCCTTGTCCAATAAAGGATGGAGATTTTCCTTGGACTTCCTTCTGTCGTTAATGTATTTATAAAAAGGCTTTTTATTATCTCTCACAGCAGTTGCCAGATTATGTTCTAGCTGAGCTTTTCCCTCTCCTTCTCTTTACATGACCTAATGACATCCTTGTACTCTTCCTGAGTTGCCTGCCCCTTCTTCCAAATATCATAAACTCTCTTTCCCTCCTCCAAGTTCCAGCAAAATCTCCCTGTTCAGCCAGGCCAATCTTCTTCCCCAGTGGCTTGGTTTTCAGCACACAGGGATGGCCTGCTCCTGCACCTTTAAGATTACTGTCTTTCCAGCCTTCCTGGATCCCTTTGTTGTTAAGGACTGTATCCCAAGGGACTCTCCAAACCAGTGTACTGAACAGGCCAAAGTCTGCCCTCCAGAAGTTCAAGATAGAGGCTTTGTTGACCCCCTTCCTTACTTCATCAAGAGTCAAAAACTCTATAATTTTGTGATTGCTACGCCCAAGATGGCTTCTGACCACCACATCTCTCTTCATAAACAGCAGGTCTAGCAGAGCACTACCCCAAGAGGCTCTCTTACCACTGTATTATCTTCCACACACTCCAGGAACCTCCTAGACTGCCTCCTCTTCGTGCTGAGTTTCCAGTAGACATCCAGCAGGCTAAAATTTCCCACAAGAACAAGGTCAGGAAGTCATGAAACATCAGCCAGCTGCTTATAGAATACTTAATATGCCTGTTCAACCTGGGTGAGTGGTCTGTAACAGTCCCACCAGAAAGCCTTGTTATCCTTCCCCCTGATTCTTACCCATAGGCACTCAATCTTATCATCACTATCCTTGAGCTCTATACAGTCAAAACACTCCTTTAATGTAGAGAGCCCCCTCACTGCCTCTCCTTCCTCACCTGTCCCTTCTGAAGAGCTCCTGACCATCCACTGCACTCCAGTTATGCAGTCATTTCACCATGTTTCTGTGATGGTCACTAGGGCATAGCTTTCCTGCTGCACAATGGCTTCCAGCTCCTTCTGTTTGTTACCCTTATTGTGTGCATTGGTATAGACGCACTTCAGCTGGGCTATTGATTTCACCCCCAACGCTGGCGTACTGCCTCCAGGCTCATGTCTAGTGAGCCCAGTCTTAGACCCTTCCCCCTTCAAACCTAGTCTAAAGCCCTCTCAATCAACCTTGTCAACTCATGGGCTAGAATCCTTTTCCCCCTTCACAGGTCAACACCATCTGTCTCTAGTGAGCTGAGTGCTGTATAAACTGCCCTATGACCAAAAAAGCCAAAATTCCCCTGATGGCACTAGTCTTTAAGCCATGTGTTGATTCAGGTGGGTTCTCCTGTTCCTTTCAACATTCTGCCCTGCTACCAAAAGGATTGAGGAAAACACCACCTGAGCTCCTGTCTCTTCAACCAGTCACCAGTGTCCTAAAGTCCTTTTAATTGTCCTAGGACTTCTCGATCTCTTCCTGATGACCTGAACAACCCAAAGTGGGTAATAACCAGAGGGCTGAATAAGTCCTGGGAGTCTTCCAGTAATATTTCTTACCCGAACCCCAGGGAGGCTGCAAAATTCCCTGTGGGATGGGTCCAGTCAGCATATAGGCCCTCAGTTCCTCTCAAAAGGGAGTCACCTACAACAACTACCCTTCTTTCCTTCTTAACAGGTGTAGTTGTAATGCATCTGGTTGACTGACTTGCTCTGGGTAACCCCCAGGGTAGACCTTCTAGACCTTCACTATCATTTGCCCAACTCTCAAGTTTCAGAGCCTCATACCTATTCCATAAGTGCAACTTGGAAAGGCAAGTGAGGCTGGGAGCAGATTATCCTGCTGACCTCATTAGGGACCTGCTTCCATTCTCCTCCTTCTGCCTGATGGAGAGAGCATCGGGTTTCCTCTGACTCTTGCCAAGCTTCCACCTGCAGCATTTCTCTCAGGGATGGAAGCATGTGACTCCACTAGCATATTTCTCTCTCACGCTCCCTGATACTCCTCAGCCTCTCCACTTCCTCTTCAAGCTCTGCCACTAGGCTGAGCAGATCATCCACCTGGTCACAGACAAACAAGCCAGGCTCAAACACTCCCTGGAGCTGGAGACCTGGACAGCTGCATGCTTCTGAGGTCACCACTCTCCTTCTAGCAACAGCTTTCAACTATGTGGAATCCATTTTTGGGCCTGCTCTAGCTAGGTAAGCAAAAACCGCTAGGGGAGCTTGCCTCAGGAGCTGGGAGGGTGACTGTGCCTTCTTACATGCCCTGCTTACGTGAACTGCTGCACCTCACCTTGACTGATGGGCATATCCTCATTTGAAGAAACCGTATTTCTCAATACGACATATTCATTGTCTTTTCTCACGAATTCTACTGTTGATCTTGACTAAATTTTTTGTCATTTATTTCTCAGATATAACTTCAATCATCCATAGTTCCAGGCTGCAACTTCAGACCCTTTCTTAATATGCAAGTAAGTCATCAGGCTTGCATCATTATAACGGATACCAGAATAGGTGCCAGAAAATAACTCTAATTCTCTCTCATTTAACTTGTTAAAAAGATATAACTAGTGAATCTGGATGTTATTTGTGCTACTGAAGATGAATATAATTTAGTAACAGAATCCCTTTCTTCAAGTATTAATTTCAAGAACTTCTCAGTGTTAAAAAATTCTCAGTTCAAAACTACTAAGAGATCTCAGTATTTTCTCAAAACCCTTGTAACAGATACAGGAGTCTCTGCTAGATAAATAAGAAGATGATCCTCTATGGTATAAAAATAATTATGATGGGAGAGTAACATTTAATAGAGAAAAATACAAAATGCTTTTGTTTTTCATGTACTTTTTATTCAACTTCATTTCACTTACTTGACTTCTGAAATGTGGAAATTTACTTCACTTTGACATCCTACCAAGAAGTTTTAAAACTACTGAAAATGCTTATTTAGTATAATGTCCTCACTTTACAATTTTTCTTCTGCTTACAATATTTTACTATTCCAACAAGTATTAGAAAGTATTAGAAAGTATTCCAGCTAGTATTAGAAAAAGGCAGGAGACTAACATTTTACCAAAATATAGCACTAGTTTCTAACTCTAGTGGTTCTAGGAACAAAAGCCACTACATACTACCAAAACAAATCATCCCTTTACACAAAACACTGGCAGAAATGTAAAGAGGAGACTATCCCTTAGAAATCAACAAGTGTTTAATCACTGTGTGGAGTAGATTCTGCTGACTGTGGCCTCTGTAGAGGCCCACGAAAAGCCTTTGGTATCCTCATCTCCATTTCTCCGTAAAAGATTCCAAGCCCTTTCTCTTACATTTGTATGAATTAATCTTTGCAGGGAGGAAGAACTGGGAAGAGAACTTCTGCTAATTACAAATACTGGTGTACATTAAATTCTTTAAAGAAAAAATTATAAAAACACACCTTCGCCACAACTGAAAGCTCTGCTCTAAAAATTAATTATACAAGGAAAGGAATGTAAGCTGAATTACACATCTCAGTAGGAACTGAAATATTAAATTACATCTTCACAGACTACCTTATGCCAAAATGTAAATGTGTATTACACTTCCAGTAAAAATACTACATTGTGAAATGCATTTCCATTGTTTATATTACAAATAAAACAGCACAACTATTACATGCTAACATGGACAAGCAATGAGGAATCTGACATTAACTCTGGAAGTTTACAAAATAATTCATATTCACTGTTGCCAGGAGCATCTCCTCTGATCTGGTGTGTTCTGAACCTCTAAACAATTATCTTACTTTTTATACTTGAAAACACTGCAAATACTGAAATGGTAGGTTTTGAGTTTATTATTTCCCTCTCTTTGCCCTTAAGACTCATTCCACAGACAATAGACAGTAGAAAATATAGCTTGATTCAACTAATCTCCCCTTTGATGTATACTAGACACCAGGAAACAAGAGATGGATTCCAAAAGAATAGGGATATTTTCAAAATTACAGGCATTTGGCTGAGTAACATGGTAAAATCTGCATATTCAGGAAAGGCAGCTCTCCCATAACCCTAATTAGCCTAGAGTAAGTTAATACCAACTGTAAGCTGAATTTTAAATGCTCTTCTACTTAAGAATACTATAATTTGGGATAATTGTTTATTTATGCACTTCAAAGTACTTGTGAACACAAAGCATCTAAAGAATACCACCACTGAATCATAGAACCATAAATATTCTGAGGGGACACATCAGGACCATCGAGTCCAACTCCTGTCCTGCACAGGACACTGCAAGAATCACACCATGTGCCTGAGGGCATTGCCCAAACACTTTTGGAACTCCGTCAGGCTTGCTGCTGTGACCACTTCCCCAGAGAGTTTGTTCCAGTGCTAAACCACCTTCTAGCTTTTTCCTGGTATCTAAACTAAACAATTAAACCTCCACTTCATGCCATTTCCTTGAGACCTTTCTCTGGTCTCCAGAGAGAAGAGACCAGTGCCTGTCCCTTCATTTCCCCTTGTGAGGAAGTTGTAGAATACCATGAGGTCTCCCCTCAGCCTCTTCCAGGCTGAACAGACCAAGTGACCTCAGCTGTTCCTCAGACGGCTTCCCCTCCTGACCCTCTACCATCTTTGTAGCCCTCCTCTGGACACTCTCTAATAGCTTTATGTCTTTCTTTTATCGGGGTGCCCAAAACTGCCACAATATTCAAGGCAAGGCTGCACCAGTGCAGAGCAGTGCAGGACAATCCCCTCCCTCAACTGGCTGGTGATGCTGTGCCTGATGCCTCCAGGACACGGTTGGCCCTTCTGGCTGCCAGGGCACTGCTGACTCATATTCAACTTGCCAGGGCCCCCAGGTCCCTTTCCATGGGGCTGCTCTCCAGCCTCTCACTTCCCAGTATGTACACATATCCAAGGTTGCCCCATCCCAGGCGCATATGGTTGATGATTGCCCATCTCTCTAATTTGTCAAGGTCTCTCTGCAGGTCCTCTCTGTCCACAAGAGAGTCGACAGCTCCTCCCAGTTTAGTGTCATCGGCAAATTTCCTTAGTATTCCTTTGAATTTTGCGTTCAAGTCATTAATTAAGATGTTGAAGAGGACAGGGCCTAAGGGAGCCCTGTGGAACCCCACTAGCAACTGTTTGCCAGCCTGATGTCACCGTAACTCTTTGTGACCAACCTGTGAGCCAGTTGCTCACCCATTGCATAACATGGTTATCCAGTTGTATACAGGACATTTTGCCCAGAAGGATACTGTGAGAGACAGTATGAAAAGCTTTGCAGAAGTCCAAAAAGATTACACCTGCTGGGCTTCTTAGATCAAGCAGGTAGGTTAACATGCGGTGACATGGATACAGAAGTAAATGTGAAGGTATGTAGATGATATGTACCTCTCTCTAAGATTGTCCCTTACAAACATTTTCAATCCTCTCTTATTTTAGCGTGGTTGTCTGTGTTTCCCATTTCCCCATCCAGCCCACATCACCGTCCAGCACCCTCCTGTCACATCTCAAGTTCTGTGTGCTCTGCTACCAGAGCCCCTCCTTTACCACTGCCCCACTGTGTTTTCAATACCACCATCTTTTCTCATGACAGCCTTTATTTTGCAAGTCTGCAACTCTGTGTAACCGCTTTTCTCTCAGTCATTCTGCTCCCCATAATCCTTTTGTTCTGCTAGATGAATCACTATGGATGCTAATATGCTTCTCTCTAATGTGAATATAGGTGAAGATGAGATGCTGGCATGGCTTAACTGTTCAAATGTTGCATGACATTGTTTGAAAGATATGAAGTTATGGCTATGCTAAATAACAGCAAAGGCTTTCATGTGTCACCTCTTTTCCTTTGAGTTCCCTAATTTCCTATAAAATCTACGCTACACTAAAAATCTACTCTACACTAAAAACTGTCCCAAAATACAATTTTTTGCAAAGTTTCCATATTGGAAAACAGAAAAGGAAACCACACAGAAATGACAGCACTCTTCAAACTTCACTAATCAGATGTCTTACTTCTGCACTAACTTGCCTATTCAGAATTGAAAGTTTACCTATACAACTAAGAGATTAAACAAAGGACTAAAATTAAATAATACATTGTATATTCATTAGACACCAAAAGATGCATACAGTTGGCAGTTAATGTATCTTCAGCAATTAAAAATTCAGCTATATGAATATTGCAATAATTTGAGATTTTAAATTATTTATCTTGAAGTGGCAAAGAAGATCACTATTTAAAAATAGCATGCAAGATGCAAGTCATGAAAAATTGATGTGAAACAGCAATCTAAGACTTCAGCTCACTTTAAGCAAAACCATTAATGCTAAAAAATTCCTACCAAATTCAAGTCAATGCAAAAAGAAATTTTATGACCTGTTCCATCAGTTCTTAATCCTCAGTTTTATTCTCTCTGAAGTACACTAGCAAGCTGTATGAACTAAAAAAAAAAAAAAAATAAAAAGAGAGATAAATCAAATCACAAAGGAGAAAATTAAACTCTTTCTGAACCACTCCCTTTTTCCTTCTGTTTGCCCCCTCTAATATTTCATTTTCTTCTACACTTCTCCTCCCAAATTTCCCAATGAAAATAAATGCCGGATGGCTTTCTGTTAAGTCAGAAAAATCATCTATAACTGCACTTTACTGTATGTGCTGCTTAACACATCCCCACAGTGAACCTAACATTTAGAACCTATCATATCAACATAGTCATCATGATCCAAGCTGCAAGTAATAGAGAGTGTCACTGTCAATTTTGCTTTCTTACACTTCCTTCCCTTCACTTCATCTGATTTTAATAATCCCTGTCAAACCACAAACAGTCCAAATTATTTTCTTGACACAGATGCTTTCAAGGAAGAGGCAGAATCTCAACTTTCATTTAGTGACTACAAAAGCAAGCTGTCCAACTGGACAAATATTAGTTCCCCTCTTGACAATCTCTACTGTAAAGCATCCTTTCGAATTTTCACTGAAGCTGCCAAGGGTTTGAGATAAGCTTCTTGTTTAGTGTAGATTGACTCACAGGATTAGCTCACCAACAACTGTCATGTTTAAAGAAGCCAGCAGTTTCAAGTAAAAAAAAAAATTGCTTGTAAAAGATCACAATTGCTTCCCATCAGAAGCCTCATGGGAAACATTTGTTTAAATACCTCAAATTACTGTCTCATGCATGGGCCTAATTCAAGACTAACCAAAGCCAGTTCAAAAGATTCTTTGGTAACCAGACAGCATATAGCAAAACAACCTTTGATAAATCTATAAAATCACAACAAAATGCAGAGGTATATGCATAGATGGTGTTTAGAGTTCCACAGCAAGAGAATTGTACTTGCTACTAATACAGCAGCCTTTTAGTGCTCTTTTAACAGTTTGGGCTGACAACTGGCTCTTCATGATCACTCACTCATCTTCATGGCCAGACATCCTCCTGCTTGCCTTTTATTTCTGTTTTCCTTCCTAGTGAAGAGTAAGAGTTTTAAGAGCTTACCGTACTCTTCTCCTTTAGTATGGCTAGTCAAAGAACAATCTTGATACTCAGCAGAATATTGATTCTACCACAGGTCTGCATCAGATCAGATCTGTATGTTCTTTTATTCTAAAAAAAAGTATCTGATCAAATATCACTTAAAGGAGAAAAAAAAATATAAGTAACACACAGACCAATGGTATTGTCACTTTTAATCAAAAGGACATTGATTTAAGCCTCTTTAGGTCCAGTGCTTAGTCTTGACTATGTCTTGACTTCTAGTTAACTAACAGTTTGTATTCAGAGCAGAACTCGTAACTGCTACGAGCTAGCTTTATGCATTAAAAAAGCACAGGTTATATATCATTTCAGGTTTAAGCACTACCAAACAGAACAGAAATAGGAGATAGGAAAGGCATCTGTAGAACAGTATATTAAAGTACAAATATACTGACTGATATGAAAGTAGGTCTGCGCCACATCTAGTTAATGGTAACTAAAATAACTGTGCAAAACTAAATCTTGTGTCTAACTGGCTTGGAGTTCTGTAACTATCGTGGAAGATAAAAAAAATAAATCTTAAGACAGGACCTTCTTACTAATTCACAATTCATATATAAATGATTTTTTTATCTAGTTTCTCAGAGGTAGCCTTTATATTCCCAGAGCACCCACTCTATATTTTTACCCAGTTTTGTCTTACCTGATAACTTTTAAGATTTTATATCTTTATTTCTTGGCAGGAAGTGCAAGTCATCTCAACTACAATGCTACAAAAGTAAAAAAAAAAAAAAAAGCATAACCAAGAAGCAGTTTTAAAGAATACTTATCCACAATATCTTTCCATTGCTGTTGAAGAAGAAAGAAAGGAAAATAAAGGAATAGTTACTGTGAAAGGAATTTCCTTCTTCTCAAAGACACCTTAAACTATACTTTCACACTCCAGCTTTATCATAGGGCAACTAAGAGTCCTGCAGCTGTCAGCTCACAAAAGAAACATCCTGTATTCATGGCTAAGTTCATTTACCTCTACACTATTGATCTATATATGCCATGGAAATGCCATGTGGGTACTATACAAGAATACTCAGCTTTAATACATTCAGCTATCTCTTCTGGGAAGATGCTGTATCAAGAATACTATTTCAAAACATGATAAAGGCAAGAGTGTAAAAAGGTGAGAGAATGAATCATTACTTAATGCATTCACACAGGGGGAAAAGAAATCATTCTTTGGAACAAGACCAGGTCATAAATTACTGTGCAAGAAGGAAAGACAATCAGCTGATTTGTGATGCAGAAAGGGGTACCTCCTGCCTACCTTAAACGACTGCTGTAAAATTTATATTAAATTCTCTGGTGCAGAAAGCGCTTAGCCTTTGGTTTCACGATTAAGAGAGCAAGTGTTCATAAATATCTTATAAGTGAACACCATGCACTGTATTATTTCTTACATAATTACAAGACTTAAATGAGTTGTGCAACCAGCCACAAAGTGAAACTACAGTGTAAACAATGTGCACTACTTGCCTATTACTTCAGAACAAAACCTGGTTGAAAACTAAAGATTGATTTTTGGTTGTTTTGAAGGAAGACTACATTTCAAGTTTCTAGAAAGAGAGGGGAACATCACAAACTAAAGGAGTAAAATTTTTTTCCTATGGTCATATTAATATTTTAGCAAATTTCTTTTCCCTTATATTAATTTTAAAGAATTTTACAACTGTTCTTAAAAATAAAAAATTAATAAGCCATGTAATATTCAAGTTGGAAATTTATATTACAATCAAATTTTTAAGTTTTAATCTATATATTTTTTGGTTTAACTGCCTAAAACCGAGTATAGTAATAACTCTAGCAAAATATCCTTCAGAAGCATGAATATCCTTCAGAAGTAAATTATTTTTATATAAGAGCCCAACAGTGAACCTCAGAGCTTCAACTCTATTCTAATAATCTGTAAGATAAATTGTGTTTTTTGTGACCCAGCCAACAAGATTCCTGAGCCAAGATTCCTTTCACTTGTACACCTCCATGAAATAGTTTTGAGGATGTTACAAGCACAAACAAAATATCCAATGAGAAAAGTAGTTAAAGGCACATATTCTGAATAAGGAAGAAAGTGTTCAAGGATACAAAAGGGGTGAAGCATTTATTGAAACAACATATTTTTTCTAGGTAAGCAGTAATATCACAACACTTTTATGCTAATTTTTGGAGCTAAAAATTATTCAGAAACTTTAAGTTTGTTCCAAATAAGTGAATCAAAAGTCAATAGCTTTGCAAGTGGGTATCATGTAATGGCATTGAATGAATCCTTTGATTTTTAGTAGCAAGGCAGACTGGAATGATTTTTCCACTTTCTTTCTCCATTGCAGTGTGCACCAGAGATAAGTTTATGACAGGAAAAGAACAAAGCGAACTGTATTCCTCATTACTCCCTATATCTGCATTACCTGACATAACTTACATGTTCCCAGTCAAATGGCATCTTAAGAATTAAAAACATTATGGAGACTACTATTCTTATTTCAAACAATCCACTTCTTTATCTGTACCAGTGGATGATACAGCTTGCTAAACCAATTCTTTTTTAAATGATCACAAATTTTTATTAAAGTTAGTTTTTTGTGCTATTATGCATTCATAGCAACACAATAAAAAGAAATTAAGAGAAATTGATTGACTGTACTAAGAAAAGAGATTCAGACTACTTGAAAGAGAGGCCACATTTTCTGACCCTTTTTTCACAGGATTCTACCAACCTTCTGTAGCAGCCACTTGGCCAGTGCAAGACTATTTATCTCTATTTACCAGGCAGCTGAATAAGCACTGACGGTGGCATGGGGCAGGTGATTGAAGTGAGTGACTGGTGCAGGCCTGACCACTTGGCAGCAGTGCCAGTCTATGCCAGATGAAGTTGACAAAACCATGATGAAAATAATGGATTGCCTTCACTAGACTTACAGACCTTGAGAAATCATCTCTACAGAGGGACTGAGAGGATTGTGTTTACACGCACATGCTAACTTACCTGAACAGAAAGTTCCATTACGTTTAACAGCAACAAAATGAGAAATCATATGTAAAAAATAACAGAAACTGTTCACCTGCTTTTATTTCACATTATTTTAAGTAATTAAAATTCCTTTAACAAGTCTTTCTACATACTCTACATCCTCTTGGTTTATTCAGTACTGGCCACTAAAAAGAAAGTGGTTATTTACATGGAAAAGAATTGGGAACTCTTAGTACTTTCTGGGGGTTTAGCTAAAGTAACCCAGGACTAAGGTTCCTGTAACTCATAAGTTCCATAGAAGTATCAGCAAAGAAAAAAGCAAAGGAAGTTTAAAAGAACATGTACATACTTATGCATGTAAGTTTGGTAACAAGATAGCCCCTGCTCTTTAACCAATACTCTCTCATCTGTGTTTAAAATTAAAAACAAAGCCAATAAAGCCCGTATTGTTTCCACTGCTTTTATTATTTTTCTGAAAACAGAATACAAAAAAAAAACTGTATAAAAAATGACAGAAAGGTTGTAACTCCAGCCCACAAAAGGCAAGAAATTTAAAGTTAGTCTGACATTCAATCCTTAAATCATGCAATTGTGCTTATTTTTTAAGAAATGACAGTGCAAGGTAATGACAAGTTGTCAGCCCTAACTTTGAATTGCCTGAAGTTTGTCATTTGGTGTTTGTGTCACAACCTTAATGCTATTTAAATGTAGTTTTTAGTATCTATTATTTAAAAAGGTCTACTTTACGACAGCAAAAAGCTTTGATGGAATAATCCTCAAAGTACACTGCAGTGCTGGTATGCCACTTCATTAGAAGTAGTGCATAAAATATATGCTGTTGACAAATCTAATTCATTAAAGGTGAGGTAGAAGAACTTTAAAGCAAGTGGATGGCATCATTAGCTACAGTTCCTTTTATAAATTATTCTTCTTTTCCCTTTTGAATGACTTTGTCAGTGTTCCCTTTCCAGACAGTGTTTTTGCCTTAAAATTCAATACCTTCAACATGTTTGCACAAGTTAAACAAGTAGTTTATTCACTAAAACTGAAACTGTAAGCAGAAACAATCGCACTGATTATTTCACCAATATTAACTAATGAAAAATATATTTAAGTAATAATACAGATAAATAGAATCAACCAGGTTGGAAAAGACCTCTGAGAGCATCAAGTCCAACCCTTGATCCAACACCACTGTGGTTACTAGACCATGGCACTAAGTGCCACATCCAGACTCATCTTAAAAACCTCCAGGGATGGTGAATCCCTGGGCAGCCCATTCCAATGTCTGATTACTCTTCTCCGTAAAAAATTTATTCCTAACATCCAACCTAAACCTCCCCTGGCACAGCTTAAGACCATGCCCTCTTGTCCTACTGCTGGTTGCCTGGGAGAAGAGACCAACCCCCACCTGGCTACAACCTCCTTTCAGGGAGTTGTAGAGAGTGATGAGGTCTCCCCTGAGCCTCCTCTTCTCCAGGTTGAACAGCCCCAGCTCCCTCAGCCTCTCCTACAGGACTTGTGCTCGAGTCCCTTCACCAACGTCGTTGCTCTTCTCTGGACCTGCTCCAGCACCTCAATATCCTTCCTGAACTGAGGGGCCCAGAAATGGACACAGTACTCCAGGTGTGGCTTCACCAGCGCTGAGTACAGGGCCAGAATCACTTCCCTGGTCCTGCTGGCCACACTGCTCCTGATCCAGGCCAGGGTGCCACTGGCCTTCTTGGCCACCTGAGCACACTGCTGGCTCATGTTCAGCTTCCTGTCAATCCAAACTCCCAGATCCCTTTCTGCCTGGCTGCTCTCCAGCCACTCTGTCCCCAGCCTGCAGCGCTGAAGGGGGTTGTTGTGGCCAAAATGCAGGACCTGGCACTTGGCCTTGTTGAACCTCATCGCGTTGGAATCACACCATCTCTCCAGCTTGTCCAGGCCCCTCTGCAGAGCCCTCCTGCCTTCCAGCAGACCAACACAGCCCCCAACTTGGTGTCATCTGCAAATTTGCTAATGGTACACTACATTGATCCCTGGGGTACACCACTAGTGCCTGGCCGCCAACTGGATGCAGCCCCATTCACCACCACCCTCTGGGCCCGGCCCTCTACCCAGTTCCTAACCCAGCAGAGTGCCCCTGTCCAAGTCGTGGGCTGCCAGCTTTTTCCGGACTATGCTGTGGGAGACAGTGTCAAAGGCTTTCTTGAAGTCCAGATAGACCATATCCACAGATCTCATCCACCAGGCGGGTCACCTGACCATAAAAGGAGATCAGGTTGGTCAGACAGGACCTGCCCTTCCTAAACCCATGCTGGCTGGGTCTGATCTGTTGTCCATCCTGTAGCTGTTGTGTGATTGCACTGAGGATGATCTGCTTCATAACCTTGCAAGGCACTGAGGTGAGGCTGACAGGCCTGTAGTTTCCCAGGTCCTCCTTGCAGCCCCTTTTGTGGATCAGCTTGACGATTTGCCAACTTCCAATCATCTGTGACCTCCCCAGTGAGCCAGGACTGTTGGTAAATGATGAGAGTGGCTTGGTGGGCCCTTCCACCAGCTCCCTCATCACACTAGGATGGATCCCATCTGGTCCCATTGTGAGACTTGTGAGGATCCAAGTGGCTCCATAGGTTACCAACTGTTTCCTCCTGGATTACAGGGGGGCTACTCAGCTTCCTGTCTCTGTCTACAAGCTCCAGAAGCCAGCTGTCCTGAGGACAACCTGTCTTACTGTTGAAAACTGAGGCAAAGAAGGTGTTAAGTACCTCAGCCTTTTCCTCATCTTTGGTGACTATTTTCCCCCCTATGTTCAACAAAGAATGGAGGTTTTCAAATTGTGCCTTTGTCTTTCCAATTTTCTTTCTACATGACCTAACTATATTCCTAAACTCTTCATGAGTAATCAGCCCTTTTTTCCATAGTCGGTAAGCTCTCTTTTTTCGGTACACTGGGACTTTCAGGTTTATCAAACATAAAATTTAAAGATGAAGAGAAGAGGAAATTACACAGTACAACAGAGTAATATTCTGGCAGCATTTTACATTGCTATTCAGATAACTTGGATTTGATATTGAATTGAATTCTGCAAGAGAGAAGATCAGGCACATCAGAGAGCTGAAGCCTAGCTGACATATTTATTTATAAAAGGAATTATATTACTCAGATTTTTAGGTAAAGATCAATATTTGTATAGGAACTAAAGACTACAGAATGATCCATAAATAAAGTTAAGCTGGTATTTGAAGTACAGCCCATCAGAGCAGCCTTCCAACAGCTAAAACAGATACCAAGTCAAAACCTGATCAAATTTCATCTTAGAATATCGTTGCCTGTGAGAACATTTAAATTCTTATCTTCAGATAAGATAAGATCAGAAAGAATTAAGTACTGCGGTCTTTAAAACCCAAACAGTGCAGGAACTGAATCACTAAAAAATAAAGTGAAAAAGGATACTTTTGAGAACTAAACAAAACCAAGTTATGATTAAATTCCACTAACCACATATTCAACAAAATTCTAAACTACACAGAAAACTGAAAACAAAAAAATCAAAGTTTCTTAATCAAGGATTCTTATAAAGGGACCTAAATCTATTCACTCGGAAAAAAACAAATAAAGAAACAAGCAAATAAACAAAACAAAAAAAACCAGAAATTTTTGCATAGAACAAATAATCATACTTCAATATGTCACTACCCTGTACAAATATTTTCTAATGAACTAGCCGGATTAGCAAAGAATTTTTCCAGAAAAGCCCATGAATAGCAGATTATACTATCCTACATACTTCTAGACAGATACATGTACACGTACACATTTTCAACTAGATACTGTCTCAGATTAATGCTTTACTATCTCTTGCAAAGACAAAGTCATTCCAATACAACATTTACTGTGAAAATTTAAGAGATGAATGTCTTACTATGAAAAAAGCAGTATATAAGTAACTTAAATATGGAAACACTTTCAAATATAATTCATCAAGGCCTATTTTATGCCCCAAGGATTGCAGCAAATCAGTATTTGGAAGTAACTCTAAATGTTTAGAATAAAACCCAACAGAATAATTTACTGTAAAAGTTCCATGAGAGACAATATACTGTCAATTTCTAGTCTTCTATGTTTGAATACACAAATTTCCTTCTAAAGGTCCTAGCCAAACCTCAATGTGCCTGATTAGAGCATCCTGTCAACTATGCCAGCTTAGTAGAGTAGCAGAGAGAAAACTCTTGGTCAGGTGCAAGAAATATGACACTGATTATGTGGATGACTATGATTATGTTTATTGCTAATACACTATCTAAATATTGTCAATGCAGTATTGACAATAAAGGGTTATAATATCAGCAGGCTCACCTAGAAACATACAGGTTTAACATCTTTGGCCTCATAGAATGCACAACTACACCTCCATGTGTGACTGGATCTTTGTGTTTTTATAATCACGCATCAAAAAGTGAGTGTTCCCTGCTTTTGGGGCTTCATGTACCTGGTAGGCATCTCTGCTGGGAGGTGTGGGGAGCTGTCTGCAAGTCTGGGAGACTAGTTTGCCCACTCTCCAGGAGGACACCAAAGTCAATCACAGACATCAGAGCTCCCCCATCTCTGGAATACATCAATTATGTAAGCATCCTGCAATTCCCACCTGCTGTTCTTACCTTAGGACAATTCCCACCAGTGTTCTTATCTTAAGACAAATCATATTGTCTATCAGAGACAATCAAAAAGAAGGAGGCGTGTGTGTTGGAGGGGAAAAGGGAGGGGAACCGCACACAAAAACCCGACTATTTTTCATTGGGTCACATTTATATTTCAATCAGCATCTAACATTTACCTCGGAAAATTAACATCATGTATCTCCAAAATGTTGTTACACATATAATTCTCCTAATTAGTTTACCCATTAATTCTCATCCTGCTCTTTTTCCATTTTGTTCTCTCTCCTGCCATACAGTCTTTACATTTCATACATGAAACATATATGTCATTTTTGTTTAAGCCTTCCACCAGCGATACATGGGAAGAGTTACCTGCAGATGGACAAACGTACTGTGGTGTCTCCACTCCAGGAGACACATCTCAAAGGCCATCTCTGCCCAGAATCGCTTTGTGAACTGAATTCAAAATCATTCCACTTACAACATACTTATTACTGAAAAGATTCATATCCTATTTACTGCTGGCACAAGCAACTCTTCCTTCTAAGGCATTTCTTAGGCCCTGTAAAGGGGGCTTCTGTTTACATGCAAGCAACTGGGAAGTAGGACTTAAGGTACCTAAATTCAACTCTGCTAATAAATCTTTTGAAGATGCTGCTGGGAATGGGGAGGCAGGAAAAGGAGAAGAAAAGGACTGGCATCCTTAGAGAGTTTACTCTTATACAGAAGAGCCCATAATGCCTTCCCAGAGAAAGTTTTCATCCTACTAACAATTGCTGAAGGATTCAGTGTTCCCAGTCAGGGATTTCAGTCCTGCTCTTACTTCAGCCCTTTCTGATGATATTTATAAGCAATAATGTTGCTAAACACACAACTCTTCTGTCAATACTGGCATTCCAGATAGGAGAAATCATTGACAGCAAAAACCTTCTACACTAATAAATGTCATTACTTCATTTGGGAAAGTGGAAGAAAAGAGGTAGAGTCCTTATCTATGTCATTGCTTCAAAGGAAGCACCCCTTCTGCAAAAGGTCTAGACACTTTTTCTGCAATCCTCAGATTTTTGAGGTAGCTGGTATTTGGAGAAACTCAACAATTCTCAAAAAGCTCTTTGGACTACAGACCAGAAAAGGACATTGCTGTCTCTTTACGAGGGGGAACATTTTCCTCATAGCATAGAGTGGTATGGGAGGACAACTTATATGTCATATCTGCATATGCCAAAGCCAAGTTGAATCATAGAGTAATGCTTGCAATAACCAAACTCCACTTAACTCAGTCTGCAAGTGTGATGAAAACCAGTCAGTCATTATGCAAAATTTCCTGTTCATCCAAATTAAACAAGGTCCAGTGAGAAAAATTAAAATTACTGATGTTCAATTTATTTTGCGTGAAAAGCCTATCTGAAGAGAAACCCACTTTCTTATGGCAATAGATTACTACATTAAGAAGACCTATTTTTTATGATTACTCTAACAGTCAATTTTGGATTTATTCTTTGGTAAATGCTGTCTGCTTTTTGAGTCTAGTAGACAGTGATTTCTGGTAAGATTAAAAAAAAACCAAAAAACCACACCAATCAAACAAACCAAAAAACACTAACCATGTTAATTCTGAATGCTTCTACTACAAACTTCATGAGACACTGATTGATTACTCAGAGTAAGTTGTCTTTGAGTGGTAGCCTGGAAATCTTAGGGACGGATGACTAAGTGGTAAGAATACAATAGTTATTTGCAAGATCTGCTGATAACAGGGGTTCCATCTTAAGGGACAACTAAATAGTTACAAGGAATCTCTATGATACTCTGTTAACTGCTCAAGCTTCTGCTCTGCTCTGGTGAGACTCCACCCGCAGCATTGCCCAGCTCTGGGGCCCCCAACATAAGAAGGGTGTGGACGTGCTGGAACAATTCTAGAGGAGGGTGGCCAAGATGATCACACATCCGTGCTATGGATACATTGGGGCTACTCAGCGTGGAGAAGAGAAGGCTCTGGGGAAATCCTACCATAGCCTTTCAGAACTTAAAAGGTGGCTTACAGAGGGTTGAAATTAGGTAATCTTTAAGGTCTCTCCCAACCCAATCCATTCTATGAACCTCACCTTAAGTAGCAAATTTTTGTCTGACACCTATATGTCACAACTATATATAACCTTCCAGTTACATATTGATAAAATACACATAGGGTAGGGTATTTCGTATTTTCTTGCACTTATTGCACCTTCATTATCTTCCCTATAATAATTTACATCACACTTTCTCCTAACTTCTTTTAACTATTTTTTTCTCCTTCCATCCACAATCATCTATATCTTTTCCCTACCCTCTGTACTGAGCTCAGGTACAGTGAACTACAGAGAAGGTAGAAAGTGTACACGCAACACATTACTGCACTGGTTATACTGATTTGATTTTCTAATGTCTGTGAGCCAGGGTTCATGTTTATCTGCATTCTGGGCATCGATCATGCTGTTGGCAGTTGCCTAGTCAGAAATAAAACTGCAGGGAGAGAGGTGTTATTGCAGAGCAAAAACTATTCTAGAATATTCACAGTATATATACTGTTATCTAACAACATACAATTATTAAGAAAAAATTACAGTATCTGCTAGCATTACCTACATTCACCATTTTAACTGCAGTTACTTAGAGAAGAAAAAATAATCAAAAGACAAAGAAAATGTATTTTACAACACACTCAAAAAATAAGAAAAATCAGCAGCAAACACAATCTGAACAAGTTCACGGGCATTCTCAAAAAAAAAAAAAAAAGGAAGGTGAAAGGACTTTGATGAATGAAAAATTGCCGATCATATCAGAATGGATCTGCTATGTAGGAAAAAATACTAGAAAGTCAATGTGGGAATTAGGTCAATTAAGTATTCCGGGCAGGTACGGAGGATTTAGAACAGGGCAGAAGAACAGTAATAAGATTAAGAAGGTCCAAGCAGCGAGGGACTAACTCATGTCAGGCAAAGAAAAGAAATTTGAACTTCATGTGAACTTTATGTGGTAGGAAAGTTAAGTATTAAATGCAAAATTAAACCATTCCATTACCTGTATTTTAAAAGAAAGAAACAAACAAAGCCTTAGTCCAAGTCATGAGCAACTGAAAGCACACTAATAAAATACAGGTCACTATGTCATTAACAAGTGAACTAATACACATAAAGTATATAGATTGGCCTCATGTACAGAAAAATTATTGAATAAGTTGCTGAACACTGTGCTCTCTTCATTTGTCCATCAACATTGATTCACTGACCTACATTAATGGAATGTGAGTTGGCAGAAGGGCAGATGAATGCAAGGAGATGAGAAGACACACTGAGCTTTAATAATGATCAGAAAAATAAACATTCTTTGGAACAAAAACAGTTACATGAAAGAAATACAAATGATACATCCTGAAAAGAACATGAAGATATTTTTAAAAATAAGTACAAAGTTATGATAACTGAGAATTTATATAATCAATAAGGCTTGAAGAAAACCAGCAAATTTCACAATGCTTGTTCCGCCTTTCCTATATTCATGAAATAAACTACAGATACATTTATAGAAAGATGATTATGATTATGATTATTATTATTATTATTATTAAGAAGCTATTCTAGCTTCTGTGGACTTATATTATATTATTTCTAATTCTTGTAATCCCTTACCACTATAGAAGAAAACTGAAATTCCTTCAGTTTCAACAAAGCCAGAGGCAGTGCTTCATACCGAAGATGGACTTATAAAGTGGACTTAAAGGGGCACAAAGTTAGACTTTTCTCCACATGAAGGCAGTGTGGAGACACTTCATACTGTTTTAGCTTTTATGATTGATTTTTCATTATAATTTCAGGGTTGGTTTTTTTACAAAGCTGTGATTACTAAATGTTTGACCAAAATTTGCCTATGGCATTGTGAGTTTTGTTTTGTCAAATGATACTGTTTTTAAAAGTATACACGTTATGTTTAGACAACAGAAGGAAAAAAGCTCCAATTAATAATTTTATTAACCTCTGAAATTGTAATCAGTCAACTGATAAACTTGTTTACAGGATGGAAAATATCTTAAGCACATAATGCAAAATATCTTACACTAGATAAAAAATCTGACATATTTCACAACGGAAGAGATGCTTATGCATGGACTATCACTATCACAATTGCTGCAAGTAATTACATAAAATTTTCAACACAGAAAGTCAAAAGTTTTGTGAGGGAAAAAAAAACAGACATACACACACACACAAAAAAAAAAACACCAACAAACAAAAAACAAACAAACGAAAAACAACACCAAACAAAACCCCAAACGGAAAACATTAACTTGCAAAATTAAGGAAAAAGTGGAAGAGGTTTGCAGAAAGAGGCTGTGAGACTAATAGACAAGAATCAACAATGATCCCATTAACAGCAGCAGCACCAGTGAGGCCTGGAGAAAGGTAACTGCACATATTATGTGAAGTAAACTAGCTATCTCTGGGAATTGTAAGAAGTGAAATTTCAAGGCAAAAGACATAATGGTAATACAATTATATGTAGAATATATAGGAAGCAAAAACTATAAGGTAGAAAGCTAGAACAGTGCAATGAAAATGGAATTTCTCCTTTGTCTCCCTAGGTAATAAACATTAAGAAAGTCTAAAAGAGATGGGCACCTGATATACTGTAAGTAAACTCTTTTTGTAAAAGAGTAAAAGGAATATTTATTTCTCTGATCATGGCTTCTTAATGAACTGAGGACATAAGAGCTGTACGGCCATTCTTGCTAGTCCTTAAAATGCAATTAGAAGTTTTAGAAGTGACACACCTTTTGTGGAGCACTGAAAATCACTTCTCCATTTTTATAAAAGACGTCACATGCAGTGTAGAAGAGAATGTGTAGAAGTGAATACCATCTAAAACCCAGAGACAAACTGCTCAAATTCAATGTATAATACTGAGCAATTGAACCATATATTTGACAAACACATTAAAAGAACAAAGGAACATAGAGGTACTTAAAAGTACATCAGTTAAAAAGCCTACTCCCTAGAACCTATGCAACATAATATTAAGAGATACTTGGCTACTATAATGAGATCACAACAAGGATGGAAAAGAAGAAAATATTTTAGGGTTTTTATGAAAAAAATAATAGAATTGGAGAGTAAGTGAAATCTAAACTTATCAGACATCCCTAAAATGAAAGTTAAAAAATGTAACTGCTTAAAGCTACACTTTAGTAACAATGTATTTTAAAGTGAAACTAGATGTGAAATGCTTGAGGCCTTGGTTATTTTGATTCCACACACTTGTGCCAGAGACAAGGAAAAAATACCTAATTCTTATAGGTAACAAATGGTCATCATTATAGAATCATAGAACATCCTGAGTTTGAAGGGATCTGCAAAGATCATTGAAGTCCAACTCTTAGCCCTGCACAGGACCATCTCCAAGAATCACACCATGTGCCTGAAAGCGTTGTTCAAACACTTCTTGAACTGTCAGGCTTGGTGCTGTGACCACTTCCCTGGGGAGCCTGTTCCAGTGACCAACCACCCTCTGGGAGAAGAACCTTTTCTTAGTGTCCAACCTAAACCTCCCCAGACATAGCTTCACAGTTTTATGCAACTTCTTCACCAGGAATTAGTTTACAGTATTATATGCTGAAGACTCCTCCAGTCCTTAACACTCCAGCCCCAGAGCTGCAGGCTCATGGGCTTAGCTGGGAGTTTTACTTTTGTGTATATATATATATATATATATATATAAGGTTCTTTAATACCTCAAGATAGCATTAAGAGAATAACCCATGGACTTGTTCCCAAGAGCTATCTCTATTAACTAAGGGGAGAAAATAAGGGAACTTGGCAAAAAGTTCAAAAGTGTACCACACAAGCTAGACAAAAATGTTCCACCACAATACTGACCCAGCAAATACTATTCCACAACATGTAAGTCAGAATCCAATCCCTCCACATGGAATCCAATCCTTCCAGCTCCAAGCCACCCAAAACAGCAAGAAAGGAACAAAGAAAGAGAAGTAGAGGAAGCAAGAAGAGACAAGGGGAAAGAGGAAGAGACAGCTACCACTGGAACCCTGTGAAAGACCAGCTCTCACATATCCCAATGGCAGGGCCATGACACAAGGCAAATACATGCCTTTGGTTTTATCTGCTCTGGTGTCTATGGCCAACCCCTCCAGACCCACCAGCCACTCTGGGGTTCCAGGCCAGGGTGAGGGGCAGTGTTCTCACTGTCCCTGCCAATTTGAGCTGGGTTAGGAGCTCCAGGAGGTGTGGTGTGTTATAGTTTTCCCGGGCTATTGTGACTGACAGCTACTCCAGAGTTTCCCCATGTGGGTTCCAGGGGCCTGCCATGAGGGATACAACACTACTCCACCTCTGTGAGGTTTGACCCATCCCTTCCCCCTCTACACACGCCCCACCCCCCCCCCCATAAAGAGGTTCTGACCCAATAATTGCTGGTGTCTAACACAGTCCTGTGGCAAAAAACTAACAGTTTTTGGTTCAGTAATGATTAGTAGCTAGTCCCAGTTAGTAAGAATTAAACTGTTTAAAATAAAATTTAAAAGAATTAAATTAATACCTTTACAGTCTTGACAAACCAATAGAGAAGGTACAAAGATGCAAGAGATACAAAACAGAAAATGCAACTAATCTTCATTGTCAGTCAAGAAGCACAAGCAATAAATGTAGTCATTTAACTCTGAATCCTTAAGATTTTTTTTCAGTGTCATTTATATAAATAAACTAATGACAAAGGTTGTTGATGGTCATTTCTTCATGCTTGGATACAAAAATATAACTGCAATGTTAAAGAAACAAAAGATAGGAAAAACTTGAGTAAGCATTCAGTGTACCAGAATACTTCATAAACAGGACTCATGTGAGGCCTGGAAAAACTGTTCTTCTGTTGTGATATTTGGGAAATTCAGATTTAAAATCAAGTGTCCAACCTACTGTCAAATTTTAGATGTCTGCAGCTAGGTGGTTTTGGCTTTTCTTTCCAAAGGAATACATATGGTACCTATGCTTTATAGCAATGGTGAGTTCAATGGTCATTGCACCCACTGATCTAAGCTGCAGTGACAAAAACTTAGCAGTTGTGACAGTTTTGCTTTCAGGAAAGTTTTTTCCTGATTCCATTTGAATCAGGATGTGTGCCTTCTAGTCTCAAGTTATAGAAGAAAGGAATAAAAGTGTTCTAAAAAGCTACTTTTATTCACTACAAAGCATTAACAGATTTCTTGTGCACTATCCATTCAGTGCACTGCATGACACAGGAATAGTCAAAAGTCATCTCTCAAACACAGAAAGGACCAAAATAAAGCGTGGAACACCAAAACAAAATCTGACGAACAATCACCATCTTGGCATTTCTACATTTCTAAATTCTAAACTGAGTGCTTGAGATACAAGCTTTGTAATTTTTGTAATTTTAAAAAAACAAACCCTGACTCTCATAATGAAGAGTCTGCACCCACTCGATCAGTGGGGCAGGAATCCCTTCACTAACGGGGCAGAAATCCCGGTATGTGGTTTGATTATCTGGCTGTAGCAGTATCTGGTCACTTGCCCTGAAGACCAACCATTATGAGGCACGAGGCACTTCGAAAGTTTCTCAGAGATACTGAGAAAATTGAGGTATTGAGGGTCAGAAATCCCTGGCCCCTTTCCTGACTTTCATAGTCAGTCTGTTCCAGAAGAAACACTTCAGCTTGCATCTACATAGAATTCCACCTGGTTCATCTGTCAGCTTCCTCTACTCTGTGAGGTTTCTTCCGTCATCCAGCACACCCCTATCAGACCGCCTTCCACAATTTTAATTCTGCCGAGCAACAGACATGGTGATTTTCAGACTCCGAGGCAGCGCCGACGCGTTTCCCAGCTCGCCCTCCGCCACTCGCCCCCAGTCTGTCCCCGCCTCCCCTAGCCCTGGGAGTACCCGCTCCTCTCGGTCAGAGGGCAGACCGCCCCATCCCGCTCCGCGGTGAGGTGCAAAGCCGGGCCCGCAGCGCCGCGCCGCCAGGGCCGCCTCAGAGGGACACCAGCGCCGCCTTCCCGCAGCAGGGGCGGGCACCCACCGGCGCCTCGGCTGCCCGAGGAGCCTGGGAACTGCGCAGCGCCCGGCCAGGCCGCGGAGGAGAGAAGGCGGCCGCGGGGAACCCCGGAGCTTTGCGGGGGGCCGCAGCGGATCCCAGCCCTGTCCCGCTCGGGTCGCACGGTAAGGGCAGGGGAAGGGCAGCCCCGCCGGAGCCACTTACCGAGCGGCTCCGCGCCGACAGCCCCGGCGACAGCGGAGCGTCCGTGACAACGTCCCGGAACGGCCGCTCCGCCACATCCGGGGGCGGGGCGGGGGAAGGCGGGATCGCGCCGGGGTTTGAACGAGGGGCGCAGCGTCCAGCGGGGACGGGGCCGGGCCGGATCGAGGAGCCGTAGGGCTCCAGCACAGCGCCTGTTCCCCACGCCCATGGCCTATGTACGTGATCGCCGGGGGGCTCCCCCGCCGCAGCGATGGGGGCTCGCTCCTCAGCTCTTGTCCGGGAGCGTCGCCAGCCCGCCGCACCTCGGTGGCGGTTTCGTGAGAGAGGGGGCGGCGGGTTTCCGCCCCGGCGGGCGGTAAAGAAATTCCCCGCACCTGCGGGGTCCGCGCAGCAGCGGAGCAAGGGTTTGAAAGGCCGAGCCTACGGGCATCCCGGTGCAGAGCCAAGATGCCAGACCGGGGGGGCTCGGCCCATTGCAGGCCGCAGTTCGGGCGTCTCAGGACTACCGCGTTACCGCCTTTGAGATGTCTTAACAGTGTCAGGCAGTGAGAGCTTAAAATGTGGTATACCGCCTCAGGCAGCTTTCTTTTTTCTCGGTGTGTTTTCCCATTTCAATGGAAGAGAAGTAGGAAATGCTAGTCAGACTTTGCAGGCAACTTTTCGTGGTGTGTATTTTGTGTGTTAATGTTTCCTTTTTGTTCTTCTTTCTTTCAACAGATGGGAAGTGGCAGCCAGAAACGGATAATCCAAATAACTGGATTTAAAGAAAAAGAGAAAAAGGCCCTGCTCAAATGTCTGCTTAAACTGAAATGTGTTATTATAGATAGTAAGGTATTGTTCACCAAAGCACAGAAAAGAGGGTTAGAGCAGAAAGTAGAAATGCAAGCCTTAAAAGAAATGACTGTGCTGTAGTTTAGTTGTGTATAAATAGCCAAGGAATTTAAACTGTTTCCAGTGATACAAGTGTGTTATTCTGTTTTTGTTTTGTTAGAAATACAGAAATTGTACACATCTTGTAGCAAAAAAGCTGTGCAAGAGTGAAAAGATCTTAGCTGCCTGTGCTGCTGGTGAGTAAAAGGTTTCCTGTTAAATTTCATAGCATCACAGCTGGGTCTGGAAAGGAGACTTAAAAGGGTTATCTGTTTTCATTTTGTGAGTGAACTGTCTTACAAACACTCATTCTTCTTCCATTAACCTCGATTTTTAATGTAGTATTATGTTCAAGTTATGATTTACTTCTTTTTGTTTAGATATTTTTTCCTAAATTGTATTCCTGCTCTCTCCCTTTGTTGGATCTGCACCTGTTACCAAACAGAAAATGTTGTTGTATATTAGATCCTGCAGTCATAAGCAAATTACATGGACACTTAAAAATGGATTGCTTAAAAGGAGGCAGAGAGAATATGAACACCCATAGTTGGAGTGGATTTTTGATACCAAATTCCTATGCAACATTCACTGGTAAAGCTCAGTCTCTAATTTCCTGTTTATGCAGCAAGAAAAAATTCCAGGCTTCTGCCATTCTGACATAAGCCTCTGGTCTTTCCTCTTGCTTCCTGTTTAACTGTGGCCTGATGCTGCAGTCCCAAACATAAGCAACTCAAATGCTTTAGGAATGAGAATTCTGTATTTTAAGATTTCATTATAGACTGATTACAGGTAAGGATTCTATGATGAGTTTACACTATCTTGTAGTTATGAGATATCACAATACTAATTTTAACATGATCTGTATTTTCCCTATTTAATACTATAACAAAGTGGTAAAGCAATTTTTAGAATGGCTAATCTTAAATTAAGAGATAATAGACAGAAATAATTAAACATGTATTTGGATTTAAAGATATGTATAAATTTCTTGATTTCATGCTTGTATGCAGGGGTGTATATATATATGGATGATTCCTTGTACTAATGTAAAATTCTCATCTCACTCTTATCAAAAAGGAAATAACTAAAAGTTTCCATGAGGGAAACAATATAAAAAAGGCCTATAAATTTCTGGCATAGCACTTTGTTTTAACAATTCTGAACCTTTGAGTTAATGTTTTCTTACTTTTTGGAATTTAAAACATGTGGAGATGTTTTCTTGAACAGAGTGGAAGTGGTATATGTAATGTCCACATGGCAATACAAAACTCTATCATGCTTCTCTACTTACAAATCTTCCACAATAACATCTAGCAGTTTTTAATCTTGAAGAGGTGCCATTTTTGCATAATCATTGGTCTTACTCTTGATGGCAGAGACAGTGTATTCATTCCTACTGCAAGTAATGAAGAAAGATAATGTTTAAACACATTTAGAACTCTGTAGGGTTGAACAGTAATACTAAAGGATGCCAGTTGTTGTGCTGACAGAAGTTTTGACATGGAAATTTCAAGTAGAAATGGTTTTAACATGCAGGTTGTGCACAACATACCTTTTCCAGTCATAAGTCTACTGGTACCTATGCTAGGTTTTGTAAAAGTACCATCTGTGCTCCGGCACTAAGACATTTTGCTAGTCAACCCTGCTGTTCTGTGAAACCAATTAGGTTCTCGCAATTCAAGTCAATTTCTCTTACAGTGTGTTCTGTAGGTAGTGTTTCAATACAAGAGCAGGATACTAACCACTGCTCTTGACCTGAACCTGTAAGAAGAGAGAGACAGAGAAAAGGGGAAGATCATTACATACTGTATCAAAAGCATACATGCAGAAGATGAAAGAGGAGAGGCGGAGGAGGTGGAGCCAAGGGATGAGAGAAAAGGATGTGAAAAGAAGAAAGGGAAAAGAAAAAAGTCTAAAACTGTGTCCCCCGAATATTGATATTCACTACACTAGCAGTGCAAGTAATTTTGAGAATATATGTGAGAAAGAGCTTACATGCTAAAAGTTTATTTCGTCTTTTAAATCATTGGTAGTATAATATTTCTTCATTTTAGTATATTTGTGTAAGTGTCAAATGGTATTAAAAATAAAGTGTTTGCCAAGGTTCTGTGGAATTCATAAGAACAAAATCTGGGAAGCTGAAAAGATGTATTTGGAGATTTTTGAGGAGATAGACAATTATTTTATCTAGGAAGGGTAAAAAGGCACTTCATCGGTAAAAGAAAACAGAATGATCATTTTCAGTGGCATTGTGAGACTTTTGATTCTAAAGTCTGAAGTGGAGAACTCTTGTAACAGGAAGAAGTTTTTAAAATGGTACTTATAATTTCAGCTTTTATTTGCACAAGAAAGGTTTAAGTTAATTTTATATTAGTTCTTCAGCTGATTGCCATTTGTCTGCACAAAAAAAATCTCTTGTGGTTGACAGTTCATTTGCTTTTTAGGAAAGTGGGTACTAACTAAGGAGTACATAATTAATAGTGCTGAAAGTGGCAGATGGCTTGATGAAACAACGTACGAATGGGGATATGAAATTGAAAAAGACACCCATTATTCACCTCAAATGCAATCTGCACCTAAAAGATGGCGCGAAGAACTGACTTTCTCTAGTGCTCCAGGGGCCTTCCACAGATGGAAAGTTGTCCTTCCTGTTAAGGAAGGTGATAAACGAATGGCATCTATTAGAAGGTAGGAGTATATGTCTTATAAAGCTTAAGTAATGCACAATAGAGCACTTATTGTATGGTTGAACATATTTTTGTTCTTCCATCCCAGTTAATTTGGCCCATAATAACCTCAGCTCTCCAAACTCTGAATTATTTTCATTAATATATTTCCATATTTTTATAATGACTTTAAATCTGTAACATCACCGCTTTTCTTGCTTTCTTTTAGTATAGTGTCAAAAATAATGTGCATTTTTGTATGTTTTTATCAAGTAAGCTGCTAAGAGAAACTTCTTCATGAGGCAAGAAATATAGACTTACAGTTTTTATGAGTGTTTATTTTGTGTGGATGTTAGATTCAAATAGTAGCTGGAATAGGACACCTTATTTCACTTGGCTGGGTGACCCGAGACCATGTCTTAAGCATCTGGGCCACACTGTTACTGACCTGATTGATCTCTGTGTCACATCTGTGTAACAGCTTATTGTAGTTCTGAAGATCTAATTTGTGCTTATCAGATGTTTCTGATATGTTGTAAATACATATAGTTTGGAAGGGAAGGACAAAAGTATAAATGAAAAGCAGAGGAAAGGGAAATGATTGAAGTGCAAGAACTCTAGGGCTGTGTTTTTCTTTTCCATACTCTTCTTACACATTTGGATTCATTCATTTATATACCGCACAGAAGTACAAGTAGAGCATATTTAAGTAATATTTATATCTGGTACAGTAAAAGAAACGTCTCCTGACACTGTTTTAGAGCTTTCCATTCAATCAAAAACTGTCCTGCTCTCTCTTGACCTCCCAGTTAGTTAGGAATGCTCAGGTCTAGGCATGCCACAGATGCACAGGCAAAAAGGGAAGTGCAGTTTGGTGAATCATAGTACAGGGCTGTATGCTATGTCACAGGTGCCTGTCTCTTTCTAGTTCATAGAGACGAAGTGAGGTGTAGCTGAAGTTACCATCTTTTGATTTTGCCAACGGAATGCATTCTAAGTGTGCTATTTTCCTGGCTGAGTGGAAGAGTTTATTATGTCCTGCCACGCTTGTGAAAAATGCTGCTTCTTTTTCCATAAAAACTGCTTATGCAGATCTTCACGATAACACTGTTGAAATGGTGTCTTGCACAACCGTCTGTTTGCAATAGAAATAACCTTTTATGGGAACTACATCAGCAAGAGAGGTGAACAAGCAGTTTTGTGGAAGATGTCTTTTTTTTCCAGACTGTTTCCCATACACTCAACATGGGAATCCTTTTACTCAGTCAGGAAAAACTGACAGGTGGATGTTTTTTGTCTTCAGCAAATACTCTTTTCAGCCATAAAGGCCACTATAGCTTTGGGGAAAGACCAATTTTTCTCTAATATTTAACAATACTGTGCCTTTTTTCCTCTTTCTATGCTCTTCTTGCTTTTAGTGCCTAGCTGTTGGATGGGTAAGCGTGTGAGATCAGCAGCCTTTTCTTTTTACATACCTGGATTATAAAAAATGAAACATATATCCAGAATGTCACGAGACCTTATTTTTTCCAGCATTTTTTTTTGTCTGGCATCTTTTCTAAAACATTGGAGTACTTGCAGTAGTACAGCTCTGGAAATTGTCCCTGGGAAAATTCTATGTAATGGTGTCCCAAAGACAAACAAATCTCTTCTCTATATATGATACTGGACAGCGCCAATGCTGTAAATGTGTTATGGAAATGTATTATTTGTATTATGAAAACATCATATTACAGTTCAGAAAAGCAGTGTTCATTTTTTTGTAAACTGCTTAATTTATAGGAAGATTTAATTGAAAGACTGTATCATTTTGGGGGAGATAATGCAAAAAAATATAGCTGCTATCATCAAATTTGATATCTGAAAAAGTGCACAGGTAAAGCTTTCTTTAGGTAGGTAGGAGGTGTATATTGATTTTAATTAATAATATTAAATTGTGAGGAGAAAGATGTCTTGTTAAGTGGGTTATTTAGTTTTCTGGAGGCTATTAAGTGCCCTTTTATCTTTCTAATAAAGTTTGTGGAGTGCCATACATACATGCATGCCTTATTCAGTTGCACTTACGTGCTTGTAGTTTGTAAACTATATTGTAGCTTTAGGCAGTATTAATATAATGGAGTAAATACATCTTTCCAAACATGTTTCTTTAGAGTTCTTCAAGCTGGAAAGGCAACCATATGTTCATCTCATGATGCAGAGCACAGTGTAACTCATATATTCATCAATAATGACGTTTGTCCTATGCAAAACAAAAAATGTCTCTCAGAAGCACAGTACTACCCTTTGCAATATCTAGGACATTACCTTTTTGAGGTGAGTAAATTATTTTACTGATTACTGTAAACAATGCAGTGTTAATAATAGAGAGGTATATGATCAGCCTGAAAGTTTTGTAATTTGATTAAAGGTAGGACAACTTTCTGATGCTGAAACTGTGTATCCAAGAGGCATGAAAGCTTATGAATGTATACAAATACCTGAAGGGAGGGTGCAAAGTAGACAGAGCTGGGCTGTGGTGTCCTTTGACAGGACAAGAGGCAATGAGTATGAACAGAAGCACCGGAGGTTCTGTCTGAAAGTCAGGAACCGCTTGTTACTGTGAGGATGATGGAACACTGTAATAGGATGCTATCTGGACATGGTCCTGGACCAGTGCGGAATTTAGCAGAATTTTTTGTTACTATTTCCTTTAAGAGAGATACCCAGTGATTCATAATTGTTTACTTACCGGGTGCACCGTTCAGAACTTCCTAGTATTTTGATCTGGAACTACTCAAAGACCTCAGAATATTCTTTTAGTATGGTAGTTCCTCAGACTCTGGGGTAACTTCATTCAACTGCTAATTGAAAATATTACCTTTGCAAGCAAGTAGGAGCTAAAACTATGTTTGTTACTATTTGAAAACCCTTTGGATTCTTCAGATCAAAATACTTTGTGCTCCCTGTAATAAAGCTGTTACAGAAGGGCGAGAAGAAGGTTGGAAGGTCTTAATGTTTACACCCTGAATAAAACACATCAATGTGGGCTCTTACTCTAGTGCTTACTCTCTTAATGAAACTTGTTCAGGGAAACTGTTCTCATTTAAACCTTTCAGCTAAGATAGACATTTATATTAACAGATGAATGAGCGTCAGTTTTTTATGGCTACTTCACCTTTTATTGATCTCTATCAAAATCAAGTATTTCTTGCTATGCACCCTGAATTCCTCCCACATCTGATGACAGCTTTCCATCTTAACAAGTCTGTTAACTTGCACATAACTTTTTTTTCCTGATTTTCGTAAAAATAACTCACCTCAGAGGCCAAGAGAACATTGGTTTTCTATTTAAGTGAATCTGAAGAACTGAGAAAACTGCTAAGCCTCCTAGTCTCTTAAAAGGAAAAGAATAAAACATAGGCAGTCAAATCACAGCAGTTGTCCAAATGTATTAGGCTTTATCAAAGAACATTATGGACACACTCTTTTCTCTTTGTCCCAGAAGTACTTGGCATATAATTCATTTGATTTTTCCAGCTTTGTAAATTTGTATTCCTGCTTTTTGACTGCTACTTCTAGCAAATATACATCCTCTTCCTCCCCTAAACATCCATATATGTGTCCAGATGATGAATTCAGCAAAATAGCATTATTATTTTCTTCTTTTCAGGGGAACTGCACTGTTGTTCAGATATTCTCAGTGTGAATTTTTTTTATCCAAGTCTTTGCTTCATGTTTATATTTCAGTATCTATTCTTATTATCTCAGCCTAGTAACTACTGTTAAAATACTCTGTGGGATTGTCATTGATGATTTGATTCTGCAAGGTGTCATATTTATTGGTTTAGGATATTAGAACACATGCATGATTTTAGGGAGCTAGTCTCAAACAGTGACTTTAATTGCTTTGTTGGATGCATGCTGGAGTTCATAAATTTTTGCCATGATTGTACATAAATTGTTTGAATGTAAGTATTTTTATGAGCACATTGAAAATAATGTGCTTGAAGTGCCATAAGAAGTAAAGACTAGTTAATGCATCAGAGTTCAGTTGTCCCAGGCTCGTCGAAAGCTGTTTATACTCTTTACCAAAAATACTTCATCTTCTAAATGTGCAACTAACTCAGTGTTTGTTTAGAAATACAGTTATGCACATGCCAAATACGTTTGTTTTGAACTATACATTTAAGGGAAAATCTGAAAATAGGATGATATATGTAACTTTTGAAACTTTAGTTTTAAAACTTGGAAGTATAAACTGCTTGGATCTTGTCATTGCATACACTTCTGTGGGTTTTTGCATACTGTTATTTCCCATGTTTCCCATACTTGATTTGTCCATTGGATTTAGGTATTTGGATCAGTGGGCAAGCTACACCAAGCCTTCCACACCTGCTCACAGTAAAATATGGCCATCATTGTATGACCAAAGGAACACTTCATCTATATCTTAACTCATCACGCTGCAAGAGGTGTCTGGTTTTGTAGTTGCATGTGTATTAATTTAAAATAAAAATGGTGTTGTAATCCTAATCTCTATATCTTTGAAGGAAAGCATACATTGACACTCTTACTGAAATGTATTGTTCTTAATCTGTGAAGTAAATATTAAATATTTTTGTAGCTATTTTTTACTAACAAAAATTATCTTGTGGTGTCACTCGGAGTCTTTTCAGAATGAGTTGGAAACCAATTTGAGAAATATTTTCTCATTTTCTGTACTGAAGAAAAACGTGGAAATGATAGCTGGACTCAGAGAGTAAATTATTTAAACAAACAAAATTACAAAAAAACCTCAATCAAACAACAGCCACCCAAAAAAAAAGAAAAAAAAACCCTTTTAAATTTTAAATTACTATTTTATTTCAGGTTTATAGGCAAGAACTGAAAAGATTTCATTATAGTGGTCTATATAAAATAAATAGACTATTTGCAGAAAAAATGTCTTTAAAAATCCTTACTACATTTTTGACTAGCTGAAAATGGACTTTAGTTTTTGAAAAGTCCTGAGAGAGAATCCGTTATGGAAACACAGCTCTCGCTTCAGCCACAGGGATTGTGACTGAGTTAAAAGTCAGTTAGGAAAAATAAATATGGGGAAGGTTACGATGATAGTTCTTATCTACAGCTTCCTACAGCATCAGTGGTTGGTTTCCAAACCCCCCGCTGTTTATCTGGCACATGATGTAGACCCTTAAACAATTGTATAAACATACATAGGCACAGAAGGGTTTACAATTCAACATATAGATAGATTTAGCACATAAAAGTCGGTTAGACGATTAGCTTTGAAACAAAGAAAGTATTTTTTTTTGCTCTGCACAGAATGAAATACAAAGTACTGAAGATATCCAAATGAACTATTTGCTGTCTGCACAAGAAACAGACCAAGTCACGTCTAAAATGCAACTTACTAAAATGAAAAACGCCATTATAAAACATATGTATTTTGCAGTGGTAAGTAACAGTTAATGCTTTCTTAGCATGAAATGGATATTACTGACTATATCTTTCATTATAGTACTGAGCTAATAAAGCAGGTAGTTTAAAACCTTTTGAAATAGTAATACTGCCTTTCAACCTGCAATGTTTAATAATGCTATATTTACTATATCTACCATTAGTTAAATTATAATTTAGTAATGGTAATTGGTTGACATGGCTGTGTAGAAGACAAGGTGAACTACTTGAAATCTTGGTGTAATATATGAGATAAATAGTAGCAAATGTTCAACAAAATTGAGTTAAAGTGTTTCTGTGACTTTCCTGTTATTTTTTCAAACCAGTCATATCGTAGAGCTGGTATTTTGTTGATTTATATGAATGTTTTTTATCATAAGTCAAAAATAGAGCTAATGCACTGCTTTGGTTCTATATTGTCACATATCTAATCCTGATAAGAGTGCTACATTAGTAATTAAAACCACTATTTCATATCTAGAAAAAACCAACTAATTACTCTGAGTTAGGATGTAATATCTTGGTAAGTGACAGTGATGCAGATGGTGGTGTGTAAGTACTTTTGTAGGAGCTTGTTTACATGAAGTACTGTACATTCTTAGTAGCAAAAGAATTAGAATTTTTAAGTCCTCAAGGTATGCAGTTTTTAAACAGAAAATCAGCTAATAGAACACTCATGCTGCTTAAATCTGTGCAGCTTCAAATGCTGCATCTTCTATAGGTGACGTTTTATCAAGGCTATACCCTCCCAGACATTTAAAAAATAGATTTATTGTTGACTTTTCATGTATATTACACATAGCAACTGCACTTGTTCAAATTCTTACCATTACTACATCTGTACTACACATTTGGTAGCAACGTGCAGATGGAGTAATGGTAATCCCAAAGATGGTCTCTCCTAAAGACTGTTTTGTAACATTTTTTGGTAAGGTTGTAACACTAGATGATAACTAAATACAGCAATAATAGTAACATACTCTTGCATCTACTGCCATATCTTTACATTATAGGTTACCTGCAAGAGGAATCCAAACACTCAGTGTTTAAGGTCTAATCTAGGAACAATGTCATTTCATAGCAACCACGTAACAACAAATAGGCAATAACAGGGAAAAAATGGAAGAAAACATTGCCATATTTTATTCCTTTTGGGTCACTAATCCTCTATTTTGTAATTTTACCATCCAAATATTAAAAAGACAAATATAAATAGATTGCTATGTTAAATGTTGTGCTTGAATGATGCTTAATAAAAGTTGTTGTTTAGGGAGTTTTATGTAGTATTTATTGAATATCTTGACTGATATCCAGTGTGTAGATTGACTTTATCCTGTTTTACAGACTGTTATCCACAGGTTTGCTCAAACAGACCAGCTGAACAAATGCAATCCACAGGTAAGAATTCTGATAAGGAGGGCACGTTGCATATATGGAGTTTTGTTATGAAGTTAGGCAAACATACTTTCATTGTAAAATTAGCTATTAAAGAAACATTTTAAAATTTTTTTTGTTATCCAAAACTCTAATAAAAGTATTGAAGCATTAAAGAGCATCATTGGATGTTGAATGTTGTTTGTTCTTGCAATACTTTCAGTACTGTCCATGTTAATTTAGCCCTTTAATTCTGCTAGTTAAGAGAACTTTACCTATTAATGTAGAAAAAAAAGAAGCAAAGATGCCCTACTGTGATTTAGAGCATCTTAAATTATCCAAGCATGGTATTTATGCAGTGGCAATAAAGTGAAAGTGTACACAACTTTTAGCAGTGCTCACCACAGTTTTTGCTAGTAGGGACAGATTTTAGCCAAAGGTTGTTTCACTGTAGAAAGAAGCAGTAGTTGTTCTTTCAGCACATGCCTGAAGCACCGTCATGTGGGTTTCAGGGTTAACTGAAGCACAGATTGCAAGTAGAATACTTTGTTTTTCAATCTTGCTTCATAATTACTTTGACTTAATTTCTGGTTTTGTACTATTAATTTCTATTTCCAGTAAGCCAAATATATGCCATAAATCAGGTACAAATCAGCAATAGGTTTTGTTAAGTCTTTGTTGTATAGATTTGAAGAAAATAAATTTTGCCTTTTCTATCTCTAATACTAAGAATAAATCTTTAAACATGTTGAAACATTGATTCTTAGTACTCAAAAAGCATTTTACATAGTAACCATGAGCTAGTAGTAGTGTACTTTTTATGGTAACTTCTATTAGTTAAAAATGGAAATACTTGAAGCATCTATTAGCTTCCTATATTTCTTGGTAGCTGAAAATTCGATATCTTTATGAGCGTTTCTACATAAATAGTTACTGCAAATCTCTTTTTTTTTCTGATTTCTTTTTATTGACACAATAAGGAAAGGAGGAGAAAAATACTTTTAAAACATGAGCACTACAATGCTTTGTCATGGTCCAACACCACCACTGAACAGCAAAATGCTGTGTGCATTTCTGCTCCTGAACAGATTTGCATTGAAATTTAACCTTAGTGTTTAGTTTGTTGAAGAATGGGATAAAAAATTTATCTTTCTTGTACACCAGAATTGGTTTTCTGTATTCTTTAGAATAATACATTTTTTTGTTTGGAAATTTTAAGACTAATTGTAGTACTTTTCTTATGCATGACCTATCGCTGTCTTTTACTGCTTTGTGGAATATTCACTGGTAGATTTTGCATCTGATATTGGACTTTTATAGGCAGTATAAACAGCTCCAATAAACATTTCCAATAATACTAATGAAGTAAAATCAAACCTACAGACTAAATTCACATGTTAGAACTACCTACTATATTCCATCATCTCAGTTCACAACTGCTAGGAAGGCTTAACTCAGCTAAGTGTTCTGTTATCTATCATCATCCCAAAAATATTTATATCTCTTTTGTCAGCTTTTCTTCCATGTTATGCAAAGTAAAACAAAACTTATTGTGTGTGGACCTTAATTTTTCATTTGTTTCTGCTCAAAGTGTTAATGATTGTACCAGCAGTGCTTCACAAGATACTGCTGATTCCTCATTAGTCAGAACGCAAGCCAGTAGAACTTTGTACAGCTTATTGACTATTCAGTCTCTTTGATAGCAGCTGTCTCCTGAAACTGAAAAACATTGTTGCCTCAGTTGTGTACCATCCTTCTTTACCTCTTAGAAATATGCCAAAAGCCAGTTCTCCAGTTCGTCATTGTCTTGAAAGCAATGCTAAAGGCCTCACACTGTTTCCAAAACATCTTTGTTTTAGTGTACTTTCAAAATAATGCATCAATGTTGTTGTTTCTTCTAGTACCAGAATTTTCAAGAGATAAAGGTTTCAGTCACAATATAAAAAGCTGCATGCTGGTGCAATCAACCAGATGCAGGCCGGTAGCAATGTGCTTGTACTTGCACAATATATGGAGTCATCTTTCACATCCGGGCGTCAAAGAAGTTGTTCTTTGATTGTCATTAAACAGTTTATGGTTAACTAACATTACAAAAGTATCAATGCAACCATTATTTCCAAAGGAAATTTTAGTGCAGGTTTTAATGGTGCATATATGAATGAAAACATTGAAGTAAATGTGAGTTGCAAACACCAGATGCACAAAACCTTGATTAAAAGAAAATTGTATAGATAAGCATCTTTATTTATTGTTCATATAATAATGCGTGCATTAGGAATTAGAAATGAAGCATTTACAGAGAAACTAAATATCTAATGCTAAGGTGGAGTTCATTCACTGAGACTTTAGTTGTGATATAACCATGGTTATAATTTCATTCTGAATCTTTTTCATGTTTGACCAGAGCCCCAAATGTTTTTAGCTTATTACTGGAACATTTTTGGAAGGTATCTAATAGCAGTATAGTAGACTTCAAATCCACAACTGGACTCAAAGTCCATGTTAATTTAAAATTTTAACCAGTTTTAAAACAATTGGCAGGATGTTTAGATTGGATAATTGGAAAATTTTTCCCCCAAAAGCGTTGTCAAGCACTGGAACAGGATGTCCAGGGCAGTAATGGAGTAATCATCCCTGGAGGGATTTAGGAAATGTGTAGATGTGGCACTTAGGAACATGGTTTGCTGGTGGAATTGGTGGTGCTGCATTAATGATTGGACTCAATGTGTTAGAGTTCTTTCCCAGCCTAAACTATGATTCTGTGATTTTATGTCTTGAGTAACTTTATCTAATGTACATTAAAAGACAGGGTTTTTGGCAGAGATCCTAAAGTCTACAAGTTGTCAGGGACTAAAGCAACAATACATTTATGTAACTATTTAATTCCCAGCAGTCCAATCAGTCATCTTAGTCAGATTCTTCAGTTTTCACTCCTTATCCAAGTTCCTTTGAATTTACCAGAGCCTCAGGCTGTGTGGTCAAATGAAAAAGCAGGATTTCAAAAGAGAAGTTATTTGGTATAGGGAAGCTGTGCTTTGATTGGTAATATCTCTGCAACTAATTTGTGTGTCAGCTTTGGCTTGAACTTGGACTAGAGGAAAGGTATAAATAGCAATGTAGCTGAGGTCTTCAGTAGCATTATTTGTGGGTTTTGGAAAGCTGAAAGTACAGACGGTAACAGGGAAATTGCAGAGCAGATACAGCATCTCATGAAAGCCATTATATCTGTGTGGGTTCTTTGAAAGCCTGCAAAGTTAAGTGCTTTGCTGTCGTGAGTGGCAGAGAACAAGCAGGAAACCCTGTGCCATTAAGATCTTCAGAGTTTTGAAATCCACTGGGGTTACTACCTGTGCAATCTGTAGTGTTAGATACTTCTCTGACGTTCTATATGGGAATAGAAGAACTAGGGAGATAAAACAGTTATACTGTTTATGGTTTTATAATGTGTACACTTAAATTATGTATCTCATGGTTTTACACTTTTCTCTGACTTTCTTAGCTGTTCCATGGTACTCACTATCTTACTGCTTCAGCCATATGTGGGATGTACTGTGCACTTTTGGAAATACTAAAACTCCTTTTCATACCTTTCCAGAATAAATTATACACAATTTATCGAATGTGTGGACTGTAATTTGTTTTTTAAAAGCATAGATGCAATCTGATCTAAGAAGAGAAGCACATTCTGAAACCTACTGTATTTTCAATGAAAGCCTAGTTCGGGAAGAGGGAAGGCCTTTCTAGAACAAAATGATCTAGATTGGACCAGACAATAAGTAATTTTTCTAGTTTAATTTGTAATCATTCCTGTTTCGTTTTTGTGGTTTAGGAATTATAATCTCCAATTTAGTACACCCACTAAAATCATGTGCCACTTCCTCTCCCTCCTCACCAGCTGGAGACACAAAAGGCAAAGATCATGGGTTGAGATAAGAACAATTTACTGGAAACAGCAATGATGTAAGAAAATGAACAGTAAGAGCAACAATATTAATAACAAAAGGTATAAGAAAAAAGGATTCATATGGAAAGCCCGCAACAATAAACTACTGGACAGCTCCCCCTGCTGCATTTTCTCTGAACAACCTTCTTCTCAGAAGCAAAAGTCCCTTTCCCCTGCCCCTGGCAGTAACATGAGAATGACTTCCAGAATAACCTCTGTGTCTTAGCCATGCCTGCTCCTGGCTACTGCAAAAATGAAAAAATTGCCCTTATCCTGACCAGAACCAGGACATATATTACCAACATTTTACTTAGAAATTTCCTGTTGGTTGATGCATTGATGCATTTCCTGTTAGTTAGTTAAGGGGTGTTTTTTATTTAAGCTGTTATTTTATTTACAAAGATGTCTCATTTCTAGGTTAAAAGTACTGATTTGTCCAGACACGGTTGGTATATACTTCAAGGATTAGCGGAAGAGCATTTATTTGCTGATGTAATCACAGAACTTGCTGCTGGTCAGAAGTACCGTATACCTCCTGTGCAACTTCTTCATTCTCTTCTAGAATATTTCCTATTGGTGAGAGCTGAAAACTAAAGTATTTTCAAAATTAAAGCAATAAATGGAAGTATTATGATCTTTGCTCCTGACATTGTGTTTAGTAGTTTTTAGCGATGTGTTCTGTCTTCTCTTTGTGTTCATCAATGTGCTTGTGTTACCAAAAAAAAAAAAGAATTTAATACTTAAAGATTTTTTTTTTTATTAGTATTTATTTGCAAGCCATATGAATGTAGTGCTCTAAGGATTGTGTAAGGCTTGGCCACAAATATTTTTTGTTACATTTAGAAACAGCACTATGCTAGTAGGCCACAGGTAGAGACATCATTTGAGAAGGTTTGTTCTAACAGTGCATTCAACTGGAATATCACTCTAAAGCAAGTTCTTTTTCCTTCTTTTTTTTTTTTAAACTATGAGTTTTTCTGCTTATAGTTATGCATTAAATTACATGTTACTTCAGTGATTAAATACAGTCTTTTGGTATTGTAAAGAATAAAGAAAATGAATAAACTCGTAGTGAATATGGATCTTTGGCTGGTATGGAGCCATTATTATTTTCTCATTTTATTACAGGGAAACACCGATGCAATATTTTTTGCCAAACTTTGTCACATTTTGTACCTTATTCTCCAACATGATCCTCCCTGGAAGTCCCTGTCTATGTTAAAGTATTATCTGGATCTTCTTCAGTGTCCTATCTGTAAGAAAGGTACATGGTCTTTCATAGAAATGCTTGTAAGGTAAGAAAGTTTAATGAGATGCTGGATGCAATAGTTGTTATGTTACTCCAAACTCGGGGACGGTGGAGGAGAATTGGTGTTCTGTTGCATCAAAGTCACGTTTTCAACAGAACAAGTTAACTGCATGTGAAAGTCTAGAATTGTAACAGATTTGGACATTTCACTTAATATTTCACAAAGTGTTAGCTCACAGTCAGATAGATTTTTTTTTTTGAAAGAGAAAGATGTACATTTTCTTAACCTTCTTCCTTTTTAAAAAATATTTTATTTTTTATGCTCTCCACAGGTTATAATAATCTATGTATTGTTGCTAATGTGGAATGTATGTGTATAGATACACACACATATCTGCAGTTACAAAGAAAATTCAAGCTTTATCTTACCAAACATGAAGTTTCATGTTGTATTTTGATTTTGATTTTAATTATAACCTCCACCATCTTATTGAGAAGTCTGATTATATCTTATACTTCTACAAATGCAAGACAGTACATAGGAGTTGTTTGGGTAGTTAGTATCTGCTTTATCTTAAGAACTCATTTTTTGAAATTTGGACCAATAGAATTTAATTATTCTGTTCATTTGGAAGAGAAACTATACCTCTTTTTATTGCTGTCATAAAATCTTAACTAACATTTAAATACATTGATCTAACCGTGATTACACATATATGAACGTATATGATTGTAAGCATGTCTTGAAGGGCATTGAATCACTATAATTGGACATTTAATAGTTTTTATTAGGAACACGTCACATGTAATGGAAGAGAATATGTCTTTTAGATGAAGTATTTTGTCTTTTAGTACTTACTGCTGAATGCCAAGACCCAGCAGTTGTATACCTGGTGGTGCTAGTACTCAAAATTCTAGCTAAAAAATGTGTTTGCATGTTACTGAAGAATTATCTCCATCATACTTGACAGTCTGTAGTCCTGTCAAATGGTATGTGTGAACTGTTTGTAGGATGTTGCAAATGTTACAATGGCTATAGAATATTACAAGATTATCTTGTATTTAAAGGATTTTAAAGATGTTCTGTTAAACATAGTGATTGTACAATAACTCGAGTAGAGACAGAAAAATGAAATACAGTGGAAATTATTTAGTTTACACTATAATACAAAATCTTAATCTGGAACACAGAAACTCAGTCACAAAGATGTTTTTTGTTTTGTTTTGTTTTTCTGAAAAGAGCTTTTAAACCAAAAAATTAGGCTTTAAAATGTTGAATGTTGGTGGGGAGCAAGCTATTTCCTTGTCAAAACAGTCAAAATTCAAAGCTGACTTTTTTGCCACTAGATCAGACTTTGATTGCTGTCATACAAATGGATTTTTCGGGTTTTATTTTTCAGGTCTTGCCTTTACTGCAAAACCATTTGTCATGTTGAACCAGTTTCAGGGAGAGAAGATGAACAGAAGATAGTTCACAAAACATTATTGAAGTTTTTCTTTGATTTAATAAAAGCTGAAGTAGAGTTTCTGAAAAAAAGGTGAGGTTTGTAGGATAATACTTTCTTATTTTTCACAATTTCACATGCATTTCCTTACCTACAGCAGCTTATATCCTGATTTTTAAATATCCTTAATAAGATACTGTTCTACAGAGATGGCAGGTTAGCATTTCCTTTTATATTTCTCAGTTCTTAGTTTGTTTATTGTAATGTGTATAGACATTTTCTAATCGTATTTTAAGGCCTCTTACTTTTCCAAGCCTGTTATTTCACTATATTACAAGTTTCCGTAAGCACTTAATTTTGCTCATGTTGTATTTTTAGCTTTGCAGTGCTTCAGTATTCATCCTTTAAGGTAGACAAGCAGCATTTTGAACATACTGATTTTTATGTTGGGTTTTTTTTTTTACATTCAATTAACTTATCTTCCTATTATCTTAGGGAGACAATTGTCTTTCCTTGGTTTATGAAGTATAAAAGAAGTCTTGGTTTTTCTCTGCCTTTATATAGTAAAGGTGCCCTTTACTTTATGTAAATATTGGCACAATATTCCCCCAATCTAACAGTAATAGTCGTCATTATGGTACTTATTATTCAGAAACTGTGTCTGATCTTTCCATATTTAAAAATTGCCAAACCTGTGTGTGTTTTGACAGAAGACAAGGTTTCTGTCTGGTAACTGTAGTAAAAAAGCAGCATAAAGCTTCAGTTTTTTTCCCTTTTTTTTTTTTTACAGTTTGGTTGAAGGGATCAATTCACAGCATCAGCAAGTCATGCCACAGACAGTTCTTTTGAAGACATTTTGGCTGGGAAGCGAAGCCTCAGTGCTTTTTACCAAACACATAAATATTCTAGCAGATTGGGTCATACTTTCCCACAGAGAATTGAACAGAAAAAATGATGTGAGTATGAATTTTATACTTTAAAATAATGAAGACTGACATTTTTTTTTAAAGACATTCTTTGTTCATTCTTTTGTGAGGAATTATATGTAAGTATCACAGCTGCTTGTTATAGCTGCCTTTTGTTGTGAAGCATGCTGGTTTTTGCTCCACTAAAGGAAATGAATTGATCCGTAAGATTCTCATATAGATGTGTAGAGAAGAAACGAGTCATGAGTAGTTTGTTGGCTACATTCAGATGTTCACATGCCCTTACCAGCAGGTATTACTGTAGTTATTACGGACACCAGCTTAACACATCCTGTCAAACAATATGGTGTAACGAAAGAGGTGATTATCTTATTTTACAGTGGTAGGATTCAGGAAATGTTTGAAAGAGAAACCTAACAAAACTAATACCTTTTTGCTATTTTCTACAGACATACATTATTTTACTCTAATAAATGCCCTTTTTCTTCCCATTTTTTTTTCTTCCCAAGTCTTTTAGTTTCATTTTGTATCTTCCCTAGGACTTTTCATAAAAATGGAATTGAAGGCAACTTAATTGCTGTTCTGTGACCTGCTGACCAGCAGGACATTGACCTGAAAGATACTGAGTGTCCTCTATACCACCTCTTTCTTTTCAGAAGCAAGAGGCCTTGTAAAACATCTTTGACTTCTAGATTCTCACATAAAATAAAAACTTAACTGCTGTCTCTGCATTCTCTTTTAAATTATTGTGAAAGCACAGAATAAATAGATACTTCATTCACTTTTTCAATACCATAACAGAACAATAGAAAATCAAGTATTCTGGAGAAAAAAAGCACTTTCAATATAATACCTAGTAGTTCTTCATTATGTTATGAAGGCAAAAAGATTAAACATAATGAAAGCTTCACGCATCTTACCTAGACAGACCTCCTACCTTTTTTGAGGGCTATCAAAGCAAAACATTTTTAAACAGTTCTCCTTTTTATCCTTGGTCAGGATATTTTAAAAGTGCCTAAAATTAGGCTTCTATACTCATATTTATATTTAAACAACCTACCTTTTCGAAGTTACTGAGCACCAAGCAGGCTTACGTGCAATTGGTGTCAGCGGCCATTCTGTTTCTTTGGAAAATGAGACTGCTTTCATATTTTTCCTGGTGTTGAATCCGCACTTTAGGTGTAGGCACCATTTGCTTTTTTTCTGCTATTCCTTCTTTTGACAAGTTCCAGCACTGTAAGTCATACCTTTTTCATAAACCTTTCTTTGCATTGTCAGAGTAATCACTTGTGTCAGACTGTATATACGAAAAATAAGCTTAAAGGAAAGAATAAAACATAACATAAAACACAGACACCTACTTCTTGTTTAGATTGTTTGCTTTATATACATATGTAAGAACTGTGGTTTCAGCACAAAACCCAGATGCCTGTTGCTTTCTCACTTTGATCTTATGCACTGTAATGTACAATATCCCTGCAGATATGAAGTCTAGCCTTAAAAAGAAGCTTGTTGCCTCATAATATCTTTAGAGGTTTTATGTTATTTCTAAGAGCCTTATTTATATATTGCACTGCAGTTTCTTTTCCATTACATTTTTTGGCAAAGATAAACTCTAAACCAAAATACCATATTTTTATAATCCAACTTGTCATTATCTCTTCCTTAACTCTCAATCTTATTATACTGATTTTTCTGTATACTCAGAGACTCCTTTTAAAATTCCATTACATAGTTTGAAAGGTCATTTGGAAAGCCAAAAGAGCGGATCCTTCCCAGCTGTGCAGGCAGAATTATGTTTTCTCCTTCCTTTTTTTATCATTTTAGAGATGCATAAATAAATCCACAGTATTTCTGTGTCATTAAATGTAGCTTACAGAGTGCAAAATTTTCCTTCAGTTTGAGAGTGTGAGTCATTGTTACCAGTTTTGGTTTTTAAAAGCTGTGCATTTAAGAGGCAACACCTTGACTTAGGGCCATTCAGATAGCTAATTAAAAGGAATGACTTTGAATAGTGTTACTATCTGCATGGTCACCGAAATTATGTGGTTTGTAGCAAAGTTTAAAGGGGTAACCATGTTTCCCAGTATGTTAGCTTGTGAGAAGAAACAAGCATGCCAATTGTGGTATACCAGACTTAGATGCAGTTCTTCAGTGAAAATACCTGTAAATAGAAACAGATGAATAATTTAACTAAATTCTTTCTTGGGACATATCTAACATAATCTTTTCTAAGTGTTAAAAGTGGGCAATTATTAATTTTTTTAGTTTTTTAGAATCTGATTCTCTCTTTTGTGATTCAAAGAGATTGCAACAAATAAGCACTTGAGTGCAGGGAAAATATTTGTTTCTTCTAGTGCTGATTTGTGGCAAAATTATGTTTTATGTATGTGTGTATGTAAACACACCTTGTGAAAAGAGCAATCAAAAAAAAAAGGAAAACAAAGAATGAGGGACTGTAAAGACTCAAGTTATATATATGAATGTGTTTACTTTCCAATGTTAGACAGAATTTGCAGTATCATAAAAGTACCAGAATAAAATTTGTGACAGGAAATTGGATGCCCTTATGATCGCTGGGTTAATCTGTTGGTACAACTTGGAGTAATTAAGCTGAAACACTATTTTTGTAGTTTAAAATGCATTGTTGAAGAACATGGAAGTTTTTCCGTCACTTGAACTTTTCAAATCAATTATCGAATATAATTTTAATATACATAATGTTTATTATTTGCTGTATTATTTAAACAGGCTTGATGCAGGAATTCCTGGTCAAAGTTCCTTGAATCAAATTTGTCAATTCAGTTTTAGAATTTAGAAGGGAATGTGTATATTGCTTATAGCACTTGGAGTAGCATTGCATGGCTTTTCACAATGTCACAGATGGTATCAGAAGTGCTTTTCATCCCTGAAAATGCTGTTTTGTTTTTTTTTAAAGAACTGTCTTATGTAGCCTGACAAAGAAGTGAAAAAGGCATTCATTCTGGTTTTTAGTTGCATATTATGAATTTGTGTGGTGTAAATTTGCAGACGTAAATGTCTTTCTAGTCTGATCACTTCCGGTGGCTTTTTTGGAAGTATGGCATTTTTGGAGTACTGCATTTACATCACATGAAAAAGAACACTAAAGAACAGTTCTAAAATAACTCTGTAATTCAAAATAAAAAAGTTAATATTAATTTTCCTCTATCTTAAAAGCTTTCCTATTAGCACTTTTATGTGTACTAAAAGAAATGGTGAAACTTCTGCCACTGTAGCATTGTACTCGACTTGGCAAACCATTAAATGGAACAGCAATGTAGTTATTGGGAAAGACAAACACTATAACTTCGAACGTGCTCTCTTCCTCCTCCTCGTCCTTCCACCAGCTTTTATTGCTGAGCACAATGTTTAGAAGGCCTTTGGTCATTTTGGGTCAGCTGTGCCAGCTGTGGCCTCTCCTAGCTTCTTGTTGGAGGGGCAGAGTGAGAAAAAGGCCTTGTCACCATCATACATGGTAGCAAATTTCATGTTTAATGGAAATGCTCTGGGTTTTTTCCTTTTTAATATTGCATGTGTTTTCATTGCTATGTTGGTATTGTTTTGTGGTTGAAAATATTTTTAATATGTCAATATTTAAATATTTTTAGAACATATGATCCTTTCAGTAAATTGGAGCAATTTCCTCCTCATTTGTAGCATAGGACCATTTATTTCAAAATATTAAGGAGAAGCTCTTGGTTTGTCCTACTTTTTTTTTACCAAAATCAGTCAACCAAGCCTACAGTTGGCAGTATCTGGTTTGTCTCATTAGCATGCAGACATACTTATCTAGGCACATATAGCTGCAACTAGTATATCAACTACATTTTATATGCAGCTATATATCTGACTGAGAAAAATTATTAATACTTGCAGTATTAACAGACATTATTTCAGTATTCTGCCTCAAGGTCTGCTTTCACCCCCACCATTTTCTTGAAAGTATTTAATAAAGGAATTAATTAAGCCTGTGATTTAGAAACAAGAAAGAGAATGTAAATACTTGTGCATTACATCTGTATCTACCTCAGATCATATCTCTATGTCATTGATCCTGTCACTTAACCTCTGTTAAAATTGTGCTTATTTGCTGCATTTGTGAAATTTATTTCCTACAGAGAACTATTGATGGAATTAAATTATTCACCTAGTATTTTGCTTTGGGGTCCAGTGATAAGAGGTATGGATACTTAAGGAAAATTAAAATGCACTTCGGATGTTTTAAATTGTTCTTCAGTTTCTGTTCCTGAATCCTTAGAAGATAGGGAGTAATGTACCCTTGTAAATATTTAAATTTTAGTTGAAAAAAGCTATTTTCAGATTTTTAACGTCTGTATCAGTGTTCTGAGGGATTTTTAATTGTGAGATTGCACAGTTCATCTAGAATAAAGTATTGTGACACAGTAAAGCAAGGGGCAAACCAAATCAAGTAGAGCTTAACAGAGTAAGAGGAAGTATGACTGGAAGCAATCTGGGAGATCACATTTCTAACCGATTTTGTCTGACCACTTCTTAAAAACCTTCAGTGATGGAGGTTATGCTGCCACCCCACACCATGTTTATTTGTAGTTGTCTTTGTTCCTTTTCTTTTGAATAACTACTAACTATAGGGACAGTATTTATGTAGGTTTTTTTGACAAATTACTTTATAATCTTTTTATTATAAAACTCATTTATGTCAGAGTCTCTGCTCTTATGTATGTCTGTTTGACTTGCATTCAGACTGATTTTGGTGCTTTTCAGCTGCTGAGGGAGTCCTATTAAATTATTTTAAACCAACCTTGAACATACTTTTCTTCTTAAAGGAGTATCAGAACAAACCATTGGCTCAGTTGTGTGTACCTATTCAGTTCAATTTCCCTCTTAACCAAAATTGTCTAGTTTCAACTACTCATTCTGTTTCACTAGATGCCATATGTCAGCTGGTGCTCTAGTATAACAGTAGTGGTTTTTTTGGTAGAGCCTTAGGTAGGTGTCTCTGGTCAAATGAATTTTGTATATTCCTACTATGGTGCATGTATTCTTCCAAGTTGCGCTTTCATAAATAACTGAGTTTTCTGTGTTTGTACATGTGGTCAGAGGAATAACTTACTTCAGAGTCATTGCATAAAGTATTTCTGCATGGCACAGAAAAGTATTCAGTAGACAGATATGACTTCACTTTGCACAGACTAACTCAGACACTAGAAACACTGCTTTACCTAAGCAGTACTGATTAAGTTCTCACATGGGTGAACAAATGCTTCATCTATCTCATGGTAGTGTCTGGATAGCATACTAAATTCCTGTATATTATCTTGATGCCTCCTTAAGAAAATACTCTTAGGCTTTTTTATTTACACATGACCATTTTATGCCATGGGGAGAAAATGGTGAGGCTAATACCCAAGGGGAGAAAATGGTGAGGCTAATACCCAAAGGTATGTGTTTTTTTCAAAATTCGTACCTGCTAGTCTCTTTGGAAAGAAGAGTTTCCTTTTGCAAAGTGGCTGCCAAAGATTTTTCTGTGCAGGACACTAACACCTTGCACCGTTTTCCCTTTCGGCACAGACATACATAGTTAGGCACAAAAGGAGCTTTAATTTCATGCTGAAATCTTTAGGAAAAGAGAATCATAATAGAGCAGGGAAAAGAAGATCCTCGTATTGTCAAATACAAGGTTAACTGGAATAAGTCCAGTACCTGAAATCTTACGGTTAAACAAAACCTAACTTAAAAAGAAATCACATAATTGTACTGGTAAGCTTTGATCCCATTTTGCATATTGTTTTAGACAGGATGTTTTCAAATAACTTGTTTCTCTCCAGTGCAAAATCTTAATTAGTGTGGCATCCGTGACGTTAATTGTGTTGACCTGGCTGCAACAGCTAGCTTTTGAGCAGAAAAAGAAAGGCCAGTGAAGGAGTGACATGGCAACAGAGTAGGCTTTTATCTAAAGATATTCTCTTTATCATAGGCCATGTTATTGCTGGTACATTATCAGTGTGAATTTGTTATACAGTACAGGTCTATAGATACTCTCTGTTTTTTTCCATTTAGGCTTTCAGATGTGAAATTGCTGGTCTATTAAGTGCCATTCTTGGAACTGTGGTGGAGTATTGGATCATCTCAGGTTTTCTTATGGACAGAAACGTGTTTCATCAAATAGCTGATGATTTGGCAGAGTACCTTGCCATTTCGTGTGATGGTGAGTAGCAAGGTCTCTCAAAAGTCTTCTAACCAGGTACACTAAATCCTAACTAAAATCCTTGGTTTACCTTCAAGTTATTTTTTACGTCCTGTTGCAGCTGTGTACTGTGATAGTGTGGTGTGTGCATATGCAGGAAAGTGTTTTATTGTCTGTCTCTTTGTGTCAAGCGAAGACCAAAGAGAACAGCCTTTCGTATTAAAATCCCTCTAAATAAATCTCATTAAGTATTAATGTGAAAGCAAAACTGCACAGTGTGAGGAAGAAAAAAAATCTTTGGAGCTCTCTTGTCAGTGTGGGAAAAGCTTTAAGCATATCATAGTAAAACTTAAATACAGAGAAGCACTTGGAGACACCTTACTTAACTCAGGCCAGTTTTGTCACTTCAGAAAACCAATAGTTTGCTAAAGACACTTCAGATGTAAGTACAAAAGCTACCCTGAACTCTGTGACTCCTACAGGCTGGAAGTGAAACATTTCAATGTCTCATTCCAAATCCTTAGAATTAATAGACTTTACCTGGGGAGTGGGGGAAAATTCCATTGAGTCCTATGAATGACTGTTGTTCCCCCTCATTAAATATACTGGTTAAAAAGAAATGTCACGACTCAAGTAACTGTTATCATCTAATATGTAATGTTGGTTGAAGTGTCTGTAGCTTTAGCAACTAGGGGTTGCAGAACTCAAAAGACAAAAAAAATAATTTCAAGAAAAATACTTAATTATTTTAGTTTCATTTTCAAACTTCATTCCCACCCCCATTCCCTCTACTGTCCCCATTGAAGAAATATAGATATTGTGGTTTCAGTCATCATTTTCTGTAGTAACAGGTGTATGTAGGCTTCATTTAAAGTGTATCTGCCTTCTACCTGGGTACTTGAAAACTATTCTGAAAAAAAATTAAACTAAAATCTTAGTCTTGGGACAAATATTTCCACTCCACTCTTACAGAAAGCAAATTATCAGAACTGTTATAGCCTACCTTGCATCTTAGAAGGCCAAATCAGATGGAACTTTGTAGTATTTAAATCAATGGAGCTTTTAGTTTGTACTGCTATTGCCACCTCTCCAACAGATTTTCTAGCTGTCCTAGAATAATGAGAATCTTAGTTATATATTTCTTACTTTCCTATACACAAATGGAAAACAAGAACAGCATTCACAGTCTATTTATATAGAATAAAGATTCTTTGACCTCTGCCACTTGGTACAATGCACAGCACTTAAAGCAAAATTGTTGCAGAGTTTTTCTAAATTCAGTTGCTCTTACAGTAGAAAACATCTGTACTCTCAAAACTTATGTTTTGATTGAGGCTACAGATCACTTAATTTATGAGCACTTCTTAGCAGAACAGAATATTTCCTCAATGCAGTAAAGACTTCCTTCCTCATGGCAGATATTCATCTCCACCTGTTTCACTTGTTATTTTGACAAAATTATTTTGCTAGAATCAAAATAGAAATTCATACCACCATAAGAAAAATCAGTCATTCTCTCTTGTTTTCCAAAAAAAGAGAGGTAGGCCAGACATATGCCAGATATATATTAAGAAATATAAAGATATATAATTTCTTCCTCCACTGAGTGGTTTTATTTTTTTAAACAGTGTAAGCTATTTGATACATCTGAGTGGGGTTGCAATTTGCTTACAGTCACTTCTGACCTACAGAACTTGTAGGTTACCCTGCATTACTTGCAGACTTATTGTGTTGCAACTCTTATCTGAATTTGTGTCACTTAAATATTTAAAAGGTGATCACTTGCATAACTTCACAAATAAATAATTTTATTCTCAAAATAAAGGTGTAACTTTTATAAGAGTATATTGAGAGCATTTTAAAAACTGATGCATAAAAACTGATGCTTTGTCTTTTAACACATGTTAAATGTAGTAGCTGGTCATTATCTTAGATGATGGATAAAATGTTTTTTAATGTGATTATTTTTAGTAATTCTTCTGGAGAATAGCTTCTAAATCTGGAGGAAAAAAAGTCTAGAAGAGCTATATTTCTAGATAACTAGATGTTTTAGATTTTTGCATTCTCATTTAAATATTCACTTTGTTTCCCCTCCCCATTGCTTTTATCCAGATTTTTCTATATGTGAATTAAAAATGTTTATTTGTGCCATACCATCCCTCTGGCTTCAAATGTTTGTCGCAGAAGCAATTTTAAAACACATGTGTTTACAGAGGAATATAGCTGTTCCTACAGAACCTCTTTCTCTTCAGAAAATAGTAAGTAACTCTTCTTCTAGTCCTTAATAACTTTTCAGACTTCAAAATTTGACAAGTAATTGGATTCATAAAAGTCTCAAAAAATATTTTTTCTTTGTGGTCTAAGGTCATGCTTTTTGCATGCATTGTCTTCCATGTGTTCCACTGCATATAAATTTCTCTGTGCCTCAGATCTAGGTCTGGAACAATGGTAAGATTTTTCTTGCCAGAGAATTTGTCACACCTGATTAATTTGTTTACATGCAGTTAACTTGAAAGTCAAACAATGAAACAACAGTGAACACAATAAAAGCTTTTAAAAATAATCTCTGATGTAAATAGTTTATTGCAATGCTACATTTAAAATTAAGGAAAATGCCAAATAGTGTGATTTTTCTGGGCTACCTTTTCCTTCTGGTTTTTTTAAGAGGTGACAGTCTATTATTCTGCTGTGTCCAGGCATTTGTTGCATACAAGAGTTTATGATTTTGAACCACATTGTATTCCTGTGAATTTTTCCTCTTAAAAATTTTCTTCTACTTACAAACCTTTGCCTGCCTTCAAATCACAATTTGTGATAGTTTGTAAGGACATAAATGATGAAAACTGTGAAAGAAATTCTTAAAACCATGACAGCTGGCAGGTTGCAGGCAAATCAGGGTGATCACACGATAATGACATGCCCCAACTTAGAGCATCATTTCAGTAATCTTAGTACCAATGCCTAAACAGAATATGGAATCCGTAACTGTTTCACTCTTTCTCTATGTCCTAAAATTCTACAGTTAGTCACAGAAAAACAAATTTACATCTTCATACATACACCTTATGTAAGTTTTCTTGAATTTTACAGGAATTTATTGTCAACAGAGGTCACTGTTTATTAATACAGTATGTTTAAACAGAACTCAAACAAAAGACTCAGAATTTTAAAAATAAACCAACTATATATCTAATATTTAAGTATATAGCCAACACATATGCAGCAGGATTGCTATTTTTAGTATTGCCATGACTACTGATCACTCTCTACAACTACTGAAATGTAAATTTTTATAGTGCTTGAAACAAGTTCATGTGCTTTTTGTGGCTTTCCTTAGTATTACTTTGTCTCCTTTCTTATTCCATACAATAAAAATTAACTATCATCCAGTTCTGTGAGTTCTTCTCATACAGCATCTTATCAGCTGGGCTTTTCTCTGGGTTCAATGAGTGACATCCTACTCTCTGGTGGTAAATGTGCAGTGAAGGCACAAGTGAGGTGTCTGCAGAATCTAGAGGGATCTTAAGTAATCTAAATACTAAAAGCCTTCCATAATGCCTTTCTTCAGATATAGTCATTATGTTTTCATTGAATGAATCCCCTCACTGGACTTTTTCCTATGTTTTTGTCAAACTGCAGAAACTTAGATGAATTTTTTAAATAAGCTATATAAGTAAGTTTGAAGCTCTGTGTTACTGGAAAGACGCTAACATATCTAGAACACACAACACTATCTTAATAATGAGAGAGCACTAAGAGATCACTAGCTTATTTTCTTTAATTGCTCAAAGACTTAGTCCAACCCTTCATCTTAGAAGAGGTGAAGGAGCAGAATGAGTATTTCTTTAGCAAATTGCTCCCTGGGTTGGGAGCAGGAAGTTTATAAATTCTTTCGTTAAATACATGAAAATCAATTAGTTGTACTCCACTCTTATGTCCAGCTAAAGTGATCCAAATTTTCTCAGCTACCAGAAGCCCAACAGAGAGGTCTAGAATTTCCCAGTTTCTGTCTCAGACACAAGCCACTCACCTCTGAGGCCAGTGTAAAGAGTGAATTACAAGAATATCAAAAGGAATTGCAAAAGACAGCTTTAAACTATCTATATGTACAATCATTTAGTGATCAGATTTTTTAAAACTTAGATGCAGCAAGCATCATAGATGACTGCTTTGCATCAAGAACAACAAAAGAAAATTACTTCATTTTAAAAATACTACTTCTGCAACAGGTCTGTTCCTATTTGCCTGCTTTGAGAGAGATAGCATTGCATGAGACAAAGATACACAAAGCAAAGAAAAAGAAAATAGGGCAACAGCCATGCCCTGAGTCTCAAAGGGCATTACAGATGCTAAATGGCGATAAGCAGAACCAAGTCAAAGTGCTGCCTGATCTACCGTAAGTAATACCTATAACATCACCAGTTTTATTCTGCTTTGGGGGACAGCTTCTGACCTGACACATTTCTTGAACTTTATATGACCTGTTTTGTTGTCTACAAATTACTGCAACTGACAGAAAACTCCATTGTAAACCTGTAACACCTCTGGGCTGGGGTTTCCCCCTTTCCCTTTGATCATCAGTTTCAGTGTATATGCAGACTGATGTAGTTGTATTTGCCCAATATTAAATTTATAGGGTACATAGAGAAGTTGAAGTGTTCATACAATTACCTTTAAAGAAAGTTTAATTATGGGCAATGGAATTTTATTACTGTTTTAAATAGTTATAATTAAAGGACATAGAAATTACGTAATTAAGACATTTTAGAAATTACACTGAAATGGATAGATCTAAGTATGCTATATATAAAAATTTAAAAACATTAAGTATATGTACATTATCTTAAAACATGAAATAGCGATTTTAAACCTGTCCCTTTTGCTCTCTTTTCAGAAACCTAACCTTTAAGAAGCTTAAAGCAAAAGCAGAAGCTCAGACTGCACACACCAAGGAGAATTGCTATCTTTTGGCTGAAGAGGTATACAAGAGAAATATTAAAGGTATTCTATATATCTAATATATGTTAAGAACTTTAAAATGGTTAGAATTGACAGTTTCAGGTTTAAAAACTTATCCTGATGAATGCTGAACTAAAGTGATGGCTTATGCCCAAGAATTATTTTCTTATAGTTCATGTTTGGAATTATATATATGGTGCAATAAAGTTGCCTTCTTCATTACCCTCCTCCCAGATATTAAATAAAATGTACAGCTTGTGTGAGCATATTCCAGTCTTGCCTGCCTTACTTTGCTAATCCACCTCAACCTGTGCTTGGTAGGATCAACGTCTTCTGATTTGAAAGTATAATTCAGTCTTCATCTCTGAGTCTTAGACATTTTGTGAACAAAGACTGAGGAGTATGCTATGTTACATAGCTGTGTTAAGCATATGGACCGTTTTCTTCCAGGCATTCAGCCCAGACTATGAAAGGCATTTGGCTTTTGTCTTAGCTATACTGGAACTCGAGTACCTAAGGAATAAAACAGCATTGCAGTAATTCATTTGTTTCCTCCTTGTTACACAATTGCTTGAACAGAATTACTTTCTGGAACTACTTTTTGTCATCTTCATCATAAGAAATTTACCTATGACTGTATTAATATGACACCCAAGAGAAGGCTCAGAAAAAAACCTGGCAAAAGCAAGCTGGGATTGTTCAAACAATAAAAACAGAATTGTAGCAAAACACTGAAGGATAAAAGGAAACCTCACGTCCTTTTGTTATATAAGAGAGCTTCAGTAACAGAGCCAGACCATACATTTTAAAAATTGGTTGCCTTTCTCTTTATTGCTTTTGCAAGTAAAATTGGTGTGAATTATTATGTGCTGACTTCTACAAAGAGAAGTGAGCTGAAGGACTGGGAGGGGGGAACAAACCCTGCTTTTTTTCTGTTCTTCGTCTGCCAAAATTGTAAGTAGTGTCTTCTGCTGAAAGAATGAGTATGGAGCTGACAGATTTACATAGTGAAGGTATTAATATAACAAAATGTTCCATGTAAATCTTATCACAAAGGTTGAGAGATTTAGCCTGAGATATTTTGAATTTCTCAGATGTTTGGTGCATCATCTTTCACCTAGCATCAGGATTTTCTTCTTGCTCTTAGTCAAACCTAATCAATTATTGAAAGCAAAAGAGCATTTAGAACGGGTCTGAAGTTTTTATTATGCAGAAACTAATGGTGTCTTTACGTATAAGCATTAGCTCTCAGTTGCTTGTTGTTTAATTTTTCACACTTATTTCAGCTTATTACTAGTGCTAGAGATTTTTTCCAGAGGATTTTCTTATTTTTATTATTATTACTATTTCTCTCTTTTTTCCCTCCCTCACTGCTGTAGCCAAGTCAGACAGCCTATTGAGAAACAGCAAACCATCTGTTAACGGATTTGAAGTTCTGAATTATACTTGAGTGTGTAGAGGCACTCGTGCTTAGCCAGAAACATTCATTTTGAATTAAGCTATAAATGCTGTGTAAAAAGAACCATACATTTTAATGTAGGTTCATGAATAAATTTAAGGGAGGGCAACTGCACTCTAAAGTTTTATTGCTTCAAAACCTGGTATTTTTTGGTGTTCTGTGATCACTTGGTGCTTTTATAGTGTGATTGAAGCTTTAAACCTTGAACTGGAGGGGAGATAATTCTTGTGTTAAACCGTTTGCAATACAATTTCATTGCAAGATCTCTGGTGGAACAGAAGCTCTGTGGGTTTTTTTTTCTTAAAGGATGGTTAAAAAGGATAAAGGAAAATCTTAGTTATTATTGAGTTTTCTGGTACACAGCCAGGTCTCCTAGTTCCAGGCACTTTGATTATTTTCTTTAGTTGCTATCTTGCCTAGTCTAGTGTAATCTATTAATTTTTCATGGTAGGAGAGACAGCCCTGCATAAAGCTTGCATAAGTAACAACGTGGAGAGATTGATTCAGCTTCTCTCTTTCCCTGGAACAGACATTAATGTTAAAGGTAAGTTATTCATTTTCTCTAGAGAACTAAGAAATAAAGCCAGATAAAGAACTCTATTAATATCTGTTTGGTAATAAAGTTTGTATTTATACTACTAAAACTGTCTTTATTATTTTAAACAACACAAAATGAGGACTTTTTAGCAAACATTGAGGTAAGATGAATTTGTAACTGAAGCGAGTTTTACCATCACATTTTCTGCTGATTTTTAAAAATGCTATTTAATTTTTTTCAGATTTTTTCAGTACAATTTCTTGTTTTGAAATCACAAGCTGCCACTCTAGCCATAATGAACACTAAAAATTAAAGTATTTTGCTGTGTAACAAATCACGTTATTAACATTTCAGTACTACTTCTGCTGTTTTAAAACTTCCCTTGATTTATAATGCAGACTATGCTGGCTGGACGCCTTTGCATGAAGCCTGTAACCATGGCAGCACAGTGTGTGTCCGTGAAATTTTGCAGTGTTGTCCAGAGGTAGACCTGCTCAGTCAAGTGGATGGGGTGACTCCTTTGCATGATGCGCTGTCAAATGGACATGTAGAAATTGGCAAGCTGCTACTTCAGCATGGGGGTGAGTGCATTTATGCTAAACTGGTTTAGGGAAATTATCTAACTGTTCTAAATCCATGTGAAGTTCACAGCGTTTTTCTTAATAGTTGTTTTAAAATACAATGTTATTATGAAAGATTTATTTTAAAACATTTTTAAGCCGAGCTGGTTTAGTTACAATAAAAATAATACTGTTTTCACAGTTATCTTGATCAGCTGAACATGAAATTAACCAGGATTTTCACATTTTTTCCAGTATGTTGATGTTTTTATTCTGCATTTTACACCATATGCATTGTAACTATATTCTCCATAGTCATTAATGAAGGTGCAGATTACCTAGTCGGCAAGCAAGGCTAAGGATTTTCTTTTGTTTTGATTGATTTTTACCACAATGCAAATATAATCATGTATTTCAACATAAATTTGTTCAGGATTTATGAAAATTAATGTGATGGTCTTTGAAGAACACAATTAGTTTGGTAATTAGTTTAAGAAAGGAATTTATATTGTAAACATGATAACTGCTGTTTAGGGATAATAGTGGGAGGGATGCCTTAGTTTCTAAAAAAAGATACATTGCCCCTTAGGCAGGCACATGATAAATGTTTTAAACAATGTTTTTTGTTCAGTGACAGGGTATTTGTATCTTGGTTTGAAGTATGTATTGAATCAATATATTTAACTAAGTATATTTTTTAAAAAAACAACCAAATAAAACAACCAAAACCAAACAACTACATAGAATGGTCTTGGGTATCAACTCTTCCTTCTTTTAATTAGTTTATTAAAATGTGTGGTTTTCAGTATCTGTGCCATTGACCTACTGTGTCAGCATAAACTGTGTTTTATATGCCTAGTCGATTTTTTCAATAAAAATCATTCTGGGTGTAGTCATGAGGCAGAAGAGTGCACTGTGTTGAGATGGCCTATTACTTAATTAAGGTAGAGAAACAAAATTTTATTTCATTCTTGGCATACAACCAATATTTACAGTCTTCTCCTGCCCCCTAAAGGCTATGTCTGTGTCTGTTGTGCAAGTACTGGATCATAATCAGTACATTCCTCTGCAGTTCTGCCTCTGTGTTGGAGGAGCCTCAGTTCTGTGATTCCCAGGTGTTTTATGTATTTACTCAACCATGTATCTGACATGCCAAGCCAATACCTGGGCTCAGTTCCATCAGTCTAAGTGATGCAACAGCCAATATTATAGTAAGCCCAGCTCCTCAATTTGAAATGGCATTGCACTGGCAGATGTACATTTTTCCTAGGCTATTGTGAAAAATTGGTAGTGGATGATCTTGTTGTCTTAGGGGAAGAGGTCTACTTGCACCTGCATTCTTCAAGGTTTTCTGGCAACTCTAAGGCTGCAAATATATATTATATTTGCCTTTGTCACTCTCTGAGTTATGGCCTGGTAAGTAACTAACAAGACTGTGGTAGAAAGAATCTTACCCATTCAGTGTGAATTTACTCAGTTTAGTAATTTAGAACACATCTCTTTAAAAACTTACTCAATTTTCTGTCTTTAAAAACCTTCAGCTTGCAGAAGATTTAATGATACTAAATAATCAGTAATAATACTAAAGCTTATATCAGGGCAAAGTTAAAATTTCTACTATGGATATGTAATGTGAGGCTTTACCTTGTGTCAATAAAATGTATTTCTGAAGAAGTATTCAAGTTGAAGTGACATTATTACTTTACCAAGTAACCCAAATTTATGTAAGTAGATTCCTAATGTGTTCATCTTTGAAAAACACCTGTAGTGTCTTAACAGCCTTCCTTTTTTCTTACTGAGGCAGCCTTTCTTAAACTTATCAGGAGATGTGTAAGCTGTTCAAATATTAATAGGTCCACTGTACTAATAAACAGGAAATACTGAAAGAATGCAGTGTAGTCTGAAAAGTAAACATGTCCCATTTACTCACTTTAATTCTATTTATTAGAGCAATTATGTTTTGCATTTCAGAAGTCTGTTAAGACCAAATTTTGAAACTCAGTTGTTGGGGAAGACTTGGATTCCCACCTCAATAGTTTATCTTGCTGCATAACCTAAGGCAAGATTGGCCACACCATCCTGAAAAGGAAAATAAAGATCATCACAGTAACGTGCCTTTAATTTGAAGTCAGTGTCAGCAAATAACCTGGTCTGTAAAGTACTTAACAGAATTTTGCAACAGTAATAACATTACATTTTTACATACTCTATGGAAGTTAACACAAAATTTTCTTTAAGAAAATTTTACAAAGGATCTCTCTACATGTTCTAGATTGTATTGCAAATATGTAACTCATCAGTTACATCAACATAACTTAGTATGAAAAGGAACTTAAACAGACTCCTAGCTTCTGGCAAAAACCAATCCAAAATCTTGTTTGGCTGCCAAATCAAATCTGCTGTTGTTATTAATGTTTATATTTTCCCTGCAGGACCAGTCCTTCTACAGCAAAGGAACTCCAATGGAAAATTGCCACTGGATTGTGTCGAGTCAGCAGCAGTAAAGGAAGAACTTTTGAATCTTGTTCACCCAGAAGAGAGCATTGACAGCTTTTATGAATGCATAGAACAAGAGTTTTGCAGTCAGCAGAGAGAACTGTGTTTGATTTTATTTAATAAGCTGCTGCTGAATTATTGTTCAGTTTATAATCTCTCTTCACCCTTGACTTTAACTCTCAGAGAGGTAACTTGTTCAAATGTACTTCCAGTAATGGTTTATGGTAACTCCGAGATGAAAAACACATTTTCTGAAGATTGGTTAGTAGATACATATTTTAGAGAGCTAGAAACTTTTCAAAAGCTACCACAATTTCTTCAAGAAATATCTGGAAACATGTTTTCCTTCCCTGGAGAACAGATGAAAGTCTTGTTAGCAACTATAGAAACTATGGTAGAAGCATATCAGCTCTTAAATCTTTATAGCAGTTAAGTTCTAAACAAGCCACATTGGCTGAATCTTGATTGTTAACCCTTGTTATTGGCCTAGCTTTTTTTCTGACAAATTTCACAGCCCTACACATGTTGGCATCTCCCACAGTGTTACTATCTTCCTCTAGCAGATCCTGGAAGTCAGAAACACTGATTCAGCAGGTTTTTGGCAAAATTTTCCCAGTACTTGCCTGACAGATCTAGATGTCTGTGATCTTAGGAGGGTGCTATATCATCTGCAATGAGTTAAGCTTTGTATTTTCTGTCTTGAAAGTCTTTGTTACCTGTCTCATGCCATAGGTCACTTTGGTTTTCAGAGGTAGTGACCTTAAATTTAAACCTAGTAATTGATTGTTTCAATCCTTGAGAAAGGCTTGTGCTTACATATTTTAATATCCTTTAATAAAGCTAATGTTATAAATATCTGTCATGAAATAAAAACATATGGAAAAGCAAATTTCTTTCATCAATTTTTGTCTTATTTATCCTTGTCTTATAAAAATTAAAATTATGTTATGTAAATTAATTATGTCTTGTAAAATTCAAAACAGAAGGCACTATATCTATATTTACAGAATCAATATAGTATCATTTCCCATGTCTTTGTTTGATAGAAATGGTCACACAAAGAGGTGTGGAAAATCTTCTCACTCATCAGCACTGTGTCGCTTGTGGTCACGTTCATTTGTGCAGTGACTGCCTTAAGGAGACTGGCCCAGATACCCAGGTGATTTACAAAACTGTCAGCACATTATGGAGTTCTTGGAATCTGCTGTTATCCTGGTGTAAGAGTGTGGCAGTTTGAGTAAAATTAGAAATCAAAAATCCAATTTGCCAGGCTCCCCCCACCCCTTCCCAACAATTTATCCTAACACTGGAGAGAAACTTTCAGGCTAGAGGCTTCTGTAGGGGAAGGGGGAAGTATATACATTTATTTACACAAATAAATATACTGTACAAACTAAAAGCAACTATATATATATATTTACATTTTTGTCACTCAGTCCTTTCAAGCCCCTTCTTTTAACTACTTTAGTCCAGGAGCAGCTTTTCAAGGCTGATACGTAACACAGTCTTTGCCGTGGGAGTGTTCTGGGCTCCTGAACACTCCCCCCTCACCAAGTTCCAGTTGTTTGTTGCAGTCTCTCCTCCTCATGAAGTCCAAGATGATAGCTTTGAGTCTTTGCTCTTCTGCTGCTGTGTGATTTCTTTCTCTCATACCTCGGTTCGTAGGCTGCTGCAGTGTAGTTTAGCTTATCAAGCGTCCACGTCCTAGAATGTTGATTTCTTCTCGGGTTTTCGGCTGTCCTGCATCCAGATCACGGCAAAGACATCCTCCGGGCCCCTCTCTATCGGGGGTCCATCTCCAATTATTGCCTAGGATCCTTCTCTCTAGCAATCGAGCCCCTCCGGCCCATCCACTTGGCTCTGCTCCAATGCTGAGCCTCACATCCCCTCTCACTAAACAGCAAGAGGGAAAAACAGCCCTCCTCTGCAGCTTGGCTGCAAAGGGAGGGGGGGAAGAAGAAGAAGGCCTGGCCACAGGGCCTGCCTCTCTCTCTCCCACTTACCAGTTGTTTGTGAGTCGCATCCCTCACAAACATGCACTCATTCCAATGCTGTCTCTAACTCTGGCCTAGGCAGAGTTAGGGGGGCCACAGGGCTCCCCTTCCCCCCCTGAAGGGAGAGAGAGGGAGCCCAGCCACGCCCTGGCCTTCAACACCTACACGCAGCAGACACCAACAGCAAAACAACCAAGACAGAACTGCCAACAGCTTCCGGTGCTGTGATATATGATTTTGAGCAGAAGCAAACAACATGGATGGTGATTGGCTCTCCAGGGAACACTGCCCTGGCACCTAATCACCTCTGAGCCCCTCGAACTCTCAAGGGGGCCAATTTCAAACTATGACAAACTAAAAACAAACTTTAGGTGATGCTAGAAAGTTTAGGTCCCGGGTTTCTGGGTGGCAGTGTGTGTGGAAGGATTTGGGCAGGTTCTTATGGCATTTGACACCTCCTGTTACCTGGGACTTCACACCTGAACAGATATTCGACCCTAGCAAACTGACACGTCACCTGATGGAAGGGTGCCTTGCCTACCCCAATCAAAACCAGCAGCTTCTTGCCCTGTACTGGGATCTGGCCTATGCTTATCAAGCCGCAATTCAATACTCTCAGAAGGCTGTAGTGGAAGCAGGGACACAAACTGCAGTGGAGGACACTATGGCTGAGGTAGGGACTCAAACCACAACAACTACAGTCATTGCCCCAGTAGTGAAAAAGAAGAAATGGATAAGGCAAGCTACAGGTCCATATCTGTGCCAGACATGTTAGAATTTCAATATGAGCTGGAGTCAAAGGCAGCCAAGTGGTGCCACAATTGATATTGCCAATGCATTTTTCTCCATTCCTCTGGCAACAGAGTGCAGGCCATAGTTTGCCTTCAACTGAAGGAGCATCCAGTATATCTGGAACCAACTGCCCCAGGGGTGGAAGCACAGCCCAATCACCTGCCATGGACTGATCCAGACTGTACTGGAACAGGGGGGAAGCTCCAGAACACCTGCAATATATTGATGATATTATTGTGTGGGGCAAAACAGCAGAAGAAGGTTTTGAGAAAGGGAGGAAAATAATCCAAAGCAAGGTAAATGGACCTGCATGAGAGATCCAGTTGTTGGGGGAAAAATGGCAGGATGGACACCGTCATGTGCCCATGGACATAGTAAACAAAATAACATCTATAACAAGAAGGAAACATGAGCTTTCCTAGGCCTTGTGGGTTTCTGGAGGATGCACATCCCAGGTTACAGTCAGCTTGTGAGCCCCCTCTATCAAATGACTTGGAAGAAGAACCATTTTGAGTGGGGCCTTGAGCAACAACAGGCCTTTGAGCAGATCAGACAGGAAGCAGCCCATGCAGTAGCTCTGGGGCCTGTACGAACAGGACCAGCTGTGCAAAATATCCTCTACATGGCAGCTGGGGAGCCTGGTCTCACCTGGTGCATCTGGCAGAAAACAACAGAAGAAACCCAAAGTCGACCATTAGGGTTTTGGAGCTGGGGTTATCAAGGATCAGAAGCCCACCACACACCAACTGAAAAGGAGATATTAGCAGCCTATGAGGGGGTTCAAGGCACCTCAGAAGTTGTTAGAACAGAAGCATGACTCCTCCTGGCACCACGTTTGCTCGAGCTGCACTAGATGTTCAAAGGGAATGTCCCCTCAACACATCATGAAATCAGTGCTACATGGAGCAAGTGGGTAGCTTTGATCACACAATGAGCCCGAATGGCAAAACCTAATTTCCAGGAATCCTGGAAGAGATTATGGACTGGCCAGAAGGCAGAGATTTTGGAGCATTGCCTGAAGAGGTGACTCGTGCTCAAGAAACACCACCATATAATGAGTTACCAGAAAACTAGTCAGGCTATGTTCTTTACTGATGGATGTTGTCGTGTGGTAGGAAACCATCAGAAGTGGAAAGCTGCTGTGTGGAGTCCCACACAGCGGGTTGTCGAAGCTGCTGAAGAGAGGGTAAGTCAAGCCAGTTTGCAGAAGTGAAAGCCATCCAACTAGCCCTAAAAATTGCTGAACGAGAAAATTGGCCTGTGCTATATCTCTATACTGACTCCTGGACAGTGGCTAACACCCTATGGGAGTGACTATAGCAATGGAAGAAGGCCAAGTGGCAACGCAGGGTAAACCCATCTAGGCTGCTGCATTGTGGCAGGACATCGCTGCACGGGTGGAAAACATGACTGAAGGTACGTCATGTCGATGCTCACATACCCAAAGGTTGTGCCACTGAAGAACATCAGAACAATGAGCAGGTGGATAAGGCTGCCAAGATTGGAATAGTCCAGGTAGACTTGGACTGGGAGTGGAAGGGTGAGCTATTTATAGCCCAATGGGCCCATGAAACATCAGGACACCTAGGAAGAGATGTGACATACAGATGGGCTTGTGATCGAGTGGTGGACCTGACCATGGAGGCCATCACACAGGTTATTCATGAATGTGAAATGTGTGCAGCAATTAAGCGAGCCATGCGAGTAAAACCCTTCCAATTCCAGTTCTTCTGTAAAAGCGATTTATAATATTTTAAAAAAGAACCCTAAAAGAAAGGGTGTGGATTAATAGCTGCTTCTGAAATTGATGTTCCTTGACTAGAGGGAATAATTCCATTGATGCATCTGGCTTGCAGCACATTAAAATTTACATTTAGCCTTTCTGCAGTTACGATATATAGTCTTATAGCAATCCATGGAAGATGCGCAGACTGAGTTGACCTTGGAACCAGACCTTCATTACAAATGTTCTGTGTTTATTAATGACTGGTCAGTAGATTTATTTCTGTCTGTGCACTTTTAATTTTTCTCTAGTAAGAAAGCAACACCAAAAAAACCTTTGTCATATATGAAATGGACTAATAAATGTCAGTATTTCCTGTTGGAGGATGCAATGAAAGACAAGGTACATGTGTACTTTGTAAAGAATGCAAAATATACATTTAAGTTGGCAATATTGACATTTTCTTTAGTCAAGAATTAAGAATTTAAAATAATTGGGACTCAGAGAACCACCAAAAAAGAAATTCTGGTGGATCTGGAAAAGCAAATGCTTCAGAATATTCGTATATACTCATACTCCTACCATAATACACAAGTGACTGAAATGAAAGCAGGAAAAGCATTATTTTGTTCTGATAAAGATAGGGATTTTGTTTATATAGCCAAAATATTCCCACAATTGTTAGCATATATGTCATTTAGAAAGGAAAAAAGAACATCAATCATTTTTAAGTTCTACTTACCCATTTAAACTAATTTCAAGTACCTCTCTCCAAGATATTGTAAAGAAAATTAGATAACATACTCTAAATGAACATTATTAACATTGCAAAATGAAACAGTCAGAAGTTAGCAAATATGTGAATTAATATTCCACATGTAGTCCCAATTTAAATATTGTCTGTGTGCATCATCAGCCTTTAATTATATAGTGACACTGTTCTCTTCTCTCTAATGTTCTCTTGATTTAAAGATCAAATACTGAAAATTTTCCTGTTATTTCCCAGTTATCACCATTTTATACGAGTTTATACGAGTTTGATACATACTCAGTTTTATATATACTCAAGTTTGCAAACTCCATACCCTTAAAAATCTTAAGAATATCTCAGTCATATTTAACATAAAATTATGTTTCATCCAATTTATTAGAGAGTACCTGTTCTCTTTCAGTATAGCACAACTTTCCTGTTAAATCATGATTGCAATAAAGTGAGATCTATTAATAAGTGATTAAACTGTTTGCTTTCTAAAAATTCCTCATAGCATGTAGGGCATTTTCCACTTCCCAGCTTAGTTAAAAGAACAAACAAAATCAGCCTGCCAGGCCCTTTTTCTCTCTATGTTCATGTTTCACACACTGACAAGCTTCACAAGCACAAAGGTATACCTTCATCCTCAATCCTTTTGCACATGTACCGGGTCATGCTGCTGCAATGGTGCTTCCCAGTCAGGTGAGTAACAGTGGTCATCAGCACAAGAATTGAGAGCAGTAAAATAGAAGGTAGAGCACACTGGGATACACAGTCAGGAATTTTAGTAGCATACAAAGATATCAATTAAGCTTCAAAAGTTCCCAAAAAAGTTGCATTAAGCCAAATTTCAGTGCTGTATTTTCTCTGTCATATATTCTTTGTTTCCATTCCAAGATACGAAGCACATCAGTTCAAGTGCAAAAATCTCGGTGTTATTTTGTAGGAAGTTTTATGAAGTCTTGACTTCAAAATGGTCACATTGGCAAATAAATCACTACTGAGTCTGGGCACAGAAGTTTTGCTGTTGAATTGTATTATTTTTATTTAGGAGCAAAATTTAGCATATAAAATTTAAATATCATTGTAGCTTCAATAACCATATGAGGAACAGCTGAGGGAGCTGTGTGTGTTTAGCCTGAAGAAAAGGAGGCTTATCACTCTCTACAACTACCTGAGAGGAAGCTGTAGTCAAGTAGGGGTTGATCTCTTCTCCCAGGTGACAGAACAAGAAGAAATGGCCTCAGGTTGCACCAGGTGAGGTTTAGGTTGGATATTAGGAAAATTTCCTCACAGAAAGGGTTGTCAAGCCCTGGCACAAGCTGTCCAGGGCAGTGGTAGAGTCACCATTCCTGAAGGGATTTAAAAGATATGCAGATGTTGCACTTATGACATGGTTTAGTGGTGAGCTTGGCAGTGCTCAGTTAAGGGCTGGACTTGATGTACTTAAAGATTTTTTCCAACCTAAACCATTCTATGACAGACAGCCCCTTTGTCCATACATTCAAGTGCCACACAGAACCTTTTTACTTTAGCACTGTGCCATGCTCCCACGTGGTCAAGTGTCCACTGTAAATTGAAAAGATTCATCTCCAGTTTATTTTCCCATAAGTACAGCCTTCATCGTGAGGTCCTACATTTCATGCTCAGTGATTATTCCCAAATGAATACAGTTTAAAATCCGTCAAATAGCTCCTTTTTTATTCTGCAAAATGCACATAAAGTAATTACAATCATCAAACTATAATATATAAAGATCCTTAGAAATTTATAAATTTATCATCATAATTACCAGGATATGAAATTATGCTTTTTCAGGAAAACACCTCTAAAATTAACTTCGGAAAATATTCACCTCTGTGCTCACATTCAGATAAAGACAGAGAAATGCACATAATTTATCAATCAAACTTGTAATCTTGGAGGAAAAAAAAAAGAAAACAGGATTCTAATTTGCCTAAGAAGTTGGTTTAAGTCAGGATATCAGTAAATACTACTATAATAGCATACTTTAGGCATCTGAGTAAATGCAAAATGCCTTCTTTTAAAAAAGGAAGAGCTGAGCAGACTGTCCATCAGGCAGGCACTGAACCCCAAGCAGAAGAGATGAAACAGTAAAGCTGCAGAGTTCCAGTGACACTGTCTACACAGACATCTGTGAAACAGGTGTTTGTAGATCACAAGTAAATTGTTCCAAAAATAATTAGAACTATTAAGAAACAATATTTTTATCTCCCTATAGCTGATGACAATATACATTAAAAAAAGGGAAATTAGACTATTTTAATGGTTTTCAACAACGTCAGGAAGTATTGCTACCACCCGCATTCAAAGAGACTGCTGGCTGGAGAGGGAAGGAAAGAAGAAAGAGCAGTACAAAAAATACTGTGCTCAAATCCAATTAAGAAACTGAGATCCAGTCACAAAGTTCTTTCAATGCAAGTTTCATTAGTCTTTCAGAAGAGCTATCTTGTTGATGCTGGAATTTTGTCATTAGCCTTGAATGTAGCAGAAGTGAAAATAAAACAGTCGAAGAGTGAGCATTCAGTTTATACCAATTGTTAATAATGCTGACACAGAGAAGTTTACCTGTTTTGGTTTGTCACTTATACACAGCTGAAGTTTAACTAATCCAATTCTTGTTGTACCTAAATGAGCTTGTACACATTTGCTACATGTCAGAGTTTTTCCAGAGAGTCATGTAAAGAGATTCTCATTTTTGTTTAACTTCCAGTGCACATAAATAATCTTTCTTTTTCATTTAAAGCTAGTGGATGTTTTGCCAAGATATGTAACTGTCATGCTTTGGAAAATTTAGGGAAGGCAAAGCTAAGTTTTAAAAAAATAAACCAAACAGGAGAAATCTATATTAAAAATCATAGAACTGCAGTGTGAATAACTCAGCGTGTTGGTTTGCTTTTTGCCTTTCTTACCCATTTAGTCCTACAATTTCACATTTGCTACTTCTCAATAATGCTCCAACTCTGATTATCTTTGATGGTGTTATGCTATCTGCATACCTGCTGAAATTTTGCTCTGAGAACATATATGATCTGGCAGTTTGGGGCGGTCAACCAGCCACCACTTTTAGGTGTTCAAAGCACACCCTCCCTGTATAGGGTACATGCTATTTATAGTGGCTCTTGAACTACCAGAGATTGAACTTCATATGGATACCATGTGGACCGATGATAACAGATCTTCTCTGTTGTAACACTCCTTCTCATTTCAGGAGCGTTCACAGAATTTGTTCCCTGATGGGCCTTTGCAAACTCCACACAAAAAAGCAGTGAGGGAAATTATATCATTAAATGATGGCTAAAATAATCAAAGGCTCTAGCATAGTTGTATATATAGAGACTTCACTACCCTTATTAAACTAATGTTCAGGTTGTAGTGTGTTGTAGTTTAGGAAAGGTATTCTCCCATTCAATGCCCCCTCCAAGACTCTCCAAGTGCCAATCTCTCACTTCCCCACTCTTCCCCCCTCTTCCTCCTCACTCCAGTGCAATGGAGACCAGAATTGGAGGTACAAAAGGCAAAGATTACGGGCTAAGATAAGAACAGTTTATTGGAAACAGCAAGGAGACAAGAAAAAATGAACTGTAGCAGCAACAATATTAAGGACAGAGGGAACAAGAAAAATGATTCACATGGAAACTCCCTCGACAATAGACAATACCCTCCGCCATGTTTTCTCAATCGAAAGGAACCCTTCGACCCTGGAAGAAAGTCCCTTTCCCCTGCCCCAAGCAATGATGCGAGATGTCCTAACCATGCCTCCTTGTGGCTACTGCAAAAATTAACCCTGTCTAGGATGGAACTTCTTCTATACCATCAACATTATGCTGAGATCCTACACCTTCCAACTATATACATATATATATATGTGTGTATGTAAGTATATATCTATACACACACACACATATACATGTATATATATACACAAAAGCACAGGTATCATTTCCATAGTCAAGGGCTGTCCCTCCAAGATGTCTGTTGCATTCATTCAGTCCATGAGTGTGGGTTCTATTCATCCCAGATGTCTTTCAGGGTAGGAGGGCTGGTGTGCTGTTGGCTGGTTGCAAGCTGCATCAGGAGCTCACGACTGGTGTATCTGGAGCAGTCCATCCTCATTGTCCATGGTAGTTATGGCATACAGTGGCAGTGTCATTCAGCAACCAATAGTACAGAATTCAACATTACAGGCTGTTCTCACCCAGCAAAAAACAAATTCCCTTGAGGAGAACATCATGTTTCCCAGTCCCTCTGCATTACCTACCAAGTGTACCCTGGTCCTTGAGCAAAAACAATGCCACAGATGGGTTTCCTTGTCTTGAGGCAGGACTAATTCAAACTGTCTTCCCTGACATATTCCTCATACACATCATGGGGACTTTATCCTCTTCCACAGTATGTGGAGATTTTGACTGGGCAGGGCCAGCTTGACTGGCAGAGCCTCCAGTGTTACCTAACCAGGTGGCCTTTGCTAAATGTAGATGACAATGTTTGAACATTCCACCACCCTTTGCTTTCAGTGGTGTTTTTAACAGTTCATTGTAGAATTCAATTTTCCCAGAGGCTGGGGCATGGTAGGTAATATGATATACCCACTCAATCCTGTGCCCTCTGTCCCAGATGTTTATGAGTCTGCTTTTGAAATGAGTCCTGTTGTCCAACTCGATTTTTCCTGAGGTGTCATGTCACCACAAGACTTGCTTCCCAAGGCCCAAGAAGGTGTTCTGGGCAGTGATGTGACGCACAGGGTACATCTCCACCCATCCAGTGGTTGTTTCCACCATTGCCAGCAGGTAGCACTTGCCTTGGAGGGTTTGCAGGAGTGTGATGTAATCAGTCTGCCAGGCCTCCCCATATTTATATTTCAATCATCATCCACCATTTCACAGAGGCTTTACCTGCTTGGCCTGCTTGATTGCAGTGCATATTTCACAGTTGTGAATAACTTTAGAGATAGTGTCCTCCCCTTGATCATGAGCCCAACTGTCTCTTGCATCTCTTCCCTGATGACCTGAGGTGTCCTGGGCCCACTGAGGCAGAAATAATTCACCTTTAAATTGCCAGTCCAGATCCACCTGAGACATTTTAGTTTTGGCAGCCCAATCCACCTGTCCATTGTTGTGATGTTCTTCAGTATCCTGACTCTTCGGCATGTGGGCATCTACATGACGTACTTTTACAGGCTACTTTTTTGCATGACATACTTCTTTTTACCCAGGCAGTGATGTCTTGCCACACGTCAGCAGCCCACATGGGTTTCCCTCTGTGCTGCCAACTGGTCTTTTTCCATCAGTCCAGCCACCCTCCTAGAGCATTTTCTACCATCCATGAGTCAGTGTAGAGGTAGAGTACTGGCCATTTCTCTCATTCAACCCTATCTAAAGCCAGCTGGATGGCTTTCAGCTCTGCAACCTGACTTGATCCACCTTGTCCCTCAATAGCTTATAGGACTCCATATGGAGGACCCCAGCTGCAGTGCAGAGCACATTTTTTACATCTTGTCCGTCCTGACTGGCCCAAAGGCTACTGGAAGAACAATCTCCTGTTCGATTTGTTCAAAAGCTTGTTGTTATTCAGGACCCCATTTGAAATAATTTTTCTTTAATGTGACATGATAGAGTTTATAATCTGACTGTAATCTGCATCCTCCAAAAACCCACAGAACCTGGGAAAGTTCAAGCATCTTTCTTGTTGATTAGTGGGGATGCAGATGCTGTTTTGTTGACCACATCAATTGGAATCTGGTAACATCCATCTTGCCATTTTACTCCTAAAAACTGAATTTTCTGGGCAGGCCCCTCAACCTTACTTTACAGCAAAACCAGGCTTCAGGAGCATTTGTATTATCTTCTCCCCCTTCTCAAAAACTTCCTCTGCTGTGTTGCCCCACATGATGATGTCATCAATGTATTGCAAGTGTTCTGGAGCCTCATCCTTTTCCAGTGCAGTCTGGATCAATCCATGGGAAATAATGGGGCTGTGTTTGCAGAGGTACTTGATGTCCCTCCAGGTGAAGGGAAACTCTGGCCTGCACTCTACTGTTAAAGGAATGGAGAAAAATGCATCGGCAATGTTGATGGTGGCACCACTTTGCTGCCTTGGACTCCAGTTCCTACTGAAGTTCCACCAAGGCAGCACTCAGTGGTGGTGTGACTTCCTTCAGGCCACGATAGTCTACTGTCAGTTTCCACTCTCCACTGGACTTATGCACTGGCCATATGGGACTATTAAAAAGTGAGTGAGTCTTGCTCAGGAGCCACTGCTACACCAGCACCCTCCCCTGCACCCACACCAGGGACTTCTGAAAAGGGGAGCCACCCAGGGCCACCTCCTCCACAATCAGGGGGAAAATGAAAGTTAAACCAACTCTGCAGCCACTGCAGCTGTTTATCTGCTAACTGCACTTGGAAACAGCCCTACTGCAGCCTCTGCATCAGAACCACCATGGAGCCGAGCCCAGCCATGCGACATGGAGCCCAAACCCCAATGGAGCTGAGCCCAGATGAGCTGTGCAGAGTCCCAGTCGAGTGGAGCCAACTCAGAGTGCAGCTGAGTGGCAAGAAACCACTTTCTCCAGCAACAACCTGTGAGTTTGAGCTGAACAGAACCTGAGCCTGACCAGGTGATGTGAACTGAGCAGTTTAATACCATAACTTTTTGTGGACAAACGGTTTTTCCAAGGCTTTGCTTTATCCCAACCTTGCCGTGGTTTTTGTCTAGCTGGAGAGGGTGTTAAACTGCAGAAAGTTGTCTGCCACAGTACTTTTATTTTGTTCTCTCAGGAGGAGAGAGGGGAGAGCACGTGTTGCCACCATGTTGTCTGTGTACCAATGCAGAAGATATTAAAGATGATTTCTGTCCCTTATTGGCTTAAACTGTTTTGTTTGTATTTTTACAGTTGTTATATTTTCTTTTCAGTAAACTGTGGGGTTTTTCACTTATATCTGCTCACATTTGGTTTCTCTTTATTGGTGCAAAGAGGAGAGGTTTTAAATAAAGAAGAGAGGGCTCATTTGTTGGATTCTCTGTTCCAGCATTTGTCTTAAACCCAGACATGTTGTTCCTAATTCCTCTTCATCTCTCACTAAGTGAACTGTTCTGGTGCTCAATTTCTTCTTCTGTAGAGGGGCAACTGCTACTGGCATGGATTGTTCTTGTGGGTCATTTGAAGTTTGAGTGGCCTGTTGGTCTGCTTTCCTCCTCCTCCCCCTTAGGGTGCTGTCTAGGATCAAGAAGTGTCCAATAAATAGCAGCCAGGGCCCAGAACACTGTATAACTTTGCATCTCTCTGGAGCCGCCACAGCATTTTTCTTTCACATATTTTAGCATTTTATCAGTGTCCTGTAGTTGTTGAGGGGTGAATTTCCAAACTACTGGAGGAGGGAAGTCCTCCAAATACTGGCCCATATCCTCCCCCCTTCCATGCCACTCATGACTATCCACTGTCAGGGCAAATCTCTGAAAGGCCTTCCTAAAATGTCTTTTGTAACTCTTAAACATGGTGTGGATAGCACTGAAGAGACCTGGCAGACGTAGCAACAAGAATATGCTTTCCTTAACATCCAAAGGGAAATTCAAAATTCTTGAAAGCTGTTTTAACAATCCTGAAGCAGAAAAGAAGGTGAAGAGCTAGAGAAAATCATTCTTCCCTGTTTCCCCTACAGACTTAATTTATTCTCAAAGGTAATGCTCAAGGGAAGGGTAGGAGAGCAACACTGAATGCACATCTCAAATGGGCCTCATTGCCCTTTATGTTGTCATGTCATAAATTGATATCCCACCACAGAGCAACAAGGCAATCCTGACCCCTCCGCCTGCTCTGAAAGAGAGCACTGGGAGGAACAAATACAGGCACCTATACAGGGTTAGGTACCACACCTATGTGAACAGACCAAACAACATTGTGATCAGTGGGTCCATACCTAATACAACAAATGCTTAGATCGAATTTGTTCCAACCTGCTGTGGTCAGATCTGTTGTTATCTCAACTCTTCATGTGCCACACTGGGCTCCAAATAAGGCTGCCGTGGTTCAGGAATGGCACTCCCCAGCTCAGTGCCCCCACCAAGACTATCCAAACCATATGCCACTCTCTCAGTCCCTCACTTTTCCCCCTCCCTTTCCCCTCTGTGGTGTGATGGAGCGCAGAATTGGAGGCACAAAAGGCAAAGATTACAGGCTGAGATAAGAACAATTTACTGGAAACAGCAAGGAGATAAGAAAAAATGTACAGTAGCAGCAACACTAGCAATCACAGAGGGTACAAAAATAATTATTCACATGGAACTCATCCTGAAAATAGACAATACCAGACAGCTCCCTCAACCACATTTTTTTGATGGCAAGGAACCCCTGCTCCTTGGAAGAGTCCCTTTCCCCTGCCTTCAGAGGTGGGACATGAGGTGGTATAGAATAACCTCTGTGTCCTAGCAACACCCTCTCCTGGCTACTGCAAAAATTAACCCTGCCCTGGCTGAAACCAGGGCAGGGTGTTTTTTGGTTTTGTTTTGTTTCTCCACAAATCCAAAAGAATCCTTTCACATGCATGTTGTGCCACAGCAGTATCAGGTTTAGGACACAAAGCTTTCATATGGTATTATTTCATTTACCTATAGCGACTGCTAGCCATCAATGAAACAACACTCGGTGGGTCTGCTAGAAGGGGCCATCATGGTCTGTCCGAAGGGAAAGAGCAAAAACACTTACTTTGAATGACAGACTACAAATAGGCAAGTACGTTCTGTTTCAAATATTTCCCTTTTAAAAATTTAAGAACAAATTTTGGGTTTTTTACCCTGTGCATTATTGTGAAGTAAAGGCTTGTAAATAACAGACGAATAACATGAGTTGCTAGCAAGTGTCAGATCCAAGGAAAAACTTTCCGGTCCCCTCTAGGCTTCTGTCTAGTGACTCAGGGGGAGATAGGTCCCTACAAAGCAGGATGAGGATGGTGCTTATCTTTCAAAACTGTACGCTTCCCCAGAAACCTCTACAGGTCAGAGTATCTTCAAAGGGGCAAGGAGGCATTTGTTTTCTTTTCTCCTGCAGGGGAGCACATGTACACTCTTGTTTCTATGATGCCTTCCTGAAAATTGCATAAATTTTTGCTAGTTTTATTTCTAATTTTTTCTGTTGCCCACTGCCTCTTTTGTATCTTGTACGTCAGTCCTGAATCCTCTTCTGCACTGAGCTCCAGCTCCAAGAGGATCGATACTCTAATTAATTAGAGTAGCTATCCCTTTCCCTTCATCTGAATAGCCTCACGTCTACCACAGCATCCTCTTAAAAACTATATGTCATGGGTTTGGGTCCACTCAGACTAAGCAGAAAGTGAAACCACAGGCTCCCATCTAGGGCAAGTGCCATGCTCACTACACCGAAATTAGGGAGCTGCAGCTGGGTCAGCTTCATGTCATCTGAGTTGTGGTTGTCACCATCACAACTCTGCATGTCTGCACCTGCCCTCCAGCAGCCTTACTGAAGCTGACCTCTGCATCCTGCAGGTAGAGGTCAACTCTTGTGGAGTGTTCAAGGCTTTAGCAACGTCCCTCTCAGTTACTGCCTCTATTAGCAGAGTAAAACTTTTTCCTGAGGTAGGAAGATGACCCCAAAACGCTTTTACAGTTTATGAGAAATTGAAGGTATTCTATCAGTCCTTATAGAAACACGGTCTTCATTTTAGAAAAGCTACAACACAAGATTGGCTTTCTCATCTGTTACCTTTGATGAGTGCAAAGTATGGAAGCCTTGATGACATCTGCCTGATTCCTTGTAATGCTTTAGGTATGGGTTTGGGTGGTAGGATGCTTTCAGTTCTACTCTGAACATAAACTATGCAAGTTTTTAAGCCTTCTTCTTCCATCATTCAAAAGACATTTCATTTTTGAAGACCTCACATACATCCCTTCCCTACAGCAAATCAACTGCATGATTCAGCTTGGTGTCATTTGCTATACTGAGAGTACACTTGATCCTACTATGTCATTGATGTCAATATTAAATAGTATTGGTTCCAGGACAGACCCTTAAATCACACCACTTATTACTGATCTCCATTTCAACACTGAGCTGTTTCTTGACTGCAACACTTTGGATGCAGCAGTCCAGCCAATTCCTTATCCATCAAATAGCCCACGCATCAAAGTCTCTCCATTTTAGCATCACAGGCCTTACAAAACTACTTGTCCACCTGATTTGTGTCCTCTGGTTCTGGATTAAGATTGAAAATTTATTTTCTCATATAATAGCAGCCTATTATATGGAGTCCACACATAGCTGATGCCTGTAGTTCTCCATTCTGTGGCTGAACCTCTGCCTTTAGCAGCAGGCTGAACAGGGCAGAAATTAAGAGAGAAGTTGTCAACTGCACTTCATTCCCAATGTAGGGAGTGAGAAATTAGACTTAAAACACGTTATTTGAAAATAACATCAGATTTTACATGTTTCTCATTGAGGAGATTAGAGGATTTGAGATACATGGACTTGTCCTGTTGCATGCATGCATGATTTAAGGGGAATGGCTACTGTCTAGCATTAGCCCTGGAAGCATACTCTGTGCAAATGGACTGAACTCTCAGTATGGGAACTAGGGTTTCTAGAAGCTCAGGATTTCTCAATTAGATGCAGTGATGTCACATTTCCTCAACTGTGTACCAAGACCAGAAAGAGGGTTTTAACATTCAGGTTGAGACGGAGAAAATCCAAGAAACTCCCTCCTTCCCTTGCACCATTATTCATTTTTCTATTGTACACTGGTCAATTAAATTAGCACTCACAAAAATGATGAACTAATGCAACCGCTTGAGACAGGGCAGCTGGGCAGATGCTCTCTAAAGCTCTTCACAGAAGGTGCATTTCATGTCTCCTCTGTTACAAGCATGACTGTCTCAGTTACTGTCAGCAATGCACAGTGTTGGTGGCTCCAGGACAGCACACTCTCTCCATCTGCAACTGTTTGTGACTCTCCTTTCACTTTATCACAACTTAAATCGAAAGATAAACACAAACCCTGGCTTTAAACTTCCTGACATTTGGCATCTTCACCAAGTGATGTCAATTGTCAACTACTTCAAAAATTAATTTCTTTTTCAAATGCCACTCTTTGTTGTGAAAATGTCTGCTCAAAGTGCAGCCTACACATTAATCTGTAGAGAAAAAAGCCAAACTGCAAAAATCATAGTGCTGTATTTAATTATGAAGCATAGGATTTTACAAAGAACAGTAAATTGCACAGTTTTCACTGTGCAATCATTTTGTATGATGGAGAATTCATCAGAGTAATCCTCCTGGGTCCCAACCAACCCATGCTTGTTACTTTTGCCAATTTTAAACTTAATAAACTACAGGTTTTATGTTTTGGTATGCCTTTATGTTAATTGGTTTCCCCCCAGATCAAATGCCCTTTATGATTTGATGCAAATCACACAGAGGTCCAAATCCTTCAACTGGAGCAGAGCAAAACTATAAGCTCAGATATTTCAAAAGCCAGTAGCCAACAGCAAGATCCATGTATATTGCAGAAACACTTATACAACTTTCAGAAGATATTTCCTTCCGCTAAAATTAGATTGCAATTTCTTTTTTTTTCTGCTCTATCACAGGGAACAACTTCAAAATATATCACCACCAGGGAGTGAGAATCCAACAAAGTTTGAACGTGGAGTACCATGATGAGGTTGGTCTGGATGGGACTCACTGCAGGTCCAAGAAAAGCAGAGCTGATGGAAGACGGGTATGGATGACTCCTTAATGCAGCAGTGAGAAACCAAACATTGAAACTGCAGAGGTGGGAGGTACATGAGGGAAACTAAAGTGCTGCCACAAAACCAGCAGCTGAAGGTTTGTGATCAAACTGTCAAGGGAGTTACATCTGTAAGAAGGTGAATTAGTCAAAGAATAAAAGTAGGAGAAAAAGCAGGAGAGGATGACAAAGCAAACAGTTTCTAGTAAAGGTTTAATTGATAGTATAGTGGTGACCAGGAAATGGAGAATACAAGTTTGGTCACCTAGAGAATGCAGGCCAAGGTGGAGAAAAGGCAGGAGGGGCCAGCAGCTCTTCCTCTTGTCAGAAGAGCTTATGCTCTCAGGGACCACATTAGCTGATAGACTGTATGCAGGTTGCTTAATCGCCTTTTCATTATTCCACCGCTGGTTTAATTGCAATAGAAAAACATCTTGGGGTTTATTGCACTTGGATTTAAAATACTAAGTCACAGTACACAGCTCTCCCAGTTAAAGCTCATTGCTATTAGGCATTCCTCACTACAACGAGAAACAACTGTAAAAACAGGGTAAGTAACCTCTGTACTATGAATTACCATCAGAACTGTAACTAAAGCCTCTCAGACAATCAGCCTTGGTGGATCCTGAATGCTCTGACACCTACTATAAGTGTGGACCCCAATTAAGCTAATAATTTTCCACGGACCCAAATAAAGTCATTAAATTTTATTTTCTGAAAGAGTTTCATGATTGTGCGATGCCTTATTATTTCATGACTGTTTAGAACAGACAAGTTGCTTTCAGAATAAAGCCTGGTAAATCTAACAGGTTAGAAATGGACTTCAGAACCAATCTGGAAAAGGAAGGTATGTTAAAATATTTATGGCATAAAGTGGGACTGGTTCATTAAAGAGGCCACCCACAAAAAGCAGAGTAGAGAAACTACAAATAGTGAAAATGTGTTCACTCACAAACTATTTTAAATTGTGATTTTAAATTGTCTTGCTGTGGCAGGAGAATTGTATTTAATACACATGCATTCTTAGCCTTGCCTCTGTGCGTTATATTTTCAGTGAGATCAATTTTGAGTGACTGAGGCATTTAAGAGGAATTGACCAATCTTAAACAAACAGATGTCTTTCTCTCCCTGCCCCCTCCACCTGCACATTATGGAGCTTAAAATACTGAAATGCTGCACACAGAAATATGATGCTTTCCTTGACACTTCCATGTCACACCACTCAGGGAAAAATGATAGCATAGGATTTCAAAGACAGAGGCTTCGTAATAGAAAAGAGTGACGTTAAAGGTGTGTTTAATGCAGGAAATGTGCATAGCTAACCCGTACATTACCATCGAAGTAGACATTTGAAATTGGGTACAGAAAAAAAAACCACAACAGGAAATCACACGCAGACAGGTGGGCAACATTAAGAAGACACAAGGCTTGCAGTGTATTAAAGAACTGCATGAAACTGACAACAGGCAACAAACATTCACATAATTGCTGAGTCAAAAATTTGGCTTTTTTAAAACAAAATAAGCTAATCAGTGATTCTCATTTAATCAATAGTATGTTGGTCTTCAGGCATCACACAGCCAGAACTCTTTTAAAGTCATGATGTAACAAGGACAAGACTTTCTGCAGAATAGTCATTTGACTGGCATTCTTTCAAATATACAAACAGAAAGAACAAAATTACTCTCACATCAGAACTTGGCTATCATCTTATCTGCAAAATAAACAAATCCAGGACGGTCTTTCATGAGCAATGCAGCTAACATATAATTCTTTAGACAAATATATATAAACATGTGCTTGCAAAGTATTTCTAAATAGTCTTTTCAAAAAGTATTGTTAGAGTAGTGCAATATAACTTTATCTGCAATTGCAACCAATGAGAGGTAATCCAGAGAGGACCACAGCTCTCCTCGAGGATGCAGTCCTGCCGCTCTCCCCTGGGCAAAAATCCCCTTTAATGTCACCAGGAGCTACGATGAGGAGCTGTGTACAGGTAGTCCCTCAGGAATGAGTCTCTGCTCACTACGTAGTCTGCATGCAGCTACCAGAATATATCCCCAAGTACTCATTATGCAGTGGCCACTAAAACATTTGAAATGTAAACGTTTCTCATCTATGTTCCATGTAATTTATAAGATAATGCAGTTTCCATGCAGTAGATAAAGACTGTATCAGAAGAACTGACATTAGTAGCTAAGAGAATAAAACAGTTTTACCACAACTGCATTTTTTTCCTCTACGCTATATTTCAGCTTGGTAAAGCATATGAATATGATCTTGTGATTTGAAAAAAAGAATTTCTGCAACATTTCCATATTAAAATAGTTATGTGCACAAAAAGTTTTCATAGCATGACACCAAAAGCAATATGTGGAGTTAGTTTTATACTATTTAAATTACAGCAAAACTATGGACTTTATTCACTAAACTATGTAGTACAAATGAAGATTACTGGTACATACAGAAAAATCAGACAGGCAATCAGTTACAAACCTGGCAGTATTTTGAGAGAGATGGAGATTTTTAAATCTTACAATGGAATGATAAAGACATCAGGAACTGCTTTTGGGAGCTCCAGAAAGAGATTTGCACTTGGTGTTTCTCATTATCTTATAAGCAGCCCACCTGCACAGGAAAATGTTGCACCAGAAGTTAACATCAAGGTCTGAGAACTAAAAAATCTGCCAAAACTTAAGTGCAGTAGGCTCCACAGCATTGTATTTCTCATTAAATGTATAAAACATAGTAATGTCACCATTGTAATGGTGACTTACTGGATGACAAATTTTTGAGTAAGATTTAAATTCACACCTTTTGTGGGTTTAGTCAGCATGATTTGAGTATTTCATGTATCTTTGACTACCAAGTAGCAGTGCATATTTACCACTTTAGATTGACTCCTTTAATGCATTATGCTGTTTCTAACGAGGCTTTTGAATGGCAAAAACCCTACTTAAAACAAATGTCTTTACAGTGAGAAAGATATCTTCAATGAGAAACACCTTTTTACACTATTTACAAAATCTCCTCACTAGATAAAAAGGCAAAATAAATAAAACGCTTAGGGAAAGGAAACGCTGCCTAGGCTTGCTCTTTTATTCTCCCCTGGCAGATGCTAGTCTCCTCAACACATGAAGTTGGCTAGGCAGGGTTGTTTTTCTTCCTCTTGCTGGGGCTGTGACTGGGATCTTGTTTCAGTTCATGGTATTGCATCTGTTTAAACACAAAGTTCAGAAAGAAAGAGTTCAGGTGGTGCTTCCTAGAAAAAAGGGAAGACACCTTTTCTTTTCCCCCAGGGTTAAAAAAGATAAAGAAAACTTTCTCCCTAAAAACTATACAGGATTTGTACATGTGATTCAACAACAACACAACTGCAAATCTAGAGTAAGAAGGAAATCAACATTAGGAAAATCCTGCCAGGAAATAATACTGTGCACTGACGTAAGCTTTGAAAAGGTTACTCTATTTTTGTTTTCTGCATGAGCTCTTACAGACAATAAACAGTATCCTCTTGGGTGAACTGGATGAATATTCTTTGTAATATATCTGAAAAACTTGCTTATTTCCAAATGCTTGCCACAAAGGTATCAGATTCAGAGAAGGTATGTGTACCCATACCTCCTACTTATACCAGCTCTGAACTGAAACTAGAAATATGTGAAGTCTATAATCTTTGTGATACCAGAGATGATTTATGTGCCTGATGTTATCTTAAAGCTTGCATCCTCTCAGGAGATTGTGTATTGCATCACAAAAGCTTGTAATTCACAACCAGCTTTTTTTTTAAGGAGTTTATGGGCACAACTGAACTGTGGCCACAGCAAAAGCTTTCACCCCAGAAAAGGAAAGGCTAAAGTGCTCTCAGAGTGCTGTCACAAGACACTGGGCAACACTGCCTGGTGCTGCCTCTTCCATCATTTGACCTTCCTATTCCTTCTCTGCATGTCCTGACAGCTTCAGCTCCAGTGTTTCCTACGTAGTGTCTTATCCCAGTCAGATTCACATGATGCTGGAGGCTGTTTAATACAAGCTCTAGCATCTGCTACCATCTAACAAATAATTACTGTTCTAAGGATCCTCAGAGGCACAACCAAGGTAGTACCTACTTTCTTCCTGGAAAAAGGTCTAGCAACCTCCTAATGGTTCATGGACTATCCCCAGCTTGAGTTTGCAATTTCTTTGTGGCAGAGAGTATAATGTTGAATCAAAATAATTGCTTTAAAAATTCATTTAAAAAAAACAAAACCAGAAAGGACTCTTAAAAAATATATACACACCACTTGAACATCTGAAGGAACTCTGGATAGAAAGTCGAGTAGCTCGTTGTTATCAACTGCATATGGATTTCGAATCTTCTTTGTAAATTTATTGATGCCTGCAAAAGTGAAAGTTCAAATGTTACTATGATCATTTTAAAAAATCCAAGTATTTTTGGCAGTTTTATAAAAGATTTTAGACCCGTTTTGAAGTCTGACATTAACACTGAATGAATGAATGAACGAACGAATGAATGAATGAACTGCAAACGCAGGCTCCAAATGTTGAAATCTGCTGCTGTGGTTCCCTCTGTTTCAAAATGCAAAAGTTTGAGGGGCATTTTCAAATTCCTTCAATACATTTTTTTGGAAAGTAACAGAAACTGTGATTATTATGAGGAGGTTGAAAAAAAGAGAGGAATAAAGAGTACTTCATTTCTGTACTGGAGAGGATGAGCAGAAATGGGCTTAATTGCAGGATAGAATATTCATGAAAGATTCTGGAGATTCAAGGAAAATATTCTTCATGGTAAAGACAATGAAGCATATGGAAAGCAGTGAAGTCTGCATCATGTGAAGGTTTCAGAGGAGTTTGCACAAACCTCTGTCTGGGAATGACAGATACAGATGAGCTGAAGGCAGTGCAGAGAAGAGAAGACAGATGTCTCTATTAGATATCATGGTCTTATAATGCCTATTGACAATTTGTGTTAAGAAGCACCAAGAAAAATCCTCCACAAACTAAGCAGAAAGAAGGCTTTTAAATTAGACTTTTCTTATCATAACATACCAAGTCAGTATGTGGGCTCTGGGAACACACGTCTAAAACAGGAGCAGGAACAGTACAAACTACATAGACTTTCAGGCGCAGGAGATAGCCAGGACAGCATTAAAAATGTACCTTCCTGTGTAATTTATCCAGGCTGTATCAGATATAAGATAATATAGTCTCTGGCACCCAGACCTTTCAGAAAGCTTTAGCAAGGACTTATGGCCTTGGGATGGGGGATGTAAGCTTCATAAGCTTGATAAAACCCACAGCTTTCCACTGCATGAATTCTCAGTTCTGTGATGTAGATAGGAGATGCTGCCATTCCTTTATCTGGTGATTGAACAGTGAGTGTTCAAAAGGAATATCTGAGGGTCAACACCTTTAAGAAGATGCTTTGCATAGCAAGTGACTGAGAAATTCAAGGTCAACACTACTGTTCATTACATGTGGCCACTGGACCACCTATAGGTGAATTCAGGAGCTGATATGGTTTCACTTTGTCACATCTGATAAAGAAAAATACCAGTCATCCCATGAAAGCAAATGCATGAATAAATCATGGTCAAGGCTTGAGAAAGGAAAAGCACTGCACAGAATACAACAAGGGGACTGATCTTTTCCAAAAGCTTGAAAATTTTCAGAATAAAATAATTATCTTCATACTTTTTCCACATAAACAGCTGTAGCTGTTGACAGGACTCTGCACATCACCGAATGGGATTAGGATGGAGAGGTGATTCCCATTCCACCCCACCTAACAAACCACATCTTCAAGGGCCAGTAGTCTCCTGGACAGAGAGACGGCTAGAGGGAAAGCACAGAGAATCTCTTGCCAGGGCATGCTGACAGAGGTAGTCCCTATGGATGCAAAGAAGAAAGACAGCTATAGAAAGGATGTGCCATAGCATGGAGGAATTTTCATTTAAAACCTCTGCTTTCCCAAAGAATGACATGGGCAAATACTGCTACAGACTGGCTCAAACATTCCTATGGAAAAATGTCAGAAAACAGAGGCTTCCAAGGCTTCCAAGTGCAGGATGGATGAATGGGATGAAGGAATGTATGTACACGGGGGAGGTTAAAAACACATCATGATGGAGGAAACAGGCACATGTTTGGAATACTGCAGTTTTTGAAGGGACAGATGCACAGAGCTATGCTCAGCACGACATGGCTCTGTGTGAATGCATTTCACCCTGAGAAGGTCGGGACTGCAGGAGCTGTAGCTATGCAGTACTTGTCTGGTCTCCTGGCATGACGCAAGAGAAACAGATCCCTAAAGAAGGGACCCCCACACAAGCACTGAGTAAGAAGGCACCTAAACTGAAATGCAGGAGAAAAACCTGCATTGAAACCACTAGTGAACAAATGGCCTCGAAGTCATATGTAGGTACACTATATAACTTGGGGGCAAGGAGGCAAGAGATGGAAAGAATGCAAGGTGCATTTATAATAATTTGTGTTTATGCTATCCATCCATGGTTTGGGAGGCTTGGGAGTTAAGGCTCTGCTTTACCTGAAACAGACATTTCTGTGGGTGTGTGACCCTTCCTGGGATATCAGTCATGAGCTTTTCAAAGAACAGTTCTCACTCTGTAGTTTTGTGGGTCTTGGAGGAGTATTATAATCAAATGTTCTTGCATCAAACAAAGGGGATGTAAGAAAGCAAGATGTCAGAACTGTCTGAAAAAGGACACAGACCAACTACTTCAAAGTTCACGTGTATGTGCTAGGAAGAATGAAATTTTGGGAACAAACTAAGAGTTTGGTTACACCTGTGATATAGGTTATGTGAGGGAGAAGTAAAACTCCAAAGACAGGAAAAGAAAGGAAGCCCACATGCTTGTTTCTGTTAGTTCTGTAGAAATACTTTTGTACATATCCCCTTAATTGCTTCTGCTCCATTTTAAATATTCTGCTATGATTATTTATGAAAACACACTAAGAATTTACTAATACTGACTGATCAATAAAAAATTAATTCTTTAGAGTCAGCTGAATGATTTTATGTTGTCTCCTGAATTCAAAAGTTTTTTACAAAAGTGAGATTGTTATTCTTTCTTCAGAAAGAAAATCTAGCCACAGATTTAACTATGCTGTTCACAAATCTGTGGTACTGAGTAAGGGTACAGCTGCCAGTGGTATAGGATGTATTGAAAAGATGTACAAATGAAAACTGGGAGCATTATTTACAACAGATGGGGTAACGGCAGCTTTTTAAAATCAGTATAAAGAATTGATATAGGGACAATTGATATTGTAGTGAGAGTCTGGATCAATCATAATTCCACCCCCCTACCCACTCTTACTTTCTGTTCCTTATCAACCAGCCAAATACCACCCATTCCTTTTTGTCCAACCAAAGGTGACCCCTTAAACAGGTTTGTTGTTGCTATGTTTACATACACTTTCACAAGATAAAGTACTGCAGTAAAAAAGGCATATTGTCCTAAATGCACTATATAGATTGAAATGCCCCTGTTTGTGTACAAGTAGTGAAAATAAATCAGAGTAATACCTAGACAAAGCTACATTTTGATATATGAAGAATCCTCATGGCTACATGTTCATAGTATGATTAAGTCTGCAATGCCAGCCAAGAAAAATGCATTTTGCAGATGGGCTTACATCTTTACAGAGTTGCGATTTTTAACTAACCTGCTTGTTTCCATCATGAGGCAGCTTCATGACCATAAATACCAAAAAGTACTGACAATGTAAGTCATCCCTTACAAAGCACAGGGTTTTAAGTGGTATAGACAGTTTAAAAAGGCTTTACTTACCCCAGACAAGAACAATGTATCTCAGTGGAATGAAATACAGGATGACAGTGAACACAGAGAGGGCAACAATCGCCAGCCAGCTAAGGAATGGGACAGTCCAGTTGAATGTACTAAAAGAAAAATTAACAGAAGTCAGGACTGAGGTCAGCCAACAGACCCAATAAAAGAACAAATAACGGGCAGGAGAGTGGGAGAAGTGCCACTTTCCATCAGGGTGAACAAACTGAGTCTACAAATGAATGCATGGATGTTGGACATCAGGGAGAGCCTGGGCTTGGATCCACTGTTAGTGGAAATGAAAGGAGGTCCTGGCTTCACCCACTCGCCTGCTGAATGGCACCTCTCCCTGCCCAACAGCACACATCTGCCAAGAGAACTACTGCTCTGCTCTTTGGAAATCTCAGTGCTTGTCCCCAGTCTTAGCATCAGGCAAGACACACAGAACTCCTTATTCCCTAAATGTATTCCCACAGGCAACTCAGATTGCTTTCTTCAATACTAGGGTAGAAGTAGGATACAATAACTGGAAAAGTATTGCTAGGGCTTTCTGTTTTATCACCTCACTGTTCCACTGTAAGGGCAGCACAAGCAGTTAAAGGCTGAGCAGGGACATTTCCCTCTGTCTGAGGTATAGATGCACTCCTCAATCAGGTGCCCTTCCGTTTTGGGGGAAAAGGAAAAGGTAAGTGTATGGGTATGGAAAGCTGGAAACTCATCCAATGAGCTTAAGGAGGAGAAGGTTAAGAAAAAAAAAAAAGAAGGGGGTAGAACAGTCAGTCCTGAAGGCAACACTAGATGAAGGAAGGAAATAAAATTCCATTGGGTGGCAAACAAACAAACAAAAAAAAAAAGGACACAAGGAGGAAAAAAGGAGGGAGTGGCATAAGGTAAAGAGGTAAAGTACATTGCAGAAAAAGCAAAGGAAAGCTTATCTACCAAATAAAATAAAATATAAAATAAAATTAAATAAGTAAATGTTATTTATCTATGGATAAAGGAAAAAAAAATCTGGGATCCCATCAGAGTTTCAGGACGTTCATTACCTTTTCCAAAAGTCACAGATTACAACATACTTACTAAGGATCCCAAACTCTGTGACAAAACACTGCTGGTCACCTAATTTTGCAGAGGTTGAGGTGTGAGGAAGAGAAAGTTAATGAGTCTTGAAACAGTGTGCTGTGGCTCTCCAACCTCCATGTGCAGAGAAGAGAAAAGCTAGATGATAAATTTACATGTATATCCCATAAAAACACTGGTTAAAGGGAGCTTGGCTCAGTGGGTTTGTTCCACGAAGGCACCACCATATCAAAAGTGTTGCATGACATTCATCCAGAAGGAAAATGTGGCTTTGGCTCTAAATAGCCTCATGATACTCTTTAAAGTATTCCTACTAACTACATCCCCGATCAATGTGATTACATTATTTTGGCTTCTCTAGCAGAATAATTATTTGAATTGCTAGCCATATTTTTCATAATGAGGTCTGGCTTCCTGTGTTTATTTGTCTTATTTTCTCGCTGGCAATTTTGACATGTCTCCAGAATGAACATTATGTTAGTGTCACTTAGTGTCGGATTCCTCCTTTTATCCTCAAGGGACACCTGCTCTTTTCCCCTCTTCTGTATGCGTTTGGGATGAACAGAAGGTCTGCTCATGTTCCTGTGACTCGGCTGTATGCAATGGATCACAGACACACCATGTGTGGGAGCACTGGCTCCTCACTTAGCAAACCTCCTTATGTGCTATGTTAGCACAGCATTCAGTACAGGTTTCCCATTATAGTTTTAGAAGCAAATTAGGAGCAAAGATTTATAGTCTCACTCAGTTTAGAAAACTCTGTTGGTCTCATCTGGTACATAATAGAACAAACCCTACTTCCAAAATGCACAATTAAAAAAACTAAGTCATCAAGACAACTTCCACAAATAGCCTTTTGATAAAAGACTTTTTTCAGAGACAGGTTCATTTTTTTGACTGGAAAACTTGTGTGATACAATATGCTTGCACCTGCCTCTGCTGCTGTGAACACAGCCTGCCTGTAAGTGTCCCCACGGAAATGTTTCCCAGGCTTTCCTATTAGGGTATTTCCTCTTAAACACAAAAATGGCAACCTCCTCTTCATCAAGACAGAATAGAACAGAAGAGAGATGATCCTCAGGATTCCTGCAGACTGACCTCCATCCAAGGCACCAGTTTCCTAAAATTCACATCCAAAAGTGAATCAGGTGGTGGTGTGATGTGCCTGGCTTTGGAGGCATGGAAAACCAAGTCAGTCCTGTCCCTGCTTTGCAGCTGACAGCTGGAAGGCATCTTTCTGGAACCAGTCTCATCTCAAATACTAAACCCTGTGCTGCTGTTCACTGACCATGTCAGAAATACAACGCATTTCCTTCAGTAAATATCAGATCTTCTCTTTCTTAATGCCTAGATTTGTTGGCAATTCTTATATATCATGTATTAAGTATTACAAATTACAAATACTCTAGAAGGAAAGGTTTTGCTAAGGTACATAAATACAACTTCCAGCAAGTGGAAGTTATGCACGTTGTTAAAATACTATTCAGCTCTGCTTATTTCCTTTATCAAAGCTGCATTTTTTTATTATTATTTTAAAATAACTACTGTTAGACCTCTCAACAAGATTCTCTTTCTGGTTTACTTAAAAACCTTAGTTCTGATTTTTTTCCCAATTAATATAATTCTAAATTTCAGAATTAATATGACAGGATTTTCATTGACTGATGGCCTCCGCAAGCAAAGTAAATATAGATGAGTTTGAACGATGGATCATCCAAAACTGGAGTCCCCTGAAATAAATAAATAAAGGTCTAATATTTTGTATCTCTGCATGGAAAAAGTATGAACAACATTAGAGAGCAATCCAGCACCTGTGTCAGCACTTACTTCTTGATCCTTTCACCAAATGAAGCAATTTCATCAAGGATATTCTGAACAGTGACACACACCTCCTGGATGGCATAAAGTCTATTCATAAATCCTTTTTTTTCACCTTCCTAAAGAAAAGAATAGGAATAGTTGAATAAAAGAATTTCTGACAGTATAAAAAGGATTGTATATCCATCAGTTAAGTTTCAAAAGTGCCCATGTTACAGATTCATGGAAAAGGAATTGTTAAAACGTGGCAATTGGAAAATGTTTTCTTGTCCTTTAAGCAGTGCTTACTGGCAATACATATGGTTTAGTATATATGCTGAGCTCCACACAATTTTGTTTGTCACTGCATTAGTTTCTAAATATATATTGCAATAAGCCAGGTCTCTACATTTTAAACATGCTGAAGGTGCCAACCTTGTATGTTGTGTGCTCTTTCAAGTGATAAGAGTCATAAGGGAGAACAATGGCAGTTTGTTGAAATGCTGTTTCTTGCACTGATGTAGGCACCAGGAAAATAAACATTCCTGGTGGGAGGCACTGAGTGAGAAACCAGAAAGACCTCAGCTACAGGGACAATTCCCTCTGACTCCAATTTGTGTTTAAGGTTCACATGTACCTGTGCCACCCATCATCATCTATTCTACCTTGGCTGGTGAGCACATGCTCCTTGTCTCTCTCTCACTTTTCCCAACTAATATTCAAGTGCTTCAATACATGAAATATATGGCAAATATAACTCCACTTGCCTTTACAATACAGATTAGTGAAACCCAAAAGCATATAAAATGCCAGCCATTGACAAAATGGGAGATGCAGGGGAGGTATCATTGTAGGAATTAATTTAATTACCTCCTTATTTGTTCAGGTTTCACTATTAGGACTTTTATTCACCAAGTCATCAATTTATGGTAATGTAGCAGTCTAAAAGTACTTTCATTCTTACTAAATTTGTCAAGATTATTTGTGCCCTAAAAATGTGGGAGTTCTTTCATAAACAGTGACCATTTCCACCTAAAACCAGGAACCACCCTCAGTAAGACATATTCTAGGGTCTTTGATAGATTTGCCATCAGTGCATGTTGTCCTTCTTTCTGCTAACCCAAGCAGACTTTGCCTCCCAGAAGAACTCAACAACGTGCTGCCCAGGTACATCAATACACTCCATGGGCCATTCCTCAAACAGGCTTTCTCCTCTTCTGACAATCTCTTCATTTTCCCCCCATTATCCTTCTATCTCTGAACCCAGACAGGTTGTAGCATCAACTCCACTCAGACCCAACAGCACTTTCAAAACAATGCTGTGTTAGATGAGATTAAAATGAAGCATCACCATGAAAAAAAATTAGTTTCCCTTCATTTTTTTTCCAGACTACAGATAAGCCAAATGGGTATGTTCAACATTACCCATCAGTTGATGTCATATTACCCCATATAGTTTGAATGTGACTGCTGAAAATATGAAATGGAAAGAAAATTTTTCACTATTAGAAAAAGATTTCCTTTAAAAAGTTCAACCTTTTGTTTTGATTAAACACAGTCATCACAAACCATGATACAAAAGTCTCTGTCATTGACTCCAAAGTTCAGCATCTAAGAAATTAGCATATGTTGCATTTAATTTTTCTTTTCTTCTCCTGATGCTTAACCAGCAGACAGTATATTGGTTCACTTATTTTGTTGACATTTTTGCTGGCTTAAACTAGGTTGGAAGAAAACATCATTTAACATTTAATCATCTGAAATCACTTCAACAACGCTGGTTCTGCTTGTCAAGATTACTTGTGAAGATGTTGAAAGTATTTAGTTACAGAACACAGATTGTCTAAAAATAAACAATCATGAGAGAGCAGACAGACAGAGATGGCAAAACTACTTTCAGTGACCAAGTGTCATTTATAAACCAAGCACTTCAGACAAAGCAAAACCACCACTTTCTCAGGCAATGTGAAAGAGCTTATGCTCTCATTTAAGATCAATAATTACAGTATCACAAAGAAATGTTTTTGTTTTCTGAGGATGACCATAAGCACACCCAGTGATATCAACTATATCCACTGCTGCACAGCAAAACAGAGTCATTTATGTAAGTTATTTCCTCAATGTCTTCTGCATTCTTGAAGCCTTGACAATGCATTATTGTCCTCAGGTATACAGCTTCTGGGGAAGTGGAGCATATATCCAGCATGCTTCATTTGTCATCAGAAAATAGGTACCTGCTCTATTCCTTCATGTAAAACACATACTTCCAGTACCGGAGAAATATGAAAGTCATGTTTTCTTGTATACCAGAAGTAAATAGGCCATACAGAAATCACAGGTATTTTTCTGCTTTTCAAATATACATACACTTTGCTTCTTCAGTTTTGTATAATAGATTCTGCCCTCTCTGTCAAGTTATTTTGATTTACAATTAACTTGTGTGAGAAAAGAATTATGTAACTGTAACAAAACCAGTACTCTGTGACATCTCCAGAACTCAGCTGGGGTTACATTCAGAAGTCCTGAGGCTGTTTTAATTTACAAATATTTTACAGGACAAATTTGTACCTTTGTTTAGGAATGGCACTTCCTAATTTAGTGCTTCCACTGAGCCTCTCCAAACCATGCTGCCACTCACTCCATTTCCCCCTCCCTGCTGTGGCGGGCTGGAGATGAGAATTGGAGG
>NW_016690198.1:615696-825073 GCF_001604755.1 Lepidothrix coronata
AAGAGAGTGATTCATACACAAAATGCTCACTGCAGAGCCGGACCCAAGCACAGATATGCCACCCTGACCACTTCTTCTGGTTTGGAACCAGTGTTATCCAGCTGCTTCCTCCAGCTCAGAAACTCAACTGGAAGAAATCCTTTCTCCCTGGAAAAGAGTACCTTCTGCCCACCCCCAGCAATGACATGAGGTGGTATAGAATAACTCCAGGTCCTGGCCATGCCCACTGCTGTCTACTGCAAAAAATTAACCTTGTCCTGGCCAGAACAAGGACAATTTGAAAATACATCAGCTTAAATCACTCCCCACAAAAACACCAAAGACAGAAAGAGACAGAGAAAAGGATCACAGTTTCCACCTCCCTGCACTTTCTGAGCTTAACAGAGATTTGTTGACATACTCCAAGGCAGGATTAGAAGAAACAGCACAGGAAAGAGAAGGCAGTCAGAAGGATCATGGTTCAGCTTTGTTTAAACGAATTCCACACACCCCTCAACTATTAGCTGTTTTTTATTTCCTGTTCCAGAGATTTGTGGAAAAAATAATCTCGCTAGGGAAAAGCTGCACTTATTTTCTTCCAGCAAGATGCTGTGTTAGCAAATACAACACATGAGCCACCTCGAGTAAACCAAGGTTCTTAATAATCCATTTTTAAAACACTACCGGTATTTCCTTTCTATAGAAAGATGAGCTGTGACTGGAATCAATTTCATTGTTTGCGTGACTACAGTTGCCAAGTTTCTGAAAATAATTGTCATTTAAATAGTAGATAATATTTGTTATACAGAGCTAACAGTAACTTTATTACTATTTCATTTGCATTATTTGTTTGTTTGCAGTAGGCTTAAGGTATCTGAAAAGCAAGATGTTTGCTAGGGGATGGTTTTAAGCACAAACTGTGAAAGCAAAATGAAATTGATGTTGATAGTCTGACTTGAATTTAAAGAAGGGAAAGAACCCAAAGTACAGACAGACCATGTCTTCCTCCTCTTTCATAGAAAATTGTAGATTTAAGATTGATATGCTGTTTGGCCAATAGTAATACTTAACATTTACATACTGATTTTCAGCCATAACCATATTTTACATTTGGTGAAACCGAAGCAAAACAAAGTAAATGACTCACTCTAGACTATGTGGAGCTAATTCACATGAAAACCTGAATACAACCCATATTGTGAGAGTCTCTTTATTCAGCAGACTGTGCTTCCAATTCCATGACCAAAAAAGCGTGATTTAGGTAAGGATTATATCTCTAACATCAAACCTCTCTCATCGTCAAGTGAAAATGAATATACAAAATAAACATTTCAAAAGACTGGGAAAACAGGAAAAACAAACAAGCCAGACTCAAAAGTAAACTCTGATAAAGGTAACGGATTTAAGCCAGGGGAAAAAGCAAAACTTTAAGTTAAAAGAATAAAACTCTGAACATTTTATGGTGGATAACTGTCCTAGTAATAACTGCTTGTTTAGAGACAAAGGCACAGATCATAAAAACAAAGTAATAGGAGAGTTCCAAGAATAGAAGTAAATGTTGAAATTTTTCAAGAGGCTGTCTGGGAAAAGGACTTCATATGGACCTCCCAAAAATAACCCTCATTGCCCAAGCTGGTATGATAGAGCCCCTCTGCACAAACCACAGGAACCAAGGCAAAGCGAGACTAACTTGGGATAGGTAGAGAGAGAGGATACAAAGTCACCACTGAGAGCAAGCACACCATTTTGGTATGCTGTAATTGCAATGTCCCGTCACTTGGCCACCAGAAGACACATGAACTCTTCTTAGCTTGTGTCATACTGCACTACCTGTAGCCACAAAAGCATAGCCCTGCTGTTATCACTGAGGAATCCCTCTAATCACCCCTTGACTTTTAGTAACAAGCCTATAAATCTCTATTGTTGAACAGAAGAATACTACTTCCATGAGGAAACTCTTCAGATTTTTTCATCTAATAACTGGTGTCCAAAGTAGAGCCCATGAAAAGGCACCCATGTCATCCCCTAGCATGACACTCAGCTATGCACAGAACTGCAGTACCCTGGGAGACCTTTTCTGCTAAAATAAATCCAGAAGTGTCAGTAGGAAACACATTAGTCCTTTACTGGTAGGAGTCATTAGTACGTCCCAGGAAAAGCATGCAGACAGAGACTATAGAATACTGGCCTATGGTCTCGTCACTGCTCAAAACCCCACCTCAGCAATTACCTCTTAAGACTCTAACCACTGCTTTCTGGCCAGCTCACTAACAGGAAGGTAGTAAATTGTGGTGCTTTAAAATCAGCTAGGAATTAAACTCCAAAGAAACTGCTCCCTTTCGTCCCACTCCCTCTAGTGAGAGAGGGACAAAGGCAGAGACTATGGGTTGAGATAACAACTTACTGAAAACGAACAGCAATGAGATATTAACAATAACAGCAACAACATTAATAATAAAGGTATGGAAAACAGAGGGTGATTTACACACTGAAAGTGCTCAGTACCTCGACTCAGTTTTGGGTGGCTGCTCAGGCAAAGATGAGATGGCAGATGTTTCCGCATCTGGTGTTCCCTGTCCCTGAGCCCAAGCCAACAAAAACCAATGACAGATAAACGCCCAAAAGCTGGATTGTCCACACCGTGCCACACCTCCCTGACCGGCCTGGCTTGACTCTACTCAACTCTACCCAGCTCCGTGCTGCTCCTTTTGGCTCAGTGCCTATGGCTTGGCTCAGCTCCTTTCAGCTTGGGTTGGACTCAGCTGGGGCTCGAGCTTGCCTCCAGTGTTCCATTCCCCACGGCTGCTTCCTGCACTGGTGCCTTGGCATGGGTGCACTCCACTGGGCTCAGCTGTGTTTGCTGCTTGGAATTGTGTTCTTCCCAATGTATGGGAAGGGATGGGTGGTGGCAGAAGGACAGAGTCCACAGGGCTGGTCCCGGCAACTTCCCCGAGGAAGAGACAGAACAAAATGGCACACTTCAGGTGTGTACTCACCTTTTTCTTCCCCCCTTCACGATCCCCAGCAATGACATGGGTGGTATGGAATACAACCACGCCTGATGGCTCAAAACTCTGCCCCCTCTCTGCAACCAGGACATAAGTCAACACTATTCCAGTTCTGGAGACATTTGATCTCCTTTAAGTCTTCTGAATCTCTATCAGAGGGCTTCTGTGATAGATACAGAGATAAGTTATTATTTTACCATATTCTCAGGTAAACAGAATGAGGACAGACAACCATAATGATATTGTTATCTTAAAACTGACTGTGGAAGTGAGATCATGAGGTAATGATCTATAGGACATGGAAAGGTGCATGGGGTCACCTGGGAATGATCTACAGCACCTGGAAGTGGCCTCCTCCGTTACATCCTGTAATGAACTGAGAGGGTTATTTTTACTGCCCTTCCCTCTTGCAGGCTGTCACTTGTGGAATACCACAACACCATTGTTCCTGCCATTTCTTAAATTGAAAAAGTATGGAAAGACTCTTGGAGACTTTAAAACTTTGCAGTGGGACTTTAAAGACTTAGAAGTTTCTACCCTTCCAGTAAGCCAGCTCCTAAGCTTTGAGACTTTCATTTTTTTAAAGTAGTGACAGATGGCACGCCAGGCAGACAGGTACCAGCATATGTTCTCTCCTCAGCATCAACAAAATAGACGACCTGTTTCGTACTCCTTCCACCCTGAAAAGGAATGACGGGAGAAGGCTTCCATAAAGCACTGGCAATATTTCACATTGGACGTCGAATTCCTGAGTTACATAGATAACCAGAACTGAGCTTTTAAACTTTGGTCTTCAACTTTGCCTATATTACCTGGCACCACACCTTCAGCGACCACATTTTTCAGATACTATCAGCTGTTTACAAATGCTCAATATGTCATCTCTAAAGTCTACTTGCTAACATGGGTCTTTATGTGTGCATAAAGATGAGGTCTGAAACTAATTGCTCATCCCTAAATCGAAACCAGGCTAAGGATTTTAAAATACAGAGAAAACCACACAGTAATTAGAAGAGTAGGGTATTACAGAAAGAAATCCTATTTGTGGTCATGATTATTAAAGAAAGAAGCAATACACTGTTACTGCCTAGTAAGCATTCCATATTTAAAACAGTAAAAAGTAGGCAAAATAAAAACTATTTAAACATGTGGGTGACACTGAAGACTTTCTGTTTATGAAGACATCACACCTGTAAGCATGAATAACCTGTTCTAGGTGACTGTGCCTTAGCAGGGGCATTGGACTACGTATCTCCAAAGGTCCCTTCCAATCCTAACAATTTTGTGATTCTGCGTGAATATTACAACAATCTGTTATTCCTCAAACATACACCGAGAATTGATAAAAATAATTTTGAACCTTCTCTGACTTTTGGCACTACCATGTATGTACTGAATTAGACTTTTTCATGTGTAATGAACTGCTGCAGGGCTAAAACAGAAATACAAAATCGGGGAGCCAGGGGGGAAGTCAAGAGCTACGGCAATAATTCTAGGGAAAAAAGATGATGTTGCAAATTCCCAAAGAGTAGGGAAAGAACACCGTAATGGCAACTCTTAGGTAAACTATTTTTAAAGTGAGGTTTTTTTGCTAGTGATTTTTATTTTCTCTCCCTCCCTATTACATTCCACGTATCTTTAAGTATGATCTGTCCTGATCTCCTTCACTGCACATTTTAATTCTGTAAAGACTGCACTCCATACAAAAGACAGAAACATGAAGACAAACAGAGCCAGTTTATGGAGCAATGTGCCATCTCGTGGGGGGAAACAAAAATTTAAATTTTCCTTGCATGACACTTTTTTTGAGTAATGTTAAACCTTTATGAGATGTTAATTTCATATATACTCTAAGCAGATATATTACTTGAAAAGGGTGGAAGCTTGTTTGTTCATGGTGGTAGATTCAGGAGCAAAAAGTTAACAATGCCAAATTTTGCCATGCCCTTCTTGGCCTTATTTTGGAAGGAAACATATATCTAAAGCACTGTGCAGTTAAGCATTGAGATGACAAGAATACACCCCATTTCAAGAAAGAAATAGAAAGAAAGACAAAGCAATCAATTTTTTACAAAATTCCCCTGGATAAACGTTCAGGCCGTGCTTCTGGAAAATGACATAGTGTAGAAAAATAATTTGGTATTTGAGCCAAAGCAATATAAAAAGGAAGAAAAGAGCAGCACCTAGAAAATGATGCTGCAAATATTCTGGGGGTACAGTGGGCAAGAAGTGATGAGTAAACCAAGAATTCCAGGGTCTCTTTTGAGAAAATCTCGAGAAGAGCCTGGAAAGGCTCCATTACCTATTTTCTCTGTATGCTTACTTTACTGAAATCAGGAAAAAAGCCCCCAACCCTTTTCATTTACTAGGAAGCATTAAAATTCTGGCAAAGACCTAAAGCTGAGCCATCTAGCAAAGTGGTACTATGAATATGCAAAAATTACAACAAAGGGCAATCTGTAACAATGTTATTTTAATGTCTACCCACTATAATAATCTGTTCTACATTCATTTTAAATATGTTTCAGGAAGCTAATTTCTTAGAAGGAAAAAAGCACATATTTATATGCTTGACCACAGCAAATCATACTCTGACTGAAAACTGCAAGACATGTTCACATTCTGGTGATGCACTGCAGACTACAACACCAGAAAGAAAACGAGTAGCTCAAAGACACTTATTTTCTCAAATGTCTATTTTTTCCCAGAAAAACAAATATTTGTAGCTTATGCAAAGGCTTTGAATGTATATATCTGTTACGTTACAATAAAAGATGTTAATAGGAAAAGCTACCAGCTTGTCTCCTATCACTTTAGGTGAATTTACTTTTAGAACTCAATAATGAGACTTGCTTAGTTAAACTAATAATGAATGGAGATGCTTTAGAATGAAAAAGGAAAGCAAAGTTTTGTTAAAATGTAATACGAAATACAGATGATTACTGCAATGCTGGGATAAACAGCTGAAAAAATAAATGGCAGGAAACACAAAAATTTGCTGTTCTTTGGGCAATATCAACTTGGTCACTGAGCACTCATGACATAGGAAGCATACTGAATCACGGATGATACTCTTTATACTAAATCCTACAACCAAAGAAGAAAAAACCCAGCTGACATATACCTGGTATACATGAGATAAAAAAAATAAGCATTGAAAGGAATTTATCTACTTTCCTAAAGAAACAAATAAACAAAGTACTTTAACATCACCATGTGACATGCACTTCCCTAATTTACTATTTTCCCATCATCTCCTAACTTGTATATTGCTTATAGATTTTAAAGCACCAAGATCAACAGACGCCAGAGGAGGAGGGCTGGGAAATCTGCAGCTGACAGCAAGCTAACAAATCATTGCTGTTTCACAATTCAAAGTGGATATTGGGCATTAAGCAAATGAATGAATGAGACAGACTCTAGAATGGGCAAAAAGGGGCACCCAACAGCACTTAGCTTGAAAAGCTGCAAAAGAGTTGGTGTTCAACCCACGATGCACCCCTGCTGGAAGGGGACACTTTTGAACATGGAATGATTTTTAGGAGAGGAAACATGGAATAATAAAGAGAACTGGAGACCATCTCTCCCTTCCTAAATTCCTGCTCCTTTTCCATCATTTTCACAAAAGTCAGGGATCCATGCAGAAGGACATCAGCTTCAAAGGTTTGCTGGAACCAGCAGTCCACAGATGCAGGAGCACCGTGCCATCTCCTGCTTCTCCAACTCCACCACTGCTGTCTGATGGAGGCTGTTATATCATCCCTAACAAGGTGAAGTCTGTTTAGGAAAACCTATTTTATTCCCATAGGCCTTTTAAGCAGAGAAGACAAATTAGGCCACCATACTTAAAAAGGCTTGCTTCTTTCAAAATTTTAAACTCATTGCTTGTTTTTACGACACTCAGAAAAGCTACAACCACCAGCCACATCGGAAGAATTCAATGACAGTTCTCTTCTCAAATTTCAGCAAACAGTCTTTGTATTATTTATTGTCTAGTAAAAAAAGTTGAAATGCTTTTCAGCCTTGGTTGCAAACTCAGTACCTAGCTGCAGTCCAACAACAGCAGGGAATAAAACTGCCATTGTAAAATGTCTTTTTTCTCCTGTGTGCCTGCTTTCCATAGATTTCATTAATTCTCCTGGATCTGCACGTTGTCATATCTGGGGCACAGTGATACTAAGTAAATAGGGAGAAGGGATGTGAAATTTTTATCATCATAGGAAACAACTAGCCGGGAGATGATATCATATTCAACCTTTTCCCCAAAAAAACATGGAAGAGAGCATGTGCCATTCCTCTAAAAGAAGAGCTGTGCTATTCTTGCCTGAGAGTTTGGGATTACACACACAAATACCTGTGGTATTTAGACTTTGTGACACACCAGTTAGCTCAGAGGCTGCAATAAGCAACTCTACTGGATTAAAACAGTTTTTGGCAAAGAGCCAGCTTTGTGTAATATTTAGAAATACCCTGACTGTACTACAGTTCTTTGATATTAAACACACAAAGGACAGCTCATGCACAGCACTGGGTGAACATACAAGTATCAAGAACTTAATAAAAATAATTATTAGTATCAAGAACTTAATAAAAATAATAGCAGAATGAAATACATATATCATCATTTTCCTTTTGAATTTTCAAAATAGTAGGTAGGACAACTCTCCATCATTTCACACAAAAATGTGACAACAAAAAAACCTTTAAAATGTTTTGTGGAAGTCAAAGAGGGGTTTGAGTCAGAATAGAGAGCAAAAGATAATATGAAAATTAAGCATATACAATACACACACGATGATCTTTAAGGTACCTTCTAATCCAAACTGTTCTGTCCTGTTTATTATTTGACATACTTGCACTTGTGTTAAAATGTTTCCAAAGAGTAGTAGGAGAACAAGAAACCAATAGTCATGGAACTACTGATATTGTCACTTAGAGAAAATGTACTGAGAAGTACAGACCACTGCTTGCTAAAAAGGATTGCACAGATATGAAAAACAACCTCAACTATATAGTAAAAATAAACTTCAATAAAGTTTCTGAACAAACAGGGTCACATAAGCATTTTCCAGCTACAGCACTGATTTCTTTTAGATGGAAAAAGAGATGGAAAAAAACTTGCAAATTCCACTTTTGGCTTCTCATTCCAGATGAATAAGTGGGTAATTTAACTATGTTTCTTTCTGATTATGGACACTACGACCATGAGAAGGCATGGTATGCCCATGGTTGTAACACTAATCACTTGCACCAATACTGATGTCATAACACATATTTTACGTTCTCTTTGGTTGAACTCTGGTTTTGTACATGCCATTGTACAATTGTGTAATAAAAATTTCGAAGTGTGAATTGGCAAACAAGAATAGCTCCAGTGTTCTTGGGGAAGAGAGGAAATCTGAATACTTTCAACTGGACCTCAAACCGAAAATCACATGAGAACTCCCGTTTTACATATCAAAACACGGTTGTTTGTTTGTTTGTATTTTGGGTTTGTTTCTTTGTTTGTTGTCAGGTTCTGTGTGTTTTTTGTTTGGTTGGGTTTTTTTGAGTTTGCTTACTTTTTATTTATATGATGGAAGAGTGTAGAAATCAGCTACTGCCAGTCAGTGGTCCTAAACTTGGCAAGAATTTCTTCCTCCTCCTCCTGAGGTACTAAGCTTCACTCTCACACAAACTCCAAGTTCTGTCAAAGCCAGCACTCCTGAGCACAAACCTCCCACATGGCATCTTACTGCACCTCCTTAGCCCTGAAATATCACTCCCTTTGTATTGACTTTACTGCTTTTGATTTCTGTGCAGGTGAAAATATAAATGTGGTGGAAAATATTAATATAGTGCTACAGGGAAGAGAAAGGGAGGGAATTCACTAACAAGCCTTATTTAAAAACAAGGGAGCACAGACATGTAATGTGCAAAGCACCTTCCTCCAGTACCTGGGAGATACCCCTGTTATAATAATACAAAGGGAATGTAGGGAAGATTCCATGGGTCCTGTAAATAGCACAGCCTGACTAGGAGCTCTTCCAGGGATGTGTTTGAGATTGGTCCCCACTACAGAGAGATGGCTCAAACTCTTTATTAGTAGCAGTATTAACATTAATAAGTAATATTATTAATATTAATAATTAATGACCATCATTAAGACTTTTTTTGTTGTTTGCCCTAAGAAGGGGAGGGGGGCTCCTGCCTGAGCAGAGTCTAGTGGGTCCTAGCATCCCCAGAGGACGAGTCTACCTTAAAACAGGGGGCAAAAAAAAATTAGCTGCATCAGAGAAGGTGGGTGAAGAAAGCAAAAAGCATTAAATGCAAAGTTATCAATTACCTCTGAGGACGCAAAGTAACAGTGCAAACCCAGTTACAGCAAAGTAAAATGGGCACCACTTCTCAGAAAAATATTAAAAAAATTAGGCACCTTCTTCACTGCTGGGAATCGTTATTTTTTTTATTTTATGCATAGGCCCTATTTACCCTCCCCAGCTGTTGCCATGTTGTTTCCCTAGCTGCATTTTGTGAGTGCCTAAAAAACTCTTTGAAGTCTGAGGGTACTACTGTGTACAGCACTGTGTCATCACATGCAGTCCCACAGTCAGAAGGGTTAAGATCAGCTCAGTGGCAAGAGGCTACTACTTATTATACCCTTCTGGTGTGGTCATTTGTTTCAAACTTTTTTATACTCCATTTACATCACAGAAATCCCTCGGCCAATTCCAGTGACAAGAGTCGCACAGAACTCTCCCCTCCCCACCTTGTCTAATCTCATGGAGTAAAAGAAAAGGTTGGGTTTTTTTGCAGCGCTGTGTTTTAAACTCATCCATATCACATTTAATTTTCCTTACTGTTACTACTTTGAATGAACATTCTAAAAACCTTAGCCACCATTGAAGTGGTTTAAATAGACACCTAAACCTGAAAAACAACAATAACCAAATGCTGCAAATTATATGAAGTTTATGGTGGAGATAATTTAGCATATCTAATCAGAATACCTATTTTCTCCTAGAGCATAACAGTAGGATGCATTATACACGGAAAAGAGGAGGGAGAAGGAAGAAAATAAAGCTTTCCTAAGCACAAAAACTTGTCAGTGTCCTAACAGCAAATAACCTGGTCTAGTATATCATACATTTTAAACCCGTGTCAGGGCTCTGGCTGTCCTCCTGCCTTGTGTCCTTATCTGCTTTGTTAGAATACAACTCTGAGCAGAGACATTCATAGTGCCCTGAAGAAATGTATAGTGTCTGGATACTGACACCTACAAAGGGAAAGAACAACACTTCAGGTAGGTTGAGGTAGTGTGGCAGTGCTGGAGTTCTCTCTGTCCTTGACTAACCCTGCTCTAGATACGGTGGAAAAAATCACAGCAGAATATTACTTTGAGCATGATTGTAGCAATATGTCTGCTATTGATTTTCACCCTTAATGAAATATATACTTTTTGACTCCCTGGAAGTCATTACAAGGCATCATCCTTGTAAATTACCTTACTCAAAATTTTAAGGAATATTGAAATAAGAGTATGGGGTAAGATCCCACTGACTGCAGATTCTTTTATTTTATTTTCAGTCTTTTTAAAAGGTAATACTAGTTTTTCTGAATGTTTTCCTTATTCAGATTATGAAAACTAATTCCTCCAACCCTCACAATAATCACTCTCTGGGTTTAATAACTACTCTGATAGGGTAATCTGGAAAAAAGTCTAGCTTTGTTCTACATACTTCATCAAATCTTGTATATTGTTCTACTTTTGCTTGTTGACCTGCTTTTAAGAGCAAACGGTATTTCTACAAACTCTGTCTGCAGTGACACTTGAACTCATCACACTAATCACACTCATCACACTCATCACACTAATCTGGAATTACAAAATTTGCTGAACTTTCTCTATATTACTCTCCCAACAGGCTCCCAAGGAGAGGTTTTTTGAATCTGGTTCTTTGACCAGATTCAAAGATGCATTGTCAAACCACTCCATTACTAAGGGATTTCTCACCAAATTCTTTTGCGGAGCTTCAACAGTGTGAGGTGCTGCTTTTTCATCTGCTGGTTTTTGATTGGGCCTTTTTGGTGCTATGGCAGTCACAAAAACTCTGGCATCAGAGGAAAACACAGTTCCAGACCAAACTGTTGTGTCTTCCGTTCAAAGGCAGACAGTCTCAAGAATAAAGAATCTCCAATGTTCTCAATAAACAGACAACATTTCACCAGGGAAAAAAACAATTTTCAGCACTTTCGAGCAATGACATTTCTGTATTTATGCACTAAGACATAAAATTCAGCATAAAGTTTTTCTTTCTAAAAATATCATAGTGTTAAAACACATTTTCTTCTGAATCTATATATTCTGAGGTAGATGGGTGAAAATGATTACACAGTGTAAGAGCTGCATGAAACAAATACTTAGTAACAAATGGACTCTTGGTCTATAACATTATATAATGTAATCTTAGATAATGCAGCTTCAAATATTCCCTGAACAGACTATAAAGTCTTAATTTTTAACAGACAATCCAGAAACTAAAACCATTACTATGTAAACCATTCTTCTGTCAAAATGCAGCGGTCTGTATTAAACTTCTGAAAAATAGCTGAGTAAACACTTTCTTGACCTTCACTATACGCTGTGTATTGATCTAGAACATTCAGGCAGCATTTGTTCTTTGAGAGTGGTAAGGAAAGCAATTCTGGGAGTACAGAAAATACACAAGATGCTTTGGTGCACATGAACATACTCATGATTTCAAGTTCCCTCCAAATTTAAAAAAACAATAATCCAGCTACAAATTAGCCTCCTACTCAGGAGCAGAGAAGGCATTCTAAAGAGCTTCTATCTACTCTTTCCCTACTGGTATTTAAAATTTTAATCAAACAGTAATTAAAGGTCAACAAACAGCTTTTCCATACCTAATCTTAAATTGCAGCTAATACTATACATTAGAGGCGTAGCAACACATCGTTGTTTCATACGCTGAGGGAAGGAGAAATCATACCATTTTTTGGTGCAAAATACTAAAAAGCAGATCTGCTGAGCGGTTGCATCTTAAATTACTATTTCTGATTGCAAGAAAGCTTCAGATTAGCAATGCTGCTCTGACTTTTTCACACTGTTAATAAAAACCAGAAAGCAATACTTTTTCAAAAGAATGCTTCTCTCTAAGACCTCTCTGTTACCTAGGTGGCATTAGATATCTATAACATTACATAAAGGAGTGGTGTCCATTTTGCTTTTCTAAAGTTGCTAGCCTTCAGAACAAAAAGTTTGGTAAGATAAAATCTCTTTTTCCCATCCTGGACTTCGTTACTTTAGCACTTGAGCACACCAAGAAAATATAAAAAGAGAAAGGAAATAGAAGAAAGAAACAATAGGTAAATATTTACTAGCAATTTTTCTTACATATTTTTTGAGATGTATTAAAATAATCCATATACATTTCTCAGCTCAATTAATTACAAATAACTATCTGCAGAATCGAGTAAACCTGTCAGTTGTGCAGGTTTATTTTTCCATGTGCTATCTTGAGATAAGCAGGTCTGTAATATTATATTTCCACTGACATAATTGTGCATGAATTCTGATCTGATTTAGTATTACATGGTGCAAAAGGTGACACATTTTCTTTAATATAACCCATTACAAAAGGAAAGGAGTTAGTGTATGAAATCTGAGGAGTTTGATTGAAAAAGTCTGGGACTTTGGGGTCAACTCAGTGGAAAAGTAACTTGCTCAACTACCACAGGCACTAAGCACCGTGACAAACAAACCTAATATCCTGGTGTAGTTACTGAGTTAGACAATAATAAAAACAGTGCACCATCAGACAGCTACAGCTGTACGTTAAGCTATGATATTACTTCACCTGCTCCCAAACCAGTCAAACATGCATTTGATGATCACGAAAATAACACAGATACCTCCCCATTTCTTGAATCACATTGAATACCAAGTCAGAGTGTTAAAACAACTGGTTATTGCTTTTCCATATGCCATAAATTCTAATTTTCAAGTTTATCTAAACTGTACACCTAAGATTACATTCAAAGAACTACTGAGATGGCAAAGCCAACTGCTCTGAAACTAACGTATGGGAGATTTAAGGTAAACTCTACACATTCCTAATTGGATGCCAAATCCATGCCTGTTACCACAGCACACCTCCACCTGGGGCTTTGTGGCCTATCCCTGCCTCGTTGCCTTCTACTGACATAGGTCTCAGCATCCTTCCTCACAAGGACTTCTTGCCCGAGTGCTGGCCTTGGGCTCCCCTTGTCATACGTGTGCAACTTTTCCTGCCTGTTCCAGCTCTAGCTCCTGCAGCCTCCTCAACTCAGAGCTGGTCCCATAGGGCTCATGGGTGGGCATCTGTAGTCTTGGCATGCAACTCAACAGAAAAGTCAATAAATCTACACAAAACCCATTGTTCTATCAGGCACATGGTTCCAAGGCTTGACTTAGGAGTGCAGCCAGGAGCAGACTGGACAAGCTCCCTACATTTGGAGCTCTTTTAGTAGTTATCAGTAAATGCAGAATGCACAGCAAAGCACTTGTGTGCAGTATTTGTCCACAAGCTTTATTTATGTCAAACTTACCTCTTAATCAGGTGCCAGTAGATGACACCTGAGTAGAGGCAGACTCTGCCCTCTACCATGCCATGATGTCTTCTGGATGCCGCCACACAACACCAATTTTTTAACACTGCCCTAGGAGGAGCTTTGTATTTCAACTCTTTGGGACAGGGGTGCCTCTTTCATTTTGTCAGGATTGTATTTTCCCTAGATGATCTGTCCAGCAACTTCACCAGTCACCCAAACATCAACATAAAATTAACAATATAAAATTTTCTACACACTGCAAACAAAATACATGCATATTGTTTGCAAAAGCTTGCAGTTTATTTTCCCATATTCCTGTGCTTTCCCCATAAAACACAGAAAAGTCTGATCAACTATCCTGGCAAATTTTTGTAGTTGATATTGCAGTTTTTCTTACAAGCGTATCAGTGAAGTGAAAGTCAAACACCTAGCTTAAGAAGTAGACTTTCAGCTGTGCTGTGCTGTGCTGCGAGCCTCGGCATCAAATCTAAGATGAAAACCCAGGCCACAATGCACCATCCATATTGCTGAGACAGCCACATTTATGATCATCCTCTTCTCTCACAACGTCATCTCTGCCACTCCTTCATTCTCATTCAAATACACTGTCAACCACATGCAGTCACTGGGGACTGGGTCAATGTAGCACTTATGTTAGCATATCTCAACCATCACTTTTCTTCTACAAGTTGTATCTTACTGTATTAGTAAGCGTGACCAGGTCCTGGTAGTGGGCGTTGCTACGGGTGGCTTCTGCGAGAAGCTGCTAAAAGCAATGGTCAAGTCAATCCGAAATTATAGTAAATGCCTCTGTGATAACATACGTAAGAAGGAAATAAAAAAAAGTTATTGCACAGACGTAATTGCAGGGAAGAGTGAAGTGAGAATATGTGAAAGGAACAACTATGCAGACACCAAGGTCAGTGGAGAAGGAGAGGAAGGAGGTGCTCCAGGCGCCAGAGCAGAGATTCTCCCGCAGTCCATGGTGAAAATCATGGTGAAGCAGGCTGTCTTCCTGCAGCCCATGGAGGACCACGGGGGTGCAGAGATCCACCTGAGGCCCTTGGACGACACTCACGCTGGAGTAGCTGGATGCCTGAAAGAAGGAGTAGGGTCCTGGTAGAAACCTCCAGACCCACGGAGAGAGGAGTCCATGCTGGAGCAGCTTTTCTGGTAGGATTTGTGACCCTGTGGGAGACCCACCTTGTGACAGGCTATGCCTGAAGGACTGCACCTCATGGAAGAATGACCCACGTTGGAGCTGTTTGTGGAGAATAGCTGCCCCTGAGATGGACTCATGTTGAGAAGCTGGAGAAGTTCATGGAGGACTGGCCCCCTGGAAGGGACCCTATGAGGGACAAGGGGAATGACTCCTCTCCCTGAGCAGCAGCAGGAACAATGTGTGATGAACTGAATACCCACTCTATGTCTCCCTGCACCACTGGGGGGCAGGACACAGAGTTTGGGAAGGAGGGAGGGGTGAGCGGGAAGGTGCTTTTAAGATTTGTTTTAGTTCTCATTATCCTGCTCTGATTTTGTTAGTAATAAATTCAGTTAATATCCCCAATTTGAGTCTGTTTTGCCTGCAATGGTAATTGGTGAGTGATCTCTCCCTGTCTTTATCTCAACTAATGAAATCTTTGTTGTATTTTCCCTACCCTGTCAAGTTGTGGAGGGGAGTGATAGACTGGCTTTTGTGGGTGCCTGGCATCCAGCCAGGGTCAAGCCACTACACTTATCCACTACTATCTCTGCTTCCTGTGGGACTGTCACAGTCTGATAAGACTGGAATGTTTGCTAAAGAGGATGAGTTATGAGACAGACCAAAACTTCTTTCTCTCAGCAATTGTAAATTCAAAATTAAGGGGCTTTAATCGAGGAAGTGTGGAAAAAACAGAAGAAATAACAACCCTTTATTAAAAGGTATATGTATGTTGGCAAAAACAGTAACAGAACACAAAAAAATTAGATAGTAATCCTAGCAAAAACAACAACACAAAGTCTGAATGAATACTTCTCTGTCCTTGAGCGCAGTCCTAATCGTGGCCTGCAGGGGGGGCACTGTTGGGCTCTGGTGGTCACCACGCAGGGAGGGGGTCTGAGGGGTGGTCTCGGATCATGGGAGAAGACGAAAGGAAAACGGAGACCCTTCCCCCAATGGGAGAAAGGCAGAAGGAAAAGCAGTTCACCCCTACGGGACTCACTGTTCCCAGATGACGGTGTTCCAAGGCTCTCCCCTTCTCTCCCAGCAAGCACAGACCTCTCCAATGAAAAAAAAAAACAACAAGTAGGTCCCGGCTGGAGTCACGAGGCAGTGGCGGTGCAAGGCTGGTGGTCAGGCCTCACCAGGACGAAAGAACCAGAAAGACTGGCTCCCAGGCTTTTCCTCCAGAAATGCCCGGACACAGTCCCTGTCTCCGTCCTGGCAAGAGAACTCTGCAGTCTGACCTGTCCTCTGTCCTGGAGACCAGTTCCCCAAATCCCAAAACCTTCCCCCCCTCACTCCAGCAATCGATGGGCCATTAGCATGGAATGCAGACTGGCCAGCCATTTCTTTTGTAAGGCTAATTGATTCCCTTCCCCCTTCCCTATTCAAACTCTGTTTCTCTTACAGGGAAAGAAAAATTTCTCTCTCAGATTTATAACCTATAACAGGGACTTAGATGAAGACTTGTTCTTTATTGCTCTACACTTTGCTGTAGAAAAAGTTCAAAAGGCATCTCTCCAAAACAGGTCTTTGGGGCTCCTCTTTGGAAGGTTAAAATAGGGAGCTGTGAATAAACCTGAAGAAACATTCAGGCAGCTGCCAAATACTCATGTATCAGTGACTACATGGCTTGCTTAGAGCTGCAAGTGGTTCATGACAGTAGTTTAAATGGAACTCAGATCTCATGATTCTGTGTGAAACCAGTTTAAAGAAATTCTGTTAGAAAATGAGGAATAGTCCATTCTCACCATTTTGAAGCCACATGGAGCTAAGGAGTAAACCAATCTGCACACGTAGGAAGGTTTCCAAGAAAACCCTGCAGTAAAGTGTTTTGGTTGTTTCCTTTAACACTCATCATTTCTCTCCCAAGTCACAGAGAAGACCATACAGATGTTTTTAACTACACCTTAAAATTGCTTTTTGAGGAGAAAACAGTCCTTTTTTTTGCCTCAAAGAATTTAAATCTGCTTAGTTACATTAAAAAATAAAATTAAGGGTAGAAGGAAAATGTAAGGCAAAACTATGTCACATTCTTAAACATCTACCATAACTTCAGATATAAATATCAGATTCTGATCTCACTAATACCTAGTTTACTTCAATAACTTTGATAGTATTTCAGAACTGTACGAGGACAAGGAAACCTGATCTCATTAAAAGTAAACCTCTCAAAGGCTGTTCAAATTACCTGTTTTCAAAGGTACATCATACATTGATGACAAAACTCTTACGGTGTCCTAGTATAGGGCAGGAAGAAAACTGCTTTTTGTGGAAGTTGCTGTGCAAAGGCTCCACATGATGCAAGCTATATCCAAGCAAAAGTAACTCCACGGCTGTGACTTGGACGTGATCCAATGATCAAAACCAGCATCAGCTGGTATTCCAGAGTATGGGCTGAAGCAGTCTAGAGCATCAATCCTCCTATTAAGTACAATTTTTGTAAAAACTACACTCCTCTTATCACTATCTCTACATGAATAACTAAACTGAGCTGAAACAAAACTGCACTGAGAAGTTTGACTCCATTCACTCTATTTCTCAATATCATTTTTCCACCACATATTTTACAGGAAATAACTGCCACTATAATAGATCACCATCTTCTCTTTTATGGAATATAAAAAATGTAGGCTACATCAGTGCTATCCTTCCTCCTCTTCATGATCTACTCTCAGTAAAAATACAGGGCGTGCTTCTGAGACAGGTTACAAACGTGTCTTGACTTGAGAACAAAGTTAGTACCTCTCAGCAGCAATGATTAAAAGCTTTAAAACATATTTTAATTTGACTCAACTATCATTTATTATAAAAGCTTCTATTTATCTTGAAGTACAATAACATTGACTGAGAACTGAGAAGAATTTTTCAAAGAATGAAAGCCTAGAGAGAGAGTAGCCAAAGGTGCAAATGATTGGAATATTTTTTATGAATAAAATATTGATATTGTTAATAAAAAGGCAAAATAAAATAGTGTTCATACCGTGCATCTTCCTCCACTTAAGTCTGCAATAGTAACAGTTACCACTAGCCTGATTCTGTGGCACCCTGAGGGCTTCCCACAAAATGCTGAGCTTAAATTCTTTGAGATTATCTGATATTTTACCTGGAGCTTGTTCAAAGAATAAAGCTATTTGAAAAGCATATGTGAATTTCTGAAATGACAAACTAAAATCTTAGATACCTAGATTATGTATATTGACCACTGTTATCATAACTGTGTAAAAATCCTTCTGATAGCTTATTGACTTAATGTAATTTAACTGACTCTTATTTGCTAAGATACTCTATAAACCAGTGTTTGGAAAGGAGCCAAAAGAAAAGAAAATAAGAAGAAAGAGAGAGAAATCAGATTAAACTGTATATCTGGGATTGGCATAGGTTTAGCAAGTATTACAGAACACACAGAATGCAGAATGCAATACTATTTCTTGGAAAAACCAGTATCAAATGAAAGACAAATGCCTGAGCCAAACAAACTACATCTCTTTCAATTCCTAAATATTCTATCAGTGGCCACATGACAAAGAAGCAGTATTAGGAAAAAAGTGTTCCACTGCTAAGCACCACTTTGTAACTGATACAAGAAGCATACCTGCCATTTTAGTTTACTATTGATATTGCAAGTGAAGATGAAAGTTATGATTCTCCAGTAAAAAACCCACATCCTCTGACCTTAAACTGACAGTCCTATCTACCCTACCTTAACTGCAGCAGATGGTGAAAGAAGTTACTAAAATCCAGAACATTAGAATAAGACTAAGTAACACGGTAAGTGCAAATCTACCTTGTCAAACTCCTTTCAGTATTCCACACCATTATTAACAAAATGCATTACATTAACTAATTACATACATATAAGCAGTCATCATCCTTAGTTTATTACTTCTGTAACTCTGCAGTTTAGGGATGTTGAGCAATGCCCCTCCATCACACATAACCAACATCAGCCCATGCCGACCTCATCAAGTAGCTAGAGTTACCCTTTCACTGTGAGCAAGTCACTACTATCCAAGTCAGCTCTAAAGAAAGACACTTCATAATCCCACAACAATCTCTAAGTGAAACATACGGACAGGTTTAGGTAAAGCCTGCAAGGATTCTTCATTAAATGGAAAACAGGTGCTCCTGTTCTGCGTAATGTCCCATTTACTGTTAAGTCCAAAGGTTACAGGACTAATAGCTGCCTTGTGGTAATCTGGGAGCGAAGACATTGGCCATGGTCAAACAGCTGGGATGTATTTTACATATTTGCAACATATGCTTCAGTTTCAATTAAAGTGAGGTTTTGGCACATTTATTATTCTTGTAACTTTCTTCGCATAAGAAGATTCATTTTCCTGAATCTTCTATCATGCCATATGAAAAAAACCAAGAGAAATAATAAAAGCCAGAGGCCATTATCAGCTGGTGTTACAAAATCTGCATTTGTTTTCTCACGAAACTTCATTTTGCACATAGCTTTAAGAAAACCTATACATGAACTAAAATAACACAGAAGTGCATCCTTCCATTTAGCCAAAAATACATAACAAGAAGAGCAGTATGAGAGTATGTCTAGCGCACCAGAAAGGAAAAGCAGACTACTAGCTTTGAACGACAAACAATTATAAGCATGTGCTTATAATTTACAACCCTAGTGTAAAATAATGCATGCTGCAAACATACTGAATATAGGTGGTAGTCCACATATGCTTATTTTAAGAAGTGTAAGATTTTTTTTTCCCATTCAAACAGCATATTCAATCTTGAGAGCTCAAAACATTTGCAATAACGAAGACAGCTTTGAATTTATAAAAATCAACCTTAACACCTTCTGTATAGAAAGACAGCTCTTAAATATTCAATAAAAGGGCTCACTGAACACACACAGTAATGTCAGTACTCACTTTTATTCAACCTTGGTAACTAGATCTAGAAGAATGTTTGAACTCTAGTGTCAATTTGAGAAAGCTGAATATTTGATCACAACACTGAAACCTAGAGTGATATTTCTAATTAGGTATGTTTTGCCTGGCGTTTGCTAATCACCAGAGAATTGGGGGGAGGAAGGGTTGACCCCCGCCCTCATCTTCCCCTTTAAAGGAGTTTGTCTAGCAATTTCCAAAACCCACTAAGCAGTAACTACATAGGCTGGCTTAAACTACAAGCAGTCAAGCAGTATTCTTTCTGAACTAACCACAGTGATTAAAATATCCAGGAATACACACACTACTAGTATCATACATTTGCAGCAGCTCTAATAATAAAGCAGAAAGAAACAGGAGAAAATGGCCTCAAATGGATGGCAGATCAGTGTTTATTTGAAAACAAATGATGATTCAAAGCCAGCATGTTGAGATAAAATACAAGCTCTTCACAGCTACATGATGGACCCTTGCAATAAATCATGTATTTTATTGCCAGAAGTGGATGCTCATATCATTTAGTGTTAAAAACCGTCGCATATGTGTTTTGTAAAAGAAGGTCTTTGTTATTACAATGTTTGCTCATTCTGAAATTATGTAGCTAACAATTTAAGTGGCGTATAGAAGAATTTCACATAATAGCTTTCTGTCAATTTTAAAATGTTTGACCTGGCAATGGAACAAGGAAAATAATCTTTTTTTAAATCATTTCTCATATTTTAGATGTTAGCTAACAGAAAAATAATCATTCAGGGTATTAACTAATCATGGTGAATTTTCTGACATTTCAAATGCTGCTGCCAGCATATGAATTGTTATATTCTTCATATAAATGTATATCTCAGCCAGAAAAAAGGTCAAGAGTATAAATACACTGTTTTTCTCCTTTCAGAAAAAAAAAAATTGCTTTACTAGAAGAGAAGTGGGGGGAACATCCGTGAAGGTCAAAATAATCTGAATTTTAATACAAAGTTGTTGTAAAACTATATTTTTCCTTTCTTCCACAAATACCACCTTTCTGATAGGAAAATACCAGCAACAAAGGGGCTGTCTTCACTGCACTTGTCTCACCAGAAAGCCATCCTGCCAGTGCTAGCCATTGCTTCAGTGGTGGAAGGTCATTCTAATTTCTTTTCTCTGTTTTTTCCCTCTCCCTGGGGGACAACCAATCCAAGCAGTCTGATAGCCGGGCTAAATGTGGAAATGAGCTGTTATTCACTGTGGTTGCAATCCTCAACCCAATCAGCAGCCTCTAAACTGAACCACATCCACTCAAACAGCTGAATGATCCCCCACAGTTTCCCACCTTGCAGGGCCACAATGCAAACTTCAAATCAAGTGCATGTCTAGGAGAATCGTGATTACTTAAATGTCATATGGAGTGCAAAACATTTAAGCCGTTCTCCCACCAAGTAATTCTTTGAAAATTTTAGATGTCAATATCCCAACTTTAACCCGTATGGAGTTGCTATTTCCACATCATTTTTCACCTGAAGTGCAGTCCTATTTGTAATATTCAAGACAGGAGGAATTTTTGTCCTTCAAAAACAGTTGTTGCTGCAGTTATCTTCACAAGAGCTATCAAGTTCCAGACATGCTGAATTATTTTTGTTCCTGGCAGAAAAATATTTGACCCAGCTCTGGACTGGGGGAAAAAAAAAAAAAAGGCAGGATTTATAGATCTCTATGCTTTCCTGCAACACACTGTAGCATTATTAGGATGATAAACAGATCTGTCCAATTTTCTGGACTAAAACACTTCAACTCCTTTTTTAACTGTCGGTAAAAACAGTGTCATGTCTAAATTCTCCCATCCCCAGATACCCAAGTGCTAGGAAACATAATTACCTTGTCATCTCTGTCATCCTCTTCTTCCTCGTCCTCTAGCATGTCCTCCACTACCTGCAGACAGAAACAGTAGTAGTTGTCATGATTTAAAAAGGTAGAGTTTTGTTCTGTCAATTCTAAGCCTTTTGTAGATGAAAACTTTATTAACACTTGAAATAAATGCGGAGGGAAAATGTACAACCAGGAAAAAACACTTGATCTAGAGATTCAAATTTAGGAAAGCATTATAACTTTAATTGACCTACATTAGGGAATTATATACTGAAAATCCTTCCTGCACAAAATGCTTGCTTGACAATTTAAGTATTTAAAAGGTAGTTCAAAATTCAGTATATGCTTGCTTTAATTAAAGGAATCCTTTGTCAGCTCCATTGGTGCCTACACGGCACACACATATGCTCACTTCAAATTTACTGTTACCTACATAAAAGTGCAACCTTTTTAATAGAATTTACAGTATTCACCAAGAGATTTTTGAAGAATACAAAGCTGGGAATAAATTCACAGTAGTTTATTTCCTTATAATCTTCAACAATTATGTATTCCATATGCTCTATCAGCATTAGCACTGTGTTTCTTAATAGTAATTTTATACAATCTGTGCATTTAACTTTATGCACATTCATTGCTAGCTGCAGCTGCCACATATCTGCATCTGTGTATTTTTCCATATAAAGTTCTTCAGTCTAGCACTGGGAAATACACACACACATTCAATTCATTCTACAAATATTATAATTATTAATCACACCATGAGCATGATATGAACCACTGAATCTACTTTATAGAGGTTAAATGACTTTCCAAAGATGAGCACTGGCAGATTCAGACTTAAAAGTCAAAAATCCTTCTCTCATGACACTGTGATCAATGACTCTAAGAGGAAAATTCTCTGTTGGTGGAATGAAAAAAAGCTGTACCTCCCTATAACCAGAAAATAATGTGCATCTTCAGATCTTTATTTATATCTAAGTATATATTAGGATACAAGAAGAGCCATAATAAAGGTCAACAAAGATTCATCTAGCCCAGTGTCCTATTATGAATGCAAAAATCGTATACTACCTATTATAAAATATGCATAGAGTGGAAAAGAGAAGGAAAAACTCACTGATATGAAACAATAATAACTTGGCCTATTTTACAAACTTGCTGCCAACTAAAATGGTAGTTTACTACGTGATATAGGTGAAGCTACAAACAATTTTAGTGTATTTGTCATTTAAGACAACACATTAAAATTATAATTTCATAATCAGCCTCCAAACACAGCTGTAAGGATATTCCCAAATCCATGTCCAAGAACTTAAGGGACTTTTACACTATCCTAGAGCCAAATTCAGGTAAGAGAAGAATGGAAAAACAAAAGTGTGTGTATTGGTTTCCTGTCTCAGCTCAAACATCAGGAAGGTCACAGTTAGTCATGTTACATGGGCCCATGCAAAACATTAACAATGCACGGTTTGATGTAACATGCACATCTAGTAGAACACTGTGCAGACATGCAAGTCAACTGCACAGTTCAGAACATTTCCAGTTTCAGATGCTCCTCCTTGTTTGAACTCTGTTCCAAAACACCTCTGACAACAGTACTTTGGAGGGAAAGGAATGTCTAATTCTGTCTACTGCCTGCTCTGTCTTGGAGTTTAGAATCAAAGATAAAACTAGAAACACAAAGCAACCATAGAAAGTGAGCATGCCCAAAAGCACAAGGAGGAAGTATAATGCAAGCAATGAAGAAATTACTCTTGAATTCCTTCCTGCCCAGAACAACAATTTTAGCAGGAGGAGCCTGACCGACCAAAGTTTTTGTAGCCTCTGACCCGAAGCCAGCTAGGCAGGTGTACTTCTGAGTCCCCTCAGGTTGAAGAAGGAATCCAGGCTGTGCTCTAGCCACTATCCATAAAGAAGTCTCCCTCCTGTTCTTTGTTGGCCTTTTAGGCCAGGTCTGCTCCATTGCTCAAAAAAAGGGGATCAGAAACAGTGACAAGAGAGTTTTGGTCACAGGGAAATGCTGAGAGCACATTTGTGAAATGAATGTCAGCTCCCGCTTAGCTCAGTACACTATCTTACACATTCAATTTGGAAGTGTCTGAGAAATCCTGTCTTCATTGACCTCCCTGTGAAAAAAAGGCATTTCCTGTTTCCCATGCACCTACATCACCTTCTTGTCCCTCTCCTGGTAGCTGACTGTCATCTTCCCTGGCCTGCTCCAAATCTTTGGAGAGCTGAGCCGTAAACTGCATCACTGGGCTGAGTTCTTCAAAAAACCGCATCTCAAACTTTTAATGTAGTGACCCAGTTTACTAAGCAGCTCCAGGAACACTCCACCAGCTCTACTAAGAAAATGGTGAACTGAGAAGAGAGGACGAAAACAAACTGTTAAGGGCTGCAGCAAAATGGAAACCCTCTTAAATCAATTTTGCCACATGGAAAAAAACCACTTAACTACATCAGTAGTTGACTAAAACCCAAGGTATAAAACAGATCTGTTGGCTCACATACTCACTAACACCTGGAGCTGACTAAACTCAGTGAGTCTCTTACTTTTCAACACTTAAACATCTCTTTGACGTACATCCAGAAATTCTTTGTCTTGACAGGGTTGAATAGCTGAATGCCTATCTCACATTGGCATTAAAGTTAGCAATAGGACAATCAGTTGACTTGGAAATCTCTAAAGTTATTGCAAATGATAGCGGAGAAATCCCTTGCATGACAATACCTACTCCAAATTATCTGGATAATACTACTTCAGACTCAGTTGTTTTTTTTCTTCCACCTAATGATCTCAAACTACTTTACAAGCTTCTGTAGGGTGGCAAAATGTTAACTTGTTCAAAGGGCATAAAAAGTCCTTTAAATTACTTGAAGTATCAGACTAATCCCAGATTTCCAGCTCCTCCATTCAATTTTTTAATTCAAAAGTCACTACCAGTGTATGGTCTAGTACTAGGTTAGTCACATCATCAGTTACATTGAGATTTGGAGTACTGAATTGTTTGGAAAGAAAAACAGAATTCAGATATTGTAGTAAAATAAAATGTAGTGAAAGTGTGCCAATGCCCAAGATTAACAAATAATTCTTTAAAGTATATGAAACATATATAGCCCATGCTTTCATGTGTCTTGAAATTCAAAAGGAAGAGCAGAAAAACATGACACACATGAACATACACACAATACAGACACAGTAATACAATTCGTTAAACCACCAAAACAAGCGTTTTCAGAACTTTGCCACAATTAAAACAAGGTAAGTAGATTCTTCATAGTCTTATGATATAGGAAGAAACACCGTGAAGCCTTATAAAAGCTGTATACTGAAGTACAGTCTACTTCTGTAGAACAAAGCAAGGCTGTTGAAGAGAAGCACGGTGGATCTGAACACAGATTTCACTTCAACATTATAGTAGGAATGCAGTAGAAAAAAAACCCACAATGGAATTTTTTCTGCCTTGATTCTGCTTTGATTCTATTCAAATAAAGTGCACATGTACCCCTCTGTTTTAAATGAACACAGTAGTTATTTGGATGCCTGTGTCAAGCATTGTACCTGGAGGAGATATAATGGAGGGAAGGAGGAGATGGGGAAGGAGGGAGAGGAGAGAGGGTGGACAAGAAAAAGCGTATGGAGATAAAATAAAATGTTAGATTTATTTGAATAAAAGTTCTATGGTAAAAATCTTAGATTGCCCTGAGAATATTCACTCTAAATTATGCTTCTGATACCTTGCTTGAAATCAAGTAGTATTAATCAAACAAAGGAATAGCACTGGGGAAATCAGAAGGATCTAATGCAACCAGTTAAAAGTGACATGACCTTCTGCAATATCACTTGTCACAGACTTATATGCCACATACTGGTAGAAGGTCTTGAAAGAAACTGTTTCTTGGTACTGTCCCTTGAATGTAATATGAATACAGATGACATTTTAAAAAACACACATAGATGGCCTCAAATATGGCACGTAAGCTACTTCACAGCCAAACAGTAACCAGACATTTAAATGTTGCAAAGTAAGATCCTTTCCCTGCAAAATAACCCTATTAAAAGCCTATTAATCAGAAGCAGCGCACAGTCTAATTCCTTTGTATTACCGTTATTACTGATCCATTCCTACCTTCTTTGAGAAACACAGGCCAAAATACTCATAATCAATAACAGATTGGAGAAGTCACAGCAGACAACTTACACTAGGTCCCCAGATGGAAGCACAGCTACCACATTTGCACACTGAAGAAAACCTCTGCATCTGTGAGGTAGAATGCAGTCTTCTGAGGAAGCTGACATTAAACACAACTTTATTCTAAGGAATTTATTCTAAAGATTTACTGACTAACAAGATAGAATTTCTGAGAAAATAATTGATTTTGACTTCTAACCTCAACACCTGCAAAGCAGGGTTGGATTCTAGTTATTTACAAGTGTGATGAATCAAAACCCACACATGTAGAGGACTTAGAAATACCTCCTGAATCTAAAGAATCAATGGAAAAGCGACACACTGAAACTTAACACCATTTTTAATGAAAGGTCCTTCTCTCTTAGCATCACCCCAATGTTTCTCATACAAAGTGTGCCAACCACAAGTCACTCCATTGTCTTTGTTCTCCATTTTTTGGCTGATCCAACAGAAACACCTGCATAGGAGATACTATAATGTCTTTACACGCTAATAATACCAGGTATCTGCTCAGCACTAAGATGTAAAATAAAGAAAAGAAAAAAAAAGAGGCACTACCTCTGCAGATAACCCTGATGACTGTTACCTTAACATTTTAACATGAAGCAATTCCCCCCCATTAGAACTTCTCTAGATCTGCTTTTATCTTACTTAATGTAAGATATATAGGTGGATTCAAATGAAAAACAAAACACTTTTTATGCCACATATGTTAGGACATAAAAATATCTACAGACATTTGTATTTTCATATATAAGTATTAAAATTCATATGAGAAAACAAAAGAGAGGACAAGATTTGGTTCCAAATTAAATGCACTTCAGATATGCAATGAATGTGTTCAGAATTGCATTGTTCAGGACTGTTTGGATTTAATGATAATTCATATTGTCCTGGCATAAAATTTACTGTAAATTTGTGAGTCATGCAACTCAGTGTTTATGTGTAAATATAATATAAAATTGTGCAACGTGTATGGATTAAGAAAGATGCATAAAACCACTTGGGCTCTCTCAGGTAATTTCCAGGTATTTTACGTGGGAGCAAATAAAACCATTGTTCACAAGCCCACTACAGCAGCAGTTCTGTGCTCATTTTCACAACGTGAAGTCTGCTTCTTTCATGGAATTGCCAAGGAGAAACTTTACAGGAGATACATACTAATTAAAATACCCACCTTTTTATATCACACTTACAAGGAAAATAAAAATCAAATTAACAGATTCTTATTTAAGAGTGTAGTATATTTGGAATACATTTGATCCTGATTTATACCATTACAGTTTGGCTTTGGGGTATTCATCTGCAGTAATCATCAAAATAACTGAACCACTAGATGTAGTAATAATTAGTGCGATAAGCTTGCCAGTAAGGTTGAACATATTGCAGTATGGATGACAGCAGATAAAAAAGAAAAGCATTAGTATTTTACGGCTAAAATACTTCCTCATTTTTACACAGGCACTCAAATACAATTATTTTCTCTTACAGAATGCATTTTGTTAGTTTATGCTGGAAAGTGCTTATATTGTGATTTAGTATGATTCTTAATAGGAAAAGAGACTTTAATACAGCTATCAGAGGCCTTTTGATGCATGCTGCTGATTACATGGAGTTCTGTAATGTTAATAACAGAATTTTTATTTACAGTATAATACATTTCTAAGGAAAATGCATCAGCAGTAAATACAGATATTTATACAAGAACATGTGACCTTTTTCCTGTTGTCAGCTTTATATGCCCTCAATATTCAGTTGTTAATGTAGTTAAGAGTATGTAATTTTTATCATAACGTGCACAAGTAGTATATCTCTTTCTCTGTACTTCTTTCAATATTTGGTTCTCATTTATTTTAGCTTTTTCTTGTATTTACACAATGCACTGTGAACTGAATATTAAGTGTTTATTTGAAGTATGTCTCCATCTAAAGGCTTCAACATGTACTGTACACTTGAAATCTCAGATCTATCAAAAGGCTTAATTTTTATTTCAGTAAGATTATTATGCAGGAATATTAAAAAATAACATCTTCACAAAATTTTGTGAGCTAGAATTCTTGGGCAAAACCTGATGATAAACTATCTTATAAACAACACAATGGCTCATTATAGACTTTCACTGCTATTATTGCTCCTCTTCAAATAGTTCTCAGATTCTAGTAGGACCAGATACACTTCTCTTATAAATCAGCATTTATCCAAGTTATTTTAAGTTTCTGGGTGTGATCCAGTCTATTATATGCAAGCTTGAAGTTGTCAAGCTTTCTGGTAGAGAAAATGTATGTTACCATGTTTTAGGCGAAAATTTAGGTAATAATACACATATTATTTTCATTTCACTTAGGGTTTTTTTCCCCGGGTATTTATTCATTTCTGTAAATACAATACAATACCAAAATTCCTTAACTCTTGGCTGCATTAAAATGTGCTAAAGTAAAAGAAAATCAAAGTAAAAATGAACAAAAATAATGACTACAATTTTTACTACTATGACTACGTAGTCATTTTTACTACTATGGGAATTTTTTCTACAAAAATTCCCATATGACTGATGGAACTTTTACTAGAAACTAAAGGGATATTATGTTATATAATATTGAGTATTTATAATAACCACTTCATCTGTCTAGTGAATCTTGTTGCCATGTAAATCTTGATGCAAAGGCAAAAAAAAAAATCATTAAAACAGTCTCATACAAAAAAGATGCCTGCTCTGCGCAGCGAACTTCAATTTTATTTTAGATGCCAGCAATATTGAAAGACTAAGTGGAGAAAAAAAAAAGATGCAAAATTTAAATTAAAAAAACAAGTGGTTCATGAAGAAAAAAAAATCCTTTTTTTTTTAAATGCTGGACATATTTCAGGTGGGGTTTTGGTTTTGGCATTTTGTCTTCAGGAGATCGAAACAAGCCAATATGTTCCAATGCTGCAGCACATTTTGGTTCTGTAACTGTTACTAGGATGAGAACAGCCACAAAAAGTTTTACCAAGGGGTTACTATATACTCTGATACTCTCCGTAAACCTCTGACAAAGGGATTGTTATTACAGCATGGACAGACTCTCTTAACTTTTAACTCAGCGCAGACAGCCATTTGCAGCAACACATTCTATTACACTGCAGGAGAGAAATGCTTACTGCCCAACACATATCTTTACCTAGTGTACTGTATGACTGTTAAATCAGTGCATAATGCATTTAAAATATTTATAGTACCAACATTTAGTTAAATAACCTTTATGTAAGATTTATGTTGTTTTGTTCAATTCTCATTTAATGGCAAATTATGAAGAGCATGTTTCATAAAGATAATTCTCCATTTAAATTCAGCAGGCCATCAAATATTAAAATTATAATTCTGATGCAATCTAGAGCAAATTTGTCCAGCTTCAGTGATTATTTGCACTCACAAAAATTAGACTTGATTAATAAAATTTAAATGCTTGATTAAGCTCACATTTTCATGTTTCTTTTCTGATATATTTAGAAAAACCCAACCCTGTCCCTTAGTGGGGTACTTTCTATATGATTCATACAGCTGGAAAATAAAAATATAGTAAAGAACAAACAGCTGCATGAAGACAACAATGATTGTCAGCAGACTACTTAATATTCAGACACATGTTGCCAGTGGTCTTTGTTCTTCAACAGCACATAGACAGATGATAACCTGTTTGCAAAAGGCTTTCTAACTTATTTTATTATGATAACAAATGGAGACAAAGTTTGTGATTAGCTAGGGGCTAGAAAATGTAAGGTAAAATCAGTTCTGCATAACGATGAATATAATTTTATAGAAACAACTGTACTTTCCTTACTTTTCCTGTACTTTTCCTTTAGTTTCACACACGTATTATTCTGTGGCTCTCCCACCAGCTCTTATGTTTTGGGGGTTTTGTGGCTGCTGCTATTGCTATCATACTGGAGGCAAAACTTCTCATGAAAGCACAGTCAGAAAGAAGTCAAGATGTAGTTTCCAACCTGACAGTAACCTTTTGTATTATCTTGTGCAAATGACATATTCTGGACACTGTCTAGCTAGAATACAGGTACAATGATTTTTATTTTTGCCATAAATTCATAGCAAGAATTTAGTCCTCACTTAGAAATCACTGCAGACTCCCTGGCAGAAAAGAACTTCTGGACTTGAAGCTCAAAATCCCAGAGTACCACACAGGCAAGGGTTCTAAAGCAGTTGGTGTTTGTCCTGTATTTATCTGCAGATGAAACTCTTTGAATGTGAGAACTGTAAGGACTCAGTCTTTAAGACCATAATTTGAAGAAACAAAAAATAAAGTTACTGATTTGTTTATTTACTTAGTAAATAAATTCAATTTCTGTGAAAACAGTTTGTTAAAGTCAGGCACTTTCCTGGTGGGGTTGGTTTCTATATTGAATGTACAGCAAAGCAGCACTCTTCTGCCCCAAACAAGAGCAGGAATAAATCCACCAAAAGCTCTGACAAGGCACTGTTGCCTGGCCCCCAGGACAAAGTGGTAGCATTCTAATCAGAAAAGGTCTTCTAGCTGCAAATGAGCTGGGGTTGTACAACCAGATCAAGCTCATTGTGCTTACCACCTTTTTTGGAGTGAAGGAAGAATCCAGTGAGATGGATATATTCATAAGCATAATTTTTCCCATTCTGTCTTTTGTTTTTCTTCATTCAGCAATATCCAGAAGACACATAAAGATCTGAATATACATATCATATTGGAGGACAGAAAGTATCCAGAGAAAACTGCTTAAAATCTCAAAATGGAAGGCTGTCTTTAGCAAAATTATTTTTCTTCTATTCTCAAAATTTTATCCTGAACATGTCCAGTTCTAAGTTTTAATAGAAAGACATACATATAAGTCATCAAAACCTGTGTAGCAAAAAATCTACAATGAAGTTAAAAGATGTCTTCTGTCATTTTACATAATTCTTACATCATGGCTAGGCTTCGCAAACGAAGATTAGGGAAAGGTCTCTACCCATGTTTGTCACAAGCGTGCTGGTGGCTAAAAAGGCCAATACGAGATAGACATGTCCGGTTGCAAAAGGCACAGCAGAAAGACTCCTTAGGTGGTGTATTCTGCAAGGCACAATTCTTTCTGCATTGTCTTTTCTCCTCGAGAGTGATCCCAAGTGCGTTCTCAAAGGCATCAGCTGCGTTATAGATGGCGTGTCTCCAGACCTCCCGACTGGAGGCCAGAGTAGACCAGTTATGTTGATCAATGTGGCCAAGGCTGAGATGTTGTTTCAGGGAGTCCTTGTATCTTCTCTTCGGGGCTCCTCTCATGCGGCAGCCGGTGGCAAGTTCACCGTAAAGCAAGATCTTAGGGAGGTGGTGGTCCTTCATCCTTGAGACGTGCCCTGCCCAGCACAGCTATGTTCTCATCAACATGGCCTCAATATTTGTGACTGCTGTTTGTTCTAGAATAGATGTATTGGTCACATAATCTGACCAGTGGATGTTTAGGATTGTACAGAGACAGTGTTGATGGAAACGTTCTAGGAGTCGCAGGTGGTGGTGGTGGTAGATGACCCATGATTCAGATCCATAGAACAGAGAAGACAGCACTATGGCTTTGTAAACACTGATCTTTGTAGTTTTCTTCAAGTGTTTACATTCGATACCATACTGATGGAAGCCTTTTCAACCTAAGGCGACTGAAGGCCCACACTAAGACCTTAAATTATCTTGTCTGGGAGCTGCTTTATGCTGATGACGCCGCCCTTGTTGTTCACACAGAAGCAGCTCTGCAGCGTTTAACATCCTGCTTTGCAGATGCTGCTGAGCTCTTTGGGCTGGAAGTCAGCTTAAAGAAGACAGAAGTTCTCTATCAACCTGCACCTCAGGAAGTCTTCCATCATCCCCATATCACCATTGGCCAATCAGAGCTCAAATCAGTCCAGCAGTTTAATTACCTAGGTAGCCTCATCTCCTCGGATGGTAAGATTGACGGGGAGATAGGCAACAGGTTAGCAAAGGCATATAGTGCCTTCAGAAAGCTTCATAAAAAATAATTTTTACAAGATAAATAATATATGTATAATCAACTATACAAATTCATAAAAATTTGTGTATGGCACATTAACTCCCAGCTGTTCAGTGTCATTTTCTATGCAATGACATGTGCATCTCAAAACTTAAGAGGAAATTACCTATTTAATATTTCTTTAAAGGCTCTAAGTATTAACTGTCAATGCAGGATGTGAAGTGATTAAACTTCTCCACAGGAGTATACATGGCAGAAGAACATTCACAGGTAGCTCCACGGATGTGCATTGTTCTTCTATTAAATTTTTAACTGCTTGGAAAATAATAAACCAAAAAGGAGAGAAAGATTAGTATCTTCAGTCAGAGAATATCCAAGTGGCAGAGGTTGGCATGGACATCCTGTCCTTCCCACTCAAGCAGACCATCATCAAGCCCAACCTCCCTACTCGAGAAACGTCACTTCTGAGCAGATTGCCCAAGCCCATGTCCTGAAAGGTTTCATGAATGGAGGCTCCACAACCCCTCAGGGCAACCTGGTACTGGCTGCGACCACACTCATGGCAAAAGTGCTTTCTTGTTGCTCAGATGGAATTCCATGTGTTTTGGTTTGTGGCCGTTGATACTGTCCTGTCATTGAGCACCTCTGAGAAAAGCCTGTCTCTCTCTTCTTCCACTCCCTTCAGCTATTCATATACATTATCAAGAACCCCCTGAGCCTTCTCCTCTATGCAGAGCAGTACCAGCTTGCTCAGCCTCTCCTTGTATGCCAGATGCTCCAATCCCTTCATAATCTTCCCTTCGCTGGGTTGAAGAGCAACTCCCTCTCCCACTTTCCCAGCCTGTCTTGACCAAAAAGCCAGTATACGTCCACTGCACGATAGACATGAGAACAATTTCACCACATCCCTGTGATCATGCATGAATGTAGCCCCACATGGACCCCTAACTCCTACTGGTTCCTATGCTGTGCACACCAGTGTACAGGCACTTCAGGGAGAGACCTCTGGTATGCTGGGTTCTCAGGGAGGGTGTGAGAGCCTCTTCCAGAGGCATTTGTGTGCCCTCACCTGCAGTGGAGACCTTCTGTCCTGTTGGGTTGGTTTTGAGGGCTCTCCTGTCCATTCATCCTGCACCCTTTGCTTGCCAACTCAGACTACCACTTTCTTGATAGTACAAGGGATAATAGCTTCAAACTGACAGAAGGCAGATTAGATATTGGGAAGAAATTCTTTACTGTGAGAGTGGTAAGGCACTGGCACAGGTTGACCAGAGAAGCTGTGAATGCCTCATCTCTGGCAGAGTTCAAGGCCAGGTTGGACAAGACTTTGAACAACCTAGTCTGGTAGAAGGTGTCCCTCTGAAGGTCCCTTCCAAATCAATCTATTCTGTGATTCCTCATTTGACTGTAGGTCATCATCACCCTCTCCCTTTATTTTTAGTTAATGCTCTACTCATTAGGTTGGACAACCATCTGAGAAAGAAGATTTTGCCCCAAGTGGTGAGGTAGATCTCTTCCTAGCAGTTCTCAATCCTCAAGGAGGATCCCACAGTTGTAAAAACCAAGTCCCTGCTGTCAGTAAAAGCTTTACAAGTCGTTGTTGCCCTCCCAGATCTGTCCAGTTCTCTTCTAGCCCTTCCTCCTCAATGACAGTATGCAAGAGAAGATGATCTGGGGTCCCTGTCTACTCCCTATCTGGTCATGGAAGAGCAAGAATTTGCATGGAAGAACAAGAATCTGTTATCAGAGGAGATCCAGTGTACCTGTTACAGCTGTTAAACATTATAGCCCAACACCTGAGAGACTGTCGTGGTTTGTCCTAATTGTAGCATCCAGGCCTACATACACAGGGTAAAAATGATCCATAGCCATGAAGAGCTGGAGAGAGGGAACATTCTGAGGGATTATTTGACTATTCTTTAAGTTAGACAGCTCCAGCAGGCAGTCAGAAAACACAAAACGCAGCCTGAAGTAGCAGTGCGGGAGAAAATTAATAAAGAATTTTTTCCCCCCATTAACTTAATGCAGTTCTGACTATGAATTTTGCTTAGAAGTAGGAAAAGACTCCAGATACCAGACAGCAGCACTGGTGTTTTCTCCAAGCTACAAAGGTGAGGGAGTTTTTTTGTACAAGATATTTGGAATCATCAAAATATTAAAGAGATTCTTAAAAATACTGAAAATAAGCTTTAAACCCCGGCACATTTTCTGTTAGTTTCCAGTCTGTCACCATGTCATGCTCTGTACCCTGCACCTTCTATAGGCAAAGAGCTGGCAATGTGTAGGGGTAGTACTTCCATGCTGCTCCCCACCACATAGATCCAGAGCAGATGACAAGAAGCAGCAGGCGGTGGGGACAGAAACATGGTAATAGTTGATAATTCTCCCACAGAGGATGTGAAAAAGATGATGGAAAAAAGGCAGGGGAAGAAAATAAAACCAAACAAGTAGGATTCACTCACTTCTAGTTTTGTATGTTTAGATGATTATAGTTTAATAGTGGAACAGCAGTTGTGCTGAAAATAAATTATTTTGTGAGGTCAGATATTAAGGAGTATGTGCAGGATCCCAAAATATAATATCTGCAGAAAAGAGCCATAAACCTTGGGCAACAGTGGCTGACAAGAATCCTTTTCACAAGACTTGTTAAAGAGTCAACCTTATGGATTTAGCCTGGCTCCTGCAGCAGAAATAAGTAAGGACTTTTTAAATGATTGTATCAGACCATGTCTAGGCCCTTTAATCCCTTTCTCCCTATGTAATCCTGGTTGAGGGAAATATTAACCCATTTGGCAACAGTAGTAAAAACTTGTGTAATTCCCTAATTAACATAGCTCGTCCTCCTCATTAACATGTCCCGCCCCCAAGACCCTTATATTGCAAAGTGCGTGTTCAATAACGCATTTCAGTTTTCTACCCATATCTGGGATCACTTAGTTTTTGACCCCAACTAGTATGATTATAAGGAAGAACAAGGATCCTTGGAGAAAGAAGCTGGGTATACTTCAGGCAAAAATGCAAAATTCAGAGGAAGGCATTAGGAATTCCATTCTAGTGATAGTTTTCCCTCAGTTAATACTGGTAGGAAATATTTAAATCTGATTTTTTATACCTACCACATGAAGCTCATTGTTTTAGTTCAGTTCTGAATTCTCACAGATTCAATTAGAGAACCATCCATTAAATCTACATCTATCTACAGTTGCTTACACCAAAGTTTAATGTAAGAGTTTCTATTTCATGAAAGCATATCCTTCAGAAACACAACTCATCTTGATCTAAATGTATGAAAGATAGGGAATCCAATAGTTCTTTTTGAAGTTGGTGTCAGTGTTGGACTATAACCAGAATGATCATCAATCCTACAAAGACTCCACCTGAATTTATGAAGGCAATAATGCCTAATATGCTGTTCCACCTCTGTTGGGCATTCCAATACACTTATCTCCTACTAGTAAATACACTTGGGACTCCCCCTTGCCCCAATCTCAGTACACCCTGAATTCAAGAAAGGACTTGCACATATAACTTATTAGGAGTCAGAGTAAATGACAAAATAATCATACTTGCACTCAAACAGGAAGCATAGGTTCATTCTATGACAGAGTAACCCATACCCTTGTTTGGCAGGTAAATTATTCCACAAGGAAATAAATTCCAAACTGCTTCAAAAAAACTGATGCCCAAGAGGAGATAGCAAATGATACCTTGTCTATAGAGATGGTCAAACAAGGATGAGTTAAAGCTGGTCTTTCTGCCATATCCAGACAGAAACTCTGATAAATAATCACTGACCTGCAGAAGAGTGTGGTTCCTAGAGCCCAAACTGAAGAGACAACCGACAATTGCTTTCTCGTGGGATATTGTAATGGAAACCAACTTTTCCAAGCTACTTTTGATGGTCCCAAATTTAAGTGTGTTCCATAGACATTAAAAAAGTACAAACTATTGTAATGGTTTTGAGTTTAGGCCTTCCTTCCCGGTCGCCAGGAAGGAAGGAAGGAAGTATTCCATCCTATTCCTTTATGTAATCCAAACATATAAACAGACGGAGAGAGAAGCCTCTTCCTCTCTTCCCTTCTGGCGAGGTTTGAAGACAGCAGATTCCCCACAGCTGGTCTCGCTTCTGTGGGGGAGTTGAGGCCTGGTTGGGCCTACGGGGCCTGTTGTTCCTGCTGATCCGGAGTCTGGTAGTGTGGTGGCGGCGTTTGGGCGACTGTGCTATCCCAAGGAAAGTAGTAAGATATTCTTTTGCTAATTCTTTAGTTTACTAGATCCTGAGGTTTTTTTGTTTTTTTGATTGTGTACATCTGTTTTGGTTTTTTGTTTTTTTTCCCTTCCCCTTCCTTTCTCTTTCCCTTTTGGGATTGTATATAGTATTTCAACTGTATATAACTGTAATATACATAAATACATTTATTTTAATATAGTTTGGCTAGTCTGGATTTTTCATAGTTTTTTTTCTTTGCTCTTTGCTGGATGTTTTTGTGCTGGGTCTGGGGACTTAGACAACTATACTCAATTTTTAACTATGCTTGTCTAATGTTAATTAAGTGAAGTTCACAAATACATTTATCTTTATAATTAGCTTTAGGATTTCAGAGTAACTTTTAGAGACAGATGATACTCCTCAGAAAGTAGTCAATGATTTTACTGAGGCCTACAAGGAATCTTGAGACTTGGGAACAGAAGCCAGATCATGTGAATGCTGAAGCATTCTCTAACCACTAGGAAACTTAATTAATTTACTTAATATTTACACTCTGCATAGGAAAACAGAAATATTTAAATTACCACTATTCTAATGACACTGTGCTAATGACCTGAGCTAAGCACTCGAGATATTACTGAAGATCATGAGTTAATTAGAAAGGCATCCAATACCTCTGCAGAAGACTTCATAAAAGCCAGATGCTCAACATGAGGATAACCAAGGTCCCAACTTACTTGTGATAAACATAAAGAAAAAGCAGTCATTAATGGCACAGATATCAGAGATTTGGGATCTACATAGTTGCTTAATATATAGCTTGGTCAGAAGCACTCTCAGCAGGAGGAACAGTTTTGAGCATCGTTTAGTGTTCTCACAGAGAGTCCATCACTAGCTTCATTAGAAAAGTTACATAACCCAATTAATCTTCACAGGCAGGTGGTATTTCAGAGAGAAATCAGGTGTATTACAGTTCACAAGTGAAATCTCTCTTTTCTCATTTTGGTTACTAAGAAATCTTCAGGTTGAAAAGCCTTAAGTATTTCAGGCAACGGGAGACTAGCAGCTGTATTTTAAGTATTGCATCTTTTAAATCTTGATCTTGGGCTTTTTTCCATACAGGTAACAACACCTGGGATTAGGAAATACCTCTATCAATCCCACCCTTAATTTTAGATGACCCTTGAAAGCACAACAGTCTCGATGATGTAGACAGGTAACAACAGTGCTGGAATCAGGGCTGTGTGGGTTCCTCTGGTCACTAATAATTGCAGTTGCTAGACATTAGGGGATCACTCAGGCTGGAAGAGATCTCCAAACCCCCGCTTAAAGCAGGCTCAGCCATGAGGTCAGATCAGGTTCCTCAGAGCTCTACCCAGCCAGGTCCTGAAAACTTCCAACAGCTACTGCACTTTCCTGGGCTACCTCTTTCATGGCTTGACAATTCTTAAGGTAAAAAAGTTTGCTAGAAAAGCTGCATACATTCCAGTCTGAAACTGTCTTGTTTCAAACGATCCTCAAAAAGATGTAATATTTAAATTCTGTTTAAAAATTTTGCCCAGCTAAAAAAAGAAAAGGACATGTACGCCCTTGAAGTAGAGAAGACTTACTGTATTATGTTGCCTATTATCTTTCCCTGATACGATCAAGAAGTAGTTCCATGCCAGCAGCAACAACAAAGCCAGTGGTATCATGTAGAGCTCAAAGTTCCAGACCACAAAAAGAAAAAGCTAGAAGACAGAGCAGGAAAAAAAAGTGATTCAGATCAGCATTACATTAAACTCTTGTGCACAGTTAAAGCCAATAAATTAAAACAATTCTAAAAAAAACCCACCTCTCCTCAAACAGGAAAGTTGTTTAACCACTCTGCTGACTTGACACTTACCTGCATGAAACAACTGCTACACTTTCCATTGCTTCCTACCTTAATTCTTGGAAAAGAAAAAATTATGTAGTATGGTCGAAGAAGAATATTAATTGTTCTCTCATAAAATAATGCTTTTGTGGACAAAAAAAATGCAAAACAGCATAAAAATAAGATTACATCCTCAGAAAAGTTAGTTATTTTCACGAATCACAGGACCACAGAATAACTTGGATTGAAAGGGACCTTAAAGATCACCCAGATCCAAACTCCCTGACATAGGCAGGGAAACGCTCCACCACACCAGGCTGGTCAGGGCCTCATCCAACCTGGCCTTGAACACTTCCAAGGATGGGACAACCACAACTTCTCTGAGCAACGTGTTCCAGTGTCTCGCCACCCTTACACTAAAGAATTTCTGCCTTATAACTAATTTAAACCTACCCTCTTTCAGTTTAAAGCCATTACTCCTTGTTCTATCACTACATACCCTCATAAAATATCCCTCTCCATCTTTCTTGTAGGTCACAGGAATGTGATTAATTTAAAGGAGACCTCAACATGTCAGTGAATCTGGTTTTAGCTTTGAAACAATCCTGTAGCAGTGCAAAGTTGGCACAGGAATGAATAAAAATTAATTTGCTGTTTAGAAGAAAGAACATGGTCATGGCATAGTAATGTCACACAAACAAGCAGAAGTATCAATCTGAAAAAATCTTTTGCACGGAAAACTAGTAAAAAAATCACAGAAAAAGCTGAAAGTGTACAACCATTTTAATGAAAGCATAGCAAAACTGAAATGACCACAGACTCATCAAAAACGGGATTTAAAAAAATGATGAGAAGTCACATAAGTCCACCCCTCTGAAAGCTTTAATTTGTTGCAGTGTTTTCCCAAAACAGTTCAAGTGCTCCATGACTGGGGGCTGCCAGAAATCTGACTGGGTTATATCTCCCAGAGATGTGCACCTAAACAACTTGGGCTGCTCTTCAGTATTGGCCCCAAACAGGGATTGCACACCAGGAGAAACCCATCTGCACTACCAGCTCCATACACTGCTGTCTAGATACTGTCCTCTACTGATGCTGCTACAAAATTCATGGTTTGCAGGAAAGAACTAAAAATAATTTCACTTGGATAGGGTCAAACAAAAACAATTTTTATCTCCAATTTTCCTATGAACAACCCCCCCCTTACAGCTTAAAACCCAGCTGTAGTCATTACTAAGGTTTGTTTTCTTCCCATAAAAAAAGAAAAAAGTCAGAGCAAATCACACTATGTACCACAGCTGGATAAACATCCTTAAATCTTAATAAGCCTTCTCCATCCAAATAGTTAAGCTTTTGAATATTTGTATTTTTAATACCTGCTAAAATGAAGGAGGGTGTAGTGTCACAAAACTTCCAAACCTAAAGCACTACCTTTTTTTTCAGATTAACTAAAACGTGGGTCATTTTCCCAAATCAGTCACAGGATGTATATAAAGCTGAATAAGAATAAAATTGGGATTTCACTCGTCTTCTGCTGGCTTTTTGTTTGGCATTAAAACAAACAAAATGTTCTTATCAAATTTAAGCTGCTGCATAGAAGGAAAAAAAAATCTATATCTTAGGTAATCTTCTCTCTCAAGATCAGCTAACTTACCTCACCCCTGTACTTTCTACCACTGAGTGCTATGTATATGAAAGTCCTATGAAACTGCAAGATAAACATGATAAATACTCAAAAGAACTGAACATACAGTGTGTATGACTCACAAGAGTATATTGGCACTTCTAACACTATTTCATTTGAAAGAAAAATGCCTTTTTTAGGTTGTTTAGTTTAAAAGGAAATCTGTTAGAACTGGTAATGAAAAAGCAAATGAGCCCATGGAATTCAAGAGCTCTTCTATGAGCTTGCTAACTACAGAAAAGTGGTAAATTTGATGTAGCAAACTTATAACAGATTTCATGTCTCAAAAGAAAAGCAAAAAACATTGCATGCTTCAACCCCAGAAATGCCCTGAGTTAATGTATGCACACCAAAGGGTGCTCTGGAAGCCAGCAAACAGTACCAAGTATTAGAAAAGCAAATACTAGAGATTACCTGTTGATAAATGGCAATGCATAGTCTTTCTTACGGTCCAAGCTGAACTTTGGTTAAAAAGATGGAAAGAAAATGAAGTACTATTCAATCCCCATCTCCTGAGAGAAAAGAAGCTAACAACTTACACAGTCTCAGGAAATATGGACCTGACAGGACATTGAGGAACATGGTCATCATGTACCCTGTACTCCAGAATATCAATGAATTCTCATCCAAGCACTTCTCACTGGAAGCTTCTAAGTGCCAAATGATCTTTAATGGTATTAATTCCTTTTAGTACTATACTCTGAGGGCCAGTAAAAAATTATATTAAGATATTACCACTTTAAAACTTGTATGGATATACCTTTCAAAAGCGTGAATATTACACCTGCCACCTCCTGAAGATGATTTCCCTGATCTGCCACCTTAATTTCCATCTAGTCCAGCTGAATTTTTACCAGTTCCTCCTTTTAGGCACCTGTCTCAGCCAGGCACTACCAAAACAGTACAACAAAAATGAGATGTGTTCTGTGTGAGACCTGCACAGTGATGCCATTGCAAAACAAATGGTCTCGTTATCCTTCCCAGACAAGACATGCACTCATGAAATGCAAATGGAGAAAACGAGCAGATTTCCGGTATCAGACAAAACTTTTAAGTAAACATGAGCAAACCCAAAATCTGGTGCAGAACATCAAGAAAACTCGGGGATTTAGTTCTTACAAATAAAAGGCCTGATAGCTGGGGTGAAAGAGAAGAAGGGAAGTGGTATGTAGAAACCTTCATGCATGATGGAGAAGTAAACCTATGTATCCATCCCTTAAACAAATATAGGCCAGAAACAAATAAACAACCAAAACCAAAACAAACATACAAAACCTCCAAAAGCAAACAAAAAGAAACAACTAACCACAACTAACCAAAAAAACCCCCCAAACCAGAAAAGCTAAGGAACAAGCACAAAGGGACAGTTCTGCGAGTTGCCCATGCCTATAAAGCATCCAGTGGAACATGGACTGTATCTGGCATGATATCTTCTAAGGAAATAATGGCTCTAACTCTGTCTAAAAAAAGGATCCTCATCACTACTGAAGCAAGCTAACTATTTTAAGAGAGGAGTGGGAGTCTCAAAGGTTACAGTTTAATATAGCTGCCATTTCCTACACAGAAGAATATAAGAAAGGACTTTTTCTTCTCCCCCATGAGATCAAGATTTTCAGAGTCACAGGCATGAACTGGCCATTTACAACATCACATCAGCTGATACTCTTAGTGAGCGACACTTGCATTAAATGATCATTCAGGGAGACACATGACACTATCCCTGGTGTACAACACTTCAAAAAATAATTTAAGTTAGGATATTGAATATCCTATTCTTTTGAAAACTACAGTATATTTTAAAAGGAAATCTCATCCAAAATGATTAACGCTTCCTACTGTTCAGAAAAAAAGCCTGCCCTTTCAGACTAGCAGCTGTGAATCATTAGCTTTCCAGTGATGAGATGTGTTTGATGAGTATTTTTCTTTCTAATTAAGAGATGAGATTCTCTTTTTGACTATCTTCAGACTGAAGTGAAGAGAAAGATTTCTGCCTATGTGGAAAGGCCATATTCTACAAAACAATTATTTCAGATTTCTTTTTATCTACCTCCACCCAATCTCATTTCACTTTTAACAAAATCCTGTTTGCACCCACAGACTTTACAGTATTAACCCCTGTTTTTCCCAGTTATTTTCCTTTTTTTCTTTTGTTTCTGTTTTGATTGCTAGCAGAGAAGAGCACATAAAAAAAAAAAGAATTATCCCTCACAGGAGTCACCAACCCCATCCTCAGGTACAGGAGAGAGCAGAGGACATGACAAGGGAGGGCTGCAAGAATTCTTGTTTGAGAAGTTTCCGAGACAAATAGAAATGCCTGAGTTTGGTGGACCAGAGATTTGCAGTGGCAGCACCCAGAGCCATGAGCTGTAATGTGATGCGCAGTGTGGCAAGACATGGACATCCCCCACTGCCATCATCTCACATGAGGCACACCACTCATGCTACAGTCTTCTCTTCAAGTCGTGTCTTTCTCTGATCATTTCCACAGAACATCCTTACAGCCTCATTTACGTATTACCTATATCCTTGCCTTTATATTCGTGACCAATCTCTTGATTACCCTGGAAACACAAAGGCTGGCTGCACACTATTTTGGCACTATCACAAACAGACGATGTCTGCAGCTCCAAATACTACACTTTAATATCAAGATCATCCATTTACCCTTTAAGCTTAAAAGGACAATTGTATTACCTGAGGCTTTATCCTTTGTATGTATTCTCACAAGACTAGAAAGAATGAGAGATAACCCACATATCTGAATGGTACAGACTGTCTACCAAGTACTGAAGGTTTTAAGGACAGTAAAATCCTGCATGGTGTTTTATACCACCAAACACTTGGAAACATTTTGTATTATATACAAATAATAGTATTTTGTATTATACTTTGGAGATACAGCAGCTTCTTCCATTACAAAAGTAGTCAGTTACCTCTAGCAATCACAGCTCCTCTAGTCTTGTACAACACTTTTAATAAAAAAAATTAAAAAGGAAGCATTTCTTTCGGCTATATCAGATCTCAAACACACTAGCATTATTGTAAACACTTATGGGAATTCATTCCAAATGCAGTGCCTTCATTCAGGTAAATCTGAAAGAAATATGCCTTTTAAACATACTCTAAAGCATCCTCCACAGTTCTTCTCATAAGTCTTGCAATTTTAGTTTCAATTACCTAACTGCCAGGAGAAGGTGGAGTCAGAAAGATTTGAGTCTCAAACACATGATCTGTTACTCCATTTTTCTGTACACAGGCAAAAGTCAAATTGAAAATAGCAGAAGCATTGAATGTGTAAAAAAAAAATACAGAAAAAAAATCAGATAATTCCCACTTGCTTTATTTTGACAGATTTCCAGTCCAACCTTGGATTTATGTTGGTTATCTTTTTAAAACGCCTAAGATCTTGGTAATCTGAAAAAACAGAATAATTAGTATTTTTTATGCTCTAAGAACTTTTCCTTTAACTCAGAAACAAACTCATGGGATTTCCTAATTTGCCCTAATTTTCCCCTTTGCTGGAATTAGAAGAATTGCGTTCACTGCAATTTACACTTTTATAATCATTCTTTCTATTTATTTCATAGAGAAAGTGGAGATACTTCCATGACAAGTAAAACAAGATCTTAACCGAATAGATGAAGTATTAATTTAATGCCAGCCCTAATGGGGTTTTTGATGTATTCTGATGTATTGAAAGACCTACGGTAGCACTCATTAGAGCACTTGGGTCCCATATGTAGAAGAACATACAAAAAAAAAAATTTCTTACCACGTAGGACATTTTTGGTCATGGTTTTTCCATGTTGATAATCTGTACAACAAACCCAAGGTTCTATTTCTTCTCACTCCTTTCATCTAAACATGATGTACCAGTAGTTACTACAGAAACCATTCTGACGTGATGTGCATCAATCCACCCAGTTTGTGAAACACACCTACAGCCAGAACGTTAGTGATGACACCGTTTTCCAACCACATCATAATGTACATTGCTCCTCTATAAGACTGTCAGCACCAACAAAATGTTCCAGTTAAAAGCCTGAAAATTTTCATTTAATTTTTTACTTTTTTCTTTACAATTTCTAACAGATGTTTCACAACCATTTTCTAGAAGTACTAAAAACTTTACTTCAGAATGCCAACCACTTCAAGAATGCAAACCTTGGAGCATGAATGCAATGCCATTTTAAACAGCACATGGATTAAGGATACAAAATTTGTATTGCTGTAACCAGTTGCTAGTGTAATCAATGGCAAAAGTTGGGTGGAAATAAAAATTACACTCTCCAAAAATATTTACAAAATGTGGAATCTCTTGGGTCATTTATTTCCCCTTCACTTGAGACTTTCTGATCTGTGTAGTCAGTATCCAAGATAAAATTAGAAGGGCAAATATGGTTCATTGAGGTAATTCCCATACACGCAGCCTCTTCCCATTCACAGGGCTCTTAAAGATGGATTTGTTCTGTCAGACTGCTAAAATGCTGACAAACTAAGAGGAATTGATAATATTTTTTCTATGAGCAATAACACCTGGCATCAAATGACAAATGACCAACTAGGATACATTACATCAAAGGCATGTCTGAGAATGGGGCTACTAGATTCACTGAACCTCCATCCCATCTTAATACCATATTTTCTGAACAATAGCTAACTGTCTGCTGAATGACCCATGTCTTTGTGTAAGTGACGGTACCTAGAAGACTGTTCTACAGTCTTGATCTCCAACTAAAAAAGTGCTTTTAATGCCTGTCCCCAGGTTGATTTCACAGAATGGGTAAGGTTCGAAGGGACCACAGTGGGTCATCTGGTCCAAACTCCCTGCTCATCCTTGAGCACATTGCACGGGATTGTGTCCAGATGGTTCTTGAATATCTCCAGTGGGAGAAACTCCACAACCTCTTTGGGCAATCTGCTACAGAACACAGTCACTCATGCAGTAAAGAAGTTCCTCTTCATGTTCACATGCAACTTCCTGTGCATCATTTTCTGCCAGTTGCCTCTTGTCCTATTGCCTGGCAGTACAGAGAAGAGCCTGGATCCATTCTCCCTTCGGGTACTCATTGACACTGATGAGGTCCTCTCTCAGTCATCTCTTCTCAAGGCTAAACAGGCCCAACTCTCTCAGCCTTTCCTCATAAGAGAGACACTCCAGTCCCTTAATCATCTTTGCTGCCCTTTGCTAGACTCGCTCCAGGAGCTCCATGTCTCTCTTGTACTGAGGAGCCCAGAACTGGACGCAGCACTCCAGATGTGGCTTCGCTAGAGCTGAGCAGAAGGTCAGGATCACCTTCCTTGACCTGCTGGCAATGCTCTTCCTAATGCTTCCCAGGATTCCATTGTCCTTCTTAGCCACAGGGGCACATAGCTGGCTGATGGACAGCTTGTTGTTCACCAGGGGCCCCAGCTCCTCTTCTGCAGAGCTACTTTGCAGGTTAGTCCTCAACCCATATTGGTGCATTCCCTGCATTTGCCTTTGTTGAATTTCAGAAGGTTCTTCTCTGCCCATTTTTCCAGTTTGCTGAGGTCCCTCTGAAGGGCTGCACAGCACTCTGGGTTACAGGCCACTCCTCCCAGCTTTGTGCCATCAGCAAATTTGCTGAGGAGCACTCTACTCCTTAATCCAAGTCATCGATGAATAAGTTAAACAACAGTGGGCCCAGTACTGAACCTTGGGGGACACCACTAGTGACAGGCCTGCAAGTGGATCCTGTGGACTCTCTGGAATCTGCCTATCAGTCAGTTCTCAATCCATTTCACTGTCCGCTCATCCAGTCCGCACTTTCTGAATTTGTCTATGAGGAAATTGTGAGAGATAGTGTCAAAAGCCTTACTGAAGTTAAGGTAGACAAAATCCACTGCTCTCCATCATCTACAAGATGGTGCTCCATCACCTTTCCAAGGATTGAGGTGAAGCTAACTGGACGATATTTCCCTAGGTCTTCCTTCTTGCCCTTTTTAAAGACTAGGTAGACATTTGCTCTCTTTCAATCCTCAGGCAGCTCTCCTGATCACCACAACCTTTCAAAGATGATTGTGAGTGGCCCCGCTATGGTGTCTGCCAGCTCTCTCGGCACTCATGGGCTTGTGGATATCAAGTTTGCCTGGATTCTGTTTTGGTTTAATACATAACACTTAGATTGACCTATTATTTTTAGCTCAGTTTTGCTGAGATGAGTAGTCATCAGGAGTAAGATTCCAGCCTGTTTGTAATTCTAACTGTCCAAATTTACTCTGGGTTTTTTAAAATAGATTCACTTTGGGCCTCTCCCCACTGAAGATACCTCTTCCCATTTTGGAATTCAGTCTAATCCTTTCCAATTTCAAAATTCCTTAACATTGGCTGTTTCAGAACCACACACGCCATTTCTGTTGGAGGTGTCACACTATGAAAGATATTTCTAAAAAGTACATTTCACATAACTATTTAAACTTTTTTTGCACACACAGATCTGTCACAAATTTATATTTATGTCCTTTTTATACAAAAATTCAGAATCTAGCAGACTTCTCCTCTTACAATTTCACTGCTATGAGGGTGGGACTGTTGAAAGTGTAAATGTACATGTCACTTTAGAAGAAAAATCCAAAGTGTTGACTTTGGGAGAAGTGCAAAATCACAACATGGATCCTGCTAGATAACTGCAGCTATTTATGTGTAATAGAATGGTGAGCTAAAGAGCTCTGTACAGTTTTAAACTATGTTGTGCTGAAAAAGATCATATACAACCAGGGATCTACATATTCACATTTATCTTCATTTTGTAGGCATTTTGAAAAATGTAATTTCTTTAGATAATCCAAGAATGAAATGCTGTTATTTCCCTTTTCCTTTCTTATAACTCGAGAGACTGATGGACTTTGAACCAGCCTCCTGTTCCTCCCATATTCCTGAAGATTGTAAATTGTCCATCAAAAGTTATTAAACTACATATAGGGAAAAATATTTGGTACCTTCTTCAGCTGAATTAGAATGGCTTCACTGTACATCCACTGTGTAGTCCAAGCAAAACACTTAGTCCCCAGACATCTATACGGAAGTTGTTCCAAATGTTAAGCTTCTTTCTTAATTTGCTCACTTAAAATTAACTTTTTTCTTAATCTGCTCACTCCCTTATCTTCCATCTACTTTTGCAGATGAAGGAAAACCACTTAACACTTTAAGAAAACACTATAAAAACTTTAATAGGGTAGGAATAGTCACCATTACCCAAATACTGGAAAATACAAGACTCGCAGACTTGCTTTTTTGAATGCAAAGTAGAAAACAGTAACTTTTTTTTAAAAGAAAAGTAAGCCACTTATGTTAAAAATCCTGAATGTGAACTACTTAAACCTCCCAAGTGTTTAAACTGTGCTCATCTTCATCAATATGACAGAAAACCAAAACCATCAAAATAAAAGAACCATTAGGATATTAGGAAGTGCAACCTTTGATAAAGTAAGTTGTTTGGTTGTAGGAAAACCAACACTGCCAACTGTGAGAGTTAAAGGGACAGAAATAAAATTTCAGTTGTAGCCAGGAAGTTATCTTCCACACATTCCAGGAGCCTCCTAGACTGTCTCCTCTCTGCTGTGCTGAGTTTCCAGCAAACATCCAGCAAGCTAAAGTCTTCCTCACAAAAAGGGATGGCAATCATGAAATGTCAGCCAGCCACTTACAGAATACTTCATCTGCCTCTTCATCCTGGTTGGGTGGTCTGTAACAGACTCCCACCAGAATGTTCATCTTGTTAGCCTTGTTAGCCTATCCCCTTATTCTTATCCACAGGCACTCAACATTAACATCACTACCCTTCCTTCCCAAAAAAGCTCTAGCTTCAAATCAGGATCCCGATTCCTTTTATTTGCCTGGAAAGGAGAACAAAAACACGCGGTATTTTCTATTCACCATTTTCTGCATGTGTACCTCCCCCACACAGGACCATTTGCAGCCCTCGGTGCTTCAGAGCAGAGCACCAAGGCTGCTGGTAGGAGAAAAGGGTCTACAGAAGGAGATGGCAGCCAGATGAACACATGGTACTGGTTTTGTGTGGCAAGGTTTTGGTAGTGGGGAGGCTATAGGTGTGGCTTCCGTGAGAAGCTGCCAGAAGTTTCACTCACCTACAATAGCACCAATGCCAGCTGGCTTCAAAATGGACCTGCTGGCCAAGGCTGAGCCCATCAGTGATGGCAGCAGCACCTCTGGGATATTTAAGAAGGGGAATAAAAAAAGTCCAACCACAGCTGGAGAGAAGAGTGAGAATATGTGAGGGAAGCAACTCCACAAACACCAAGGTCAGCGAAAAAGGAGTGGGAGGAAATGCTCCAGATACTGGAGCAGAAATTCCTCTGCACCCCACTGTGAGGCAGGTTGTTCCCCTGAAAACCATGGAGGTCCACAGTGAAGGAGATATCCAACAGCAGTCCATGGAGGACCCTACACCAGAGCAGCTGGATCCCTGAGGAAGGTTGTGACTCTGTAGGAAGCCTTCTACAGGTCCGGTAGCCACATGGACAGATGAGATCATGCTGGAGCATGTTTACTGGCAGGACATGTGACCCCACAGGGAAGGCACGCAGGAGCAAGTCTGTTCCTGAAGGACAGCATGGGAACGGACCCATGCTGGAGCAGTTTGTGAAGAACTGCAGCCCATATGGGAAGGACTCACCGTAGTGACCCTGGCTGGATGCCAAGCACCCACCATAGCCACTCTATCACTCCCCTCCACACCTAGACAGAGGAGAGAAAACATAATGAAGAGTTCATGAGTTGAGATAAGGTCCAGGAGAGATCACTCACTGAATACGGGTAAAACAGACTCAAATTGGGGATATTAACTGAATTTATTACTAACAAAATCAGAGCAGGATAATAAGAAGTAAAATAAATCTTAAAAACACCTTCCTGAGCTCTACTTCCTGCCCTACCAGTGGCCTAGGGAGACAGGGAATAGGGGTTATGGCAGTTCAAACCAACACAATCACAGGTTGTTTCTACCACTACTCAGGGAGAAGAGTCTTCCCCCTACTCCACTGTGGGCTCCCTCCCACGGGAGACAGTCCTTCATGAATTTCTCCAACATGAGTCCATGCCATGGGCAACAGCTCTCCACAAACAGCTCCAACATGGGTCATTCTTCCACGGGGTGCAGTCCTTCAGGCATAGCCTGTCACAATGTAGGTTCTCCACAGGGTCACAAGTCCTACCAGGAAACCTGCTCTAGTATGGGCTCCTCTCTCCAGGGGTCTGCAGGTTCCTACCAGGACCCTTCTCCAGCATGGATATCCTCCAAGGGCCGCAGGTGGATCTCTGCACACCCATGGTCCTCCATGGGCTGCAGGAAGACAGCCTGCTTCACCGAGGTCTTCACCAAGGACCGCAGGTGCTCCGGCGCCTGGAGCACCTCCTTCCCCTCCTTCTCCACTGACCTTGGTGTCTGCATAGTTGTTCCTCTCACATATTCCCACTTACTATTCCCTGGTTGCAATTACATCTGTGCAATAACTCTTCTTTCTCCTTCCTAAATACGTTATTATAGAGGTGTTACTATAATTTGAGTGGCTTGGCTTTGAACAGTAGCAGATCCATCCTGGAGCTGGCTGGCATTGGCTCTGCCAGACATAGAAGAAGCTTCTGGCAGCTTCTCACAGAAGTTGCCTTGTAGTCCCCCCCGCCTATCAAAACCTGGCCACACGAATCCAATACACTCACATTGGAGAACTTCGTGGAGGACTGTGGAGGGATCTCATGCTGGAGCAGGGGAAGAGTGCAAGGAGTTCTCCCCCTGAGGAGGAAGCAGTGGCAGAGACAACATGTGATGAAGTGACCACAGTCCCCATGGTCCTTGTGCACCACAGGGGAGAAGGAGGAATGTGGGAGTGGAGTTGAGCCCATGAAGAAAGGAGGGGTGGGGGAAGGTATTTTAAGATTTGGGTTTATTTCTCATTATCCTACTCGGATTCAATTGCCAATAAGTTCAACTAATTTCCCCAAACTGAATCTTTTTTGCTTATGATGGTTATTGCCCAGTGATCTTAAACCCTGAGCTTTTTGTTACATTTTTTCTCCCCTGTCCAGCTGTGATAGGCAGTGAGGGAGTGGTGTTGGTGGGCACCTTGGTCCTCCCAGAGTCAAACTAGCACAATACACAGGCGGGGCAACTTTCAGGAGCTGGCCAATATAAAATCACTGAATCACTTAGGTTGGAAAAGACCATTAAGATCATCATGTTTAACCATTAACCCACTGTGGCCAAGTGCACCACTAAACTCTGCACCTAGGTGCTATATCTACATGTCTTTTAAATACCTCCAGAGATGGTGATTCCACCATTGCCCTGGGCAGCCTGTTCCAGTGCTTGACAGCCCTTTCCTTGAAGAAATTTTTCTAATATCCAGTGTAAACTTCTGCTAGTGTAAGCTAGGGCCATTTCCATATTTGCACAGGCAGAAACCAACAGGTAAAACACCAATATCAGAAATGAACCTCTTTTTTTGAAGTCCTGACAAATTTAAAAACACAGGAATACAGTGTCAAAATGGTTGTAAGTATTTTAAGGTAAGGATATAATTTTTGTAAATCAGAAACAAATACACCACACAACTACATTGAATACAGCTCAATGAAGTTTCAGCCCCAGAATGCTATGACTGACAAATCAAAGGCAATTGAGAAAATTACAGATGGGCTTTAACTGTAGACAGCACTTTGGAAACAATCAATAATAAATATAAGGTAGAAAGAAGTAATTTAGGTGTATAACCAGAAGAGGGTCCGAGTTACTGGCAAAAGTCTACGGAGATCTGAGACAATCGCAAAAGCTGTCTTCCTTGTTAAAGGGCTGTATGGTTCATCCAAAAGTAAAACAATTATCAAGAGTCCCTTCCCAAAGCCTCTCTTCATGTTTTAAAAGCATGAAACTTCTTCCTGGGTCTTTGAAAACCTTTGGGGTAATTTAACCAGTAAAGACATACTGGTGTCTTATTCCACAGTTCCTTTTTTTTAAAATACTGGTGACATGGAAATCACCATAGCTGAAAGATGCTTGCTAGAGAACCAAAAATAACACATACGAACATGAAACAGAAATGAATGGGCTTCAAAGAAAGAGATGAATACACATTCTGTGCATAAGTAATTTTTTTTATATATACACACATTCAGATATAATAATATAATAATGGCCAGTCTTCGCGAGCGAAGATTTGGGAAAGGTCATTGACCCTTTGAGCCTGCGCAGTGGATTTTTTAGGTGAGACACAGCGTGCGCTGAACTGAGCCCACCCTTTAATCCTGAGGTTCATCTGCCGGGGCCGAGTGAAACTCGGACAGTGGCAGTGAGGGTCTCAGGACGTAGGTTTGTTTAGAGTGACCTTCTCTTAGATGGATTGCCTCACAGGGCTAACGAGCTCCATCTGCCCGGGGGGCCGGGAATCGAACCCGGGTCGCAGCGGTGAGAGTCCTGCACCCTAACCACTAGACCACCAGAGGCCCCATTCAGATATAACTATATATTTATATAGCACAGTAATCTTTTCTCCAGACATTTTTTAATTACATTTTTACACCTTTTACATAGGTCCTTTGGGACACATATATTATTTAGTAATATTATTAATGGGATGAAGTTACATTCCTCAGTACCTCACTTGACCATTTACATCTTTGCACAGTTACGAAATGAGACAAAGCAGAGAATCTGTCTCCTACTTTGTACTTGTTTTGCCTGGGTAAAAATGATACACAATATTTACTCTTACTGAAAGGAAAACAACTCTTAATTTTACAGACACGGTTGGAAAATTTTCTTTTGGTCTCCTTTCACTTTATTAGAGTATCCTTTCTTCCTACATGATTTCAGAATGTATAAGACGATATTAAGAAGTCAGAGGGGTTTGTTTTGATGCTTCATCTACAGCTAACTAGCCCGTAGTTAAACTTGGAAACTTGTATGAAAACTTCATGAGACAGTGTGCCATGAGTTATTTACCTTACCTTCCAATTACACAAGATATGGCTACACCTCTGCATCTGTATGCCTAGAGGACTGCTTCCCAGGCTCTTGAAATCACAGGCCATTTTAAGTTATCACATTTTCTTCCATACTATCGCACATCTTAATCATCAAACTTTTAAATACATGCTGTTTAATGTGGATTTATAACTGGGAAGCACTCACTATGGAAAGCGACTACAAATCACAGTATGAGAACTAAAGGTGTAGGGATTTATTATATAGCACTATGAAAGATAAAATACACAACAGAAGAAATACAATCTGAGACAAAGGAGGGCATATAATGAAGTCAAAAAGAGAAGTAACACTAGTAAGTATAAAAACATGCTGAAGTAACAGACATTTTGGAAAGTTGTATGTACTGTTTATGTTTTGAAACTGTGCAGTTACAAAAATAATGTCAGCATCAAAATCTCACCAGATAATTATATCACTTCTTTCATTCCTGCAGAAAGTTGTGTTCATTATTTGTGAAATAACATTAAAATTGATAAGGTATAACATCTTATATTCAATAAGCCTCAATTATGAGATACTTTCTTGAATTTTCTATCTCCAAAACAGATAGTGTCAGAAGCTAGAGAAAAATAAAATTTTTATATTATATATATATGTATATTTTCCAACTACATATACACATAGGTTTAGTTATATCTCTCCATATTAATAGCAATTTCATTTCTAAGAATGAAAAGACAGATAATTGGTTGAATTACTTCTACAGTATATTTTTTATATTTGGACATATTTACTATTAGTTTTCAAGAACTTTTTTTTGACTGTGATGGCAATCTTTGAACACTTCTGCACACCACCACCATGAAACTGTCACTTGCACCTCAAGCAGGAAAAAAAAAGAGTAGAATCAGTTTTTTAGTAGTGTACTAAAGTAAAAATAGTATGCCAATAAAGACGGCTTTTTAAGCTCCCAAATGCAGTGTGAATGATGACTATACTAGAGGAGAAGAAGAAGAAAAGATTTATGGAAACGTATCTTTGGCATGCAGGTAGACCATGAAATGCAGAAAAAAAGAATTCTTATTAAAATAAAAAATAGTAAAATAGTGTTTACTGTTTGTATGAATTCTCTGCATTAAAATATCTTTAAAACATCTTCCCATATTTCTGGAATTTCTGTTTCAAAGTTCTTCTGAAGAGTGACTTTTGTACAACCTGAATTTAAACATATAAACCAGCATAACTGAAAGCTGGTTTTGCAGAGATTGGGGAAAAAGTACATCTCCTATGTTCCATTTCGGATAAGGATGCAATCCTTTCCTCATGTAATTCCTTTCAGGGAGAGGCATGCCTGCACAAGCAAAATCACATACAGAGGAACAAGGAAGGGAACGTGGATACACTGTGCTGCACCCTGCCAGCCAAGTCACTTTCTATTTCAGCGCCTATATACATATGTTGGTGTCTAAGCACTCACACTGTGGTTATTGCTTTTAAAAAGCAGACAATAGTAGCTCTTCAGCTACACCCAGCTCTTCCAAAACCTGTTGCACCTGAGAGAACTCATTTTAGTCATGAAGACTGTGACACATCTGGAGAAAGCTCTATTTGCAGTTGCTGGAATACCATTTACTCTGACTGTACTTGCTTCAAACATCAGAAACCAAAACCTTATTTCCTATGCTCTTGCTTCTTGCTACCCTATGAAGCCATGAAACCCCAAATGCTGTAGAATTATTTTCAATGTCAATTTCTTGTTTATCACATTTTCCACCCTATTTTTTAGTATCTGATAAGTCTCTCTGGGATCTAGCTACATCTCTAATAAAGAGCTGTTTGACGACTGCATTCTTGTCACAAGCTTTCTCACATACATTTTATCTATATCACAACAAGGGCTAAAACATATTTATAAGTATAGGTGTTCCCAGTATCATATTCAAACACATACACAGAGTAAATGCACATATGCGCTCATATATATACAGAAACATAATGGAATTTCCATGGGGAAACGTGGAAGCTATTATTAAAATGTCTGTCATCCATGTAAGAGAAACAGAAATGAGCTGGGCATTAAATTTGCATACAGCCCCAAGCACAGAGGTTCCTGCATATGTAGTGTTCTACTGTTCTTAGAAATGGGCATATCTGGCAGGGAAAGTCTGTCAGGATTAGCTCAGAAAAAACACCCGCATAGAGAAATTTGAAGACATACTGAGAATTTGCCTCAGTATGTGAAAAAACACGTTAAATCCACTGCAAACTATGCACACTGAAAGTTACTACAAACACTATGCTACACACCAGGGGATAATCTATTTCAGCTAATTAACACACCACCACACGAAACACTGTGAGAAGTGGTTGCCACTTAGGATTGATTTAGGTCTTCCATCACTTAGACTTGTACAGAAAAGGTGTTTTTAAACATTCAGACAGACAGGGAAGAAAAAAAGAAAGGTACAATTAAAGTAGTTGTGATATAAACAGACCCAGATTCACTTGATGGATTAGCTTTCTAGTGAACAACAAGACAGCCTAAAGACATTACGACTTTTTTTATAAAAAATAACCAAAAGGTACAGTCCTCTTCTTGATTTTAAAGCTGCTTTTGACAAAGTCTAAATTAATAGCCTCTGCTTCAAGTTACAATGAAGATTTTTTTCCTTACTTAATAAGTAAACCTGTGTCAATAGAGTGTGTCTTTTACCAACAGTACTGGCTACTGAGGTAGAAGTTATTGTGACTTACAATCCTGGTAGAAACCAGTTAGGCATTACACTGCAAGTGATTTTTATTTTAAAAAATTATATAATCAAGATGGGAAAACAACTTGGCCTGAAATCACCTAGCATAAGACAACAAAGTCTTTCTTTTTCTTTTCCTTTTCTTGTCTTTTCCCCCAACCCAATTATTTTTTCCTTTCAAACTTTATTATGAGAGAAAGTACAATGCCGTTTCATAACTTCTACTTTCTTAACACACGCACACAAACACAAAGAAAATAACCTGTCGTCATGCCAAAAGCAGGACATGCAAGCACATCTCCAAATGTTCACAGCTACTCATCTCTACTACTCTCAAATATTAACTGAAATTATTCCAAAGATTTCATGCATTTCTGGCCTGCTAACTTGAGTCTAGTTACTTTATGAACAGTTCACAGATACTACTGAAGAGTAATAAAAGAGATAAGATGGGAAAAAAAACAGCTGAAGATGGTTCACACAGCTACAAAAGGTTTAAGCAAGATTTCAAAGCATGAAAATTGAAGACAGGCCACAGAAGTATCCAAGGAAAACTGAAGTGATACCTGCAGAATTTTTGGTGTGTGTTCAGCTGGTGTTGACTTCCACAGTTTGTACTGCTCAAAGAAGAATGGCTACAGAGGCATGGCTGGACTCTGAGCCAGTGACAGCCATGTCTCCAGGCATCTCCATTTGGTTTAGTAACATTGCACTCAGGATCTGACACTGAGTCTGCTGTCTTGCCGACAGCACGGATGGGAAGCCTGAGGTTGACTTCAGGCTTGAGACCCCAGCAAATGTGAAAGTATGATGTGTATTTGTGGTAAAGGCAGAGGATAACAAGACTACCTACTGAATGAGAGAGCGAAACAAATATAAATACTGCCAACCCTCTTTAAATAAAAAGGATATCTTCCAACACAGACATGCAACTCTGAAAGAGAAAACTAATTCCCTACACCCAAAATGTCAAATTTCAGCACTAAAATATACAACCAGAGATGTAACTTTTGGAAAGCACTGGATAAATTATAAGGTCTTTATCACAGCTAACCAGCAAGAGTTATGAGATTCTGTCCTTAAGACCAGTCATCACCTAGGGTGCAGGCCCTTAGCTATGCAACTTCCAGTTTGGAAATAAGAAGATTTCCAGATGGTCATGAACAACCAGCACCCAGCTAACACCCAGCTGAGGTAACAGAGTTTGTCTTTGGGTGATGCCTGAGCAATGTGTATTCCCTATTGCGTTTGCCCTGCTTTCCAAAACTGTTATCATAGCAAGCAGGCATCTTTTCTGACAGTGAGTTGACTGTCATTTTCTATTTGCTAAGTGGCTCTGAAGGTCTAACAGCAAACAGTGGGAAACTAGCTCCCCTAAGCTTTGGTCCAGAAAATTCAGTCCATCAGAATTCAAGCCAGAGTTGACTGTCCAAGGGCAGGCAGGGACAAAACTCTGATCTCCTGTTCCCAAATTTGGGATCATTACTAGACAGCCACTTGTTTTCGCCATTAGCTGTATTTCACTTCATGTCCTTTATATAATTCCTAACAACTACTGGCATTTTCTCTTGTCAGAAAAGCCGACATATTTCTTCATCATACACAGTCTGAGAAAGGAAAATGGGCAACAGAATGGGTGCTTTGCCATTGGGGCAGGTATTGTTAACAATGTGGGGACAAAAGGAGATTCTGTGGCGGGTACCAGGTTGAAACAGAACAGTTATCCCAGTGGGAGAACAAACTAAACTAAACTTTTTAGTGGCAGGACCATTTGATCTTCCCAGTAAAAGAGAAGTAAGAGGAGGATGTTTCACATTATACATAAGAGAAAGCAAGGTTTAAAACTATCAAAAGCAATTTTGGAAAGGCTCTTTCTGCTAACGACTTCATCATTAACTGTGATTATCCTTAAGTTACCTAAAGGGTGGGGTTATTTCTGCATCTATGGATAGATGTTTTACTTGTACAAATGAAAAAACTGGGTAGCAAAGTCACTGATGGTTGGCAGAAGTTAATACACTTCACTTCAGAGTAAAATGATTCTGCTCCAGTCTGTGAGCAGAACAAGTTCTAACATGGTAGCACTGCTGACCGGCTTTCTTTTGAAGAATTCAGATTAGTTTAAAAGTTCATTAAATATCTGGTGAAAGATTCTAAAAGCGGGAACACAAGATTTATAATTTATATTCACTCAGAAAAAAAAAAAAGATAATTTTTAAGATGTCTTTGGTAGGATTGCATCTTTGGACCCCGAAGACGGATGACAACTTCTGCACAAACACCGTGGATCAAGAAAAAATTGGATAGCAGGAGTATAAGAAAAGGCTTTCACATATCAAGTTGTAGTAACCTGTGAGACCTGTGATATTTCCAAACCAAACTGTTTGTTGTTTTTCAAATAGTTGAATATTTTAGAGCAGGGGCTCTTAAATAATAGACTTCTCAAAACAGATGGGTTAAAAAAAATCTAGTGACCTTCCTTTTACAAAGGCAAAATTAACTGGATAGGGTCCAGTTATTTCAGAGAGCAGAAAGCCAAAAACAGAGCTGTGTTTACATCCCACTATAAAACCACTGTACCAAGATCAAAGACTTCAGATCACAAAGAACTGGTTGTAAGCCTCTTCAGTTCTCTTCTCTTGCATCTTTATTTCAGTACACTACAACTTCAGGTAACAGCATCCCAATAGTAGGAAATGGAAACTCCTTTCTTAGCTGGGACAATAGACATAAATGACAGAAATGCATGTGGTAGTAGAAACCCAGCCACAGCCTTTCCACTTTCAGGAATCCAGAAAGCAGTGACTTCTGGAACCTGCTAGACTCTGCCTAACTGAATCAAAGTACCATTGCTAAAACATGTCATATTTCCTTCCCTATAAGAATGACGTCACTGTCAGTCTGCCCCAGCAAACTAGCCTTATCAACAAAATAGCTAAACTCAATCCAAAAACAGTGTAAGCAAGAGGGGAATCCAACACAGGTGAAATCCTGATGTAAAAGTAGCCATATGAGAACAGAATTCAGCTGTGGGTTTTTCACATAATATAACAAATAATACCAGTAATCCCCTAAAACATTACTTCAATAATGTTTATCCGCATCAGATTTCAAAATGAAAAATACATTAAAAGCAAGACTATGATGCTTCATGAAAGCTTATGATTGCATTGCTGTTTTTTCCTTTGAAAATCTGATGTTGTATCTTGACAGTGACAAATCACATGTTCTTTGCTCAGTGGACCTTCCTGATAATAGAAGATATTCTTCTCCAAGAGAAAGAATATTTCAGGTAAACACTTTCACATGTACTGAGTCATCCCAATACTGAAAAAGAGTTTGATCTAATTGCTAGAATGTCATCATAGAACAGAACATCTTAAAATAGATTACCAGTTAAATTTTAAATTAGTTCAAACATTGAAAATGCCTATTTTTTCTTAAGATATCATTCCCAGGATATTGATATCTGTGAAATGCAAGTTCTGCACTCTGTCGTACCACATGCCCAGTGACAGCTATGTAGTATTCATCTTCTGAATAACTCTTAAAAACTAATCAGTTCACTTAGAAAAAAAAGTAGACAAAGAAAACAGGGTAGAAAAAACCCACTCTAACATTTTTTCTTCTCTGGTCTATACAAGTATATGCTTTGCTTTGACAAGAGTCAGTCACAATGGGGTCCTCCTCTTGGGCATCCTGCTCCCCGAGCTGGAAAATTACTCCCTTGTCTAATGAGTCATGATATGAGCATTTGCTATGGACAGAAGTGCCTTTCTAACTTGGACAGTGACACAACAAATTGAAGCAGGGCCTGCAGAAACAAGTCAGCTTTCCTTGTTAACTACATAGCATTTGCCAAGGCAAAACAACCAATAAAGAATACTCTCTTCTCAGGTTTTTTTTTTTTCTGTTTTTTTAATGCTTGGGTTCCTGTAACGATTTGAAAGCTGAGGTGGTTTGCTTTAAAAAAACACCCACCAAACCAAAACAAAACCCAACCCAGACAAAGAGTGGCTTGGTGCATCTGGGAATTCAATCTGTGCCTCTCTCATCCACAAAAAAAATGTGTTCTATTCTAGCGAGAAATGGAAAGGCTGGAAACTCCCATGCTGATAGTCTGGATCTTTTTCTGCTGCTACAGTGAGTCAAAGGTTAGTTCCCTCCCACCTGCATCACACTTTGCATCTTCTAATACACAACCAAGCATTCAGACAATACGACTAAAAACCAGCTTGCTCATGGGAGGCTCTCTCAGACGTTCAGTGTTCCCTTCTCAAATATCTCAGTCCAGCACACAGACAAAATCATTAACTTGTACATTAACAAGAGCATTGTATGATTTTTTTCTTGTTATATCCTACTTACTGACTCTTACTAAAATTAAACACAACTGCAAAGGAAAACAAACTGCCATTTTAAGAGATGGTATGATATCACTGGGTTCAGGAAATATAAGCAATGATATTATGAAGTACATACTGAGGGGTGAAAAAAATTATTTGCAAAACAATTTTCTATCTGAACTGCCTCAGATTTAACAGTAATGCATGTATTAAAATTTTTTGACATTGCATATCGAAGTTGAAAAAGCAAGTAATAGCAGCACTGGTAACGGGTCACCTTCCCAGCACTAACAGCAAGGTCGGTATTCTCCTCAGGTGGCCTGATCCTGCAGTGCAGTGGTTTCAGTGAAACTCCATCACCACCAACTCAGCAGTCAGCAACTCTAGGGTCAATTGCTGGTTGGTACAACTTATGGATCAAGTCCACAGTGAGAAGAATGAACAGAGTTCAGTTAAATTAACAGAGCTTACCTTACTCAGCTAATAAAAGAGACTACTAGTGTCATGTATTTTGCAGAACAGAGAAGAAAATCGGAAACAGAAACGAAGAATTATGCGGACAGTACATTAAAACAAATAATTATGAGAGAACATTGTATCTCTGAGGTTCCTCATGAGAGTGATCTGCTGTTTTAAGATCACATATTGTCATCTAAGTCTGGAAATTATGCAAATAATACTAGCTACATTTAGAGGTCTGCAGCAGTAAAGACTTCACCACCTAAATAGTAATTGTCTCTCAGGAATGGCAATGATTTTTGTGTGATGCAAGGGTGCTACCTACAGGCTTAAGTGGAGAATGACATGCAGAGAAACAGGAAAAAGGATCCTATTTTTATCAGGAAACAGGACAGAACTAGCATTATCACTAAACTCAATACCTCTTAATTTCAGGCTAAAGAGCACGTTTTACCAAAAATTTTTAAAATCCATGATACCAAAGATTTTTATTCTAATAATTTAATTCCAAATCTTACAACGGTGTCTGTATTTTTCTCTGTTTTTTTCTTTAAATAATTTAAAGGATCATGAAAAATAGGCTTTCTTTTTCTAATTGACAAACATTAAATAAGCTCTATGCTCCTCTGACACACATATTTCAGGCATATTTTTGCTGACAAATAAACTTGGCCATAACTATCAAAAGATCACATTCAAAGATCACAATTAATGCTTGGTCTTGCAAATACAGAAAGTTGCAAGACAGGAAGTATTTGTACCATATTAAATATGCATCTATCCTATACCTCTTGTATAAAAAAAGCTTCATCCAATACAGTGCAACTGCACAGAGAATTACTTAGCCTAAAAACAACAGTTTATCCAATTTTCTTGAGATAATGAAGAGATGCTTGGGAAGTTGCATTAATCTAAGGGCAAGCTTTTTCTTCCCTGCATCTTTTACACATTTTTCTCTCCCCTAGGCAGGTCAGATAGGGCAAATACTTATGCATATGTGTAAATTTACTCTTGCGGACAGCCCTAGTGATTTGAATTGAACTTAACGATATGAATTCAGAAGCATAGGCTCAGTTCGTTAACTTCTAGGAACAAAGGTGTGCCCGCCACACTGTAGACACCACTGCAGTATACATCCAGCAGATAATGATAACAGCAGCAGCAGAAGAGTTCTCTTGTATATATCTTCGGCTAAGACCCAGGCAAGCCATGCAATTCAAAAGTAATACATTCTGCCTTTCAAAAAATTTCTGACATCCTTTCTTTCTTTTCCTTTTTTTAAGGGGAACAGTTTCAACAGTAGTATAAAAACAGAAAATAAAAAGGTAGATATTATTAAATGCATTTTACATTATAAAACAGTGTAATAATTCAAAATATTTTCCTTTCAGAGATAGGATTCAGCAGTTCTGTACTGAAAAGCTGTACTTTTTATACCTATAGTGATGAAAGGACAGCATCCTTTCAAAGTATAATTATGTAAGTTTTAAAAACACTGCCATGCTATGAAAGGTGGAATTTTAAAACAAGACTTTTTTTGTGTCCATTTGTCCAAATCCTAAATTCCTCTTGGGGAGTAAATGTCCACATAAATTTTTATTTGTATCAAATAATTATGACATTTAAAATCAATTAGCTGATGAGCTAAAAAAGTGTCTTATTTTACTGGCTCAGTTGAACAGATAATCTACATTAAAGCACTTTTCTGAAATACTTAGAATACATTAGTAACTAATTCCAGCTTGGCTAGAAACACTATCACAAAGAAAAAAAACACAACATAAGCTTTGGTCAAAACTAAAAAAAAAAAAAACAAAAACCTTAAAGAACCAATGGTATTGATGTATGCCATAGAATGAAATAAAAAGTGTTCAGCAACAATACATATCTTTTGCTTTATTCTTAGGCAACTAAAATATCTCTTAAGGACAAGATCCTACTGATTATGTTACTGATTTAGGATACAAATTTTTTTGCAAAATATTCGTTTATTCACGATTTTTGGATGAAATTTCAAGAACAGTTTTACCAAAACCTATTCTTTTTTTTTCATTTTTAGAAATGGAGGGGGGAAGAATACGCACTATCGTAATTATATTCTATTTTACATATAATAATATACTTACATTACAATTAAATGAGTTCAATTCTGTTTTAATTATGAAGATAGTCCTTGATCATATTTTCTATAGAAATGTGTCATTATAATTAAAATGTTCAGAGTACATTTAAATGACTGTTGAGGAGAGAACCACACAAGCTGTAGCAGGAAATTCATAACAACTTCAGTGTGAAATTAGTATTTAATTAATTTAAAAATATTTTATACCTCCTATGTAGTTGTCTGTAAATTATATCAAGTTGCCTTTCCCACTAATTGAATTTATTCATATTTTATTCAGTTCCCCCAATTTTCAATTGCATCAGAAAGTCTGTGAGCAGTTAGTGCTAAAATGTTCATGGGTAGCGGGAGAAATATTAGTAAAGGGAAAAGTTCCTACTGGCTTTCTCATTAGGATAACTAAATTTTAAATGATATGCCCAAATCCTTTTATTAATTACTTCCCTGTGACAAACTAATGTATGAACACATAATCCCATTTTGGTGCTTTCTAATATTTTAAATGCAAAGACTTTTTGTCCCCCTTGTTATATTTTCTCAACTCGTAACCAATATTAAATTCTTCTAAAGAGTAGAGATAGCACACGTTTATCATTCCCCCTAGTTTCATAGTAGAAGGAAAACTACTGCAAAAATATTTCTGATAGGGAAAAAATCAAATTTATTCAGTCACATGCAAATACAATTTTTAATTTTGCTGCATGTATAGGTAATACATACACTTCCAACTTTTAAAGCTAATCACTATTAAATAAAACACAACTGATTTAGGTAAATATTTTCACCCTGCTATAGTGCTTCATGTGTGTCCTAAAATTAATTTCTTCTTCGAATTCCTGTAACAGTATTTGCATAAACTTCCTTCCAGGAAAATGACTATCACCTTTTTTCTTTGTGGTTTTCTCTGAAAGATTCACAAAATTCTTCAGAACAGCAATCAAAACTGAAAAAACAAAAACCATTTCCTTTATGAAATCTCTATGACCTTTGTCATTATTCACTAGTTAGAAACCCATAAAAGAATAAATAACATATAAGACTCACAAATTATCAATTATGAAAAATAATCTGGGGTAGAATGCTATACTAATGCAAAAAGATGGATTACTTGTCGTAAACTAATAAAGCTTTTGTTTGTGCATCCAATGTCTCATTTCCTTCCTTTGTCTTGGGAAACTTGAAATTATTTTTAAACTCCATTAATTTAAAAAAAATGCAACTATCATAAAAGTGAACACTGAAAGTGTCCCAGAAATGATCTGTCATTTTTAAACTAATTTATATTTTATATTTGACTATCAGTTCTAAAAATCAAAACTCAGCAGAGGTGAAATATATTATAGAGCAAGCAGATAGTCCGGTACTTCAGAGGTAAGTGAGGTTGTTGGTTCTACCTTCCAGATCTTAAAGTGGTCTCAAAGAAGTGCCATCTTTCTCACTGCAAGGCAGACACAGAATTTAATTAGTCAATAATCACATTTTAGAACACAGGTAGCCTTGTTTTAAAGCATTGCTCCTGCATTAGAATTCTTCAAGCTTTTTGTTTACTTTCCTCTGTGCAACTTGAGGGAGGGGATTAATTCAGATTTTTAATAAAAAAATGTGAGAAGGAATGGATGTCTGCAGAAAATAAAATAAACACAAGCCTCAGAGTACCACAGTACAATGTCATCGGCTGTCGAGGGGTTATCTACGAAAAACTCTGGCGATGCAGCGGAGAATTCACTACGCTCCCTGACTGGCAAATGACAGGATTGCTCAAATCAGAGATAAACCAAGATGAGCTTTATTTCCATCCAGAAACCACAAACTCCCTGCTCAGCCTTTTGTCTTCCCCGCAAACAGTGAACCCAGTGCTTGTGACAATGCTGAGAGAAAAATACCAGCAGGAATGCTACTGATGCTTATAACAGTAACTGCTGTGTCTCTCTTCTAGTTTAAGTGCTGAGTCTTTTCACATACCCTTTTTGCTCTGCCTATGCCAGCATCCACAGTCATCTTTGGCTCACTAACTTTGACCCAATCAAGGGGAGACACCTGATTTATAACATTGCCAGCTACAGCTCTTAACTATGTTGCATGGTGAGAAACAGTGGAATGATTTAATTAAAATAATTTAATTTAAATTAGGCATATTAGACATTGTAAGAAAAGGAGCAGAAGGGTGAGAGCCGTGATCCACAGGCAATGAAGCATACTAACCAGAGATTCCCAGGTTCAGATCCTAGGTCAGATACGCACTCCCTGCTCCCAGCTTCAGCTAAGAGTGAGCCTGGAGGTGGCTGCTGCTGCTTTTGGGAGAATGGAGGAGCAGGCTTGTGTGTCGGGAGGGATTAGCTACATTGTCACTCACTAATGACAGCTGCCAAATAATTAGAAACCACATTAAGTTCTTAACTCTACCTCTGCTAATCACCAAGATCAAACTCCTACAACTGGATTGGATTTTTTTTCATTAAAAAAAAAAAAAAAAGAGAGCAAGAATATGTAGAAAGTAGTTTGCACATTTGCTGCCTAATCAGGATGTAAGGCAGCAAACAAACACACAGTTGTAAAAATGAACTTTGACAGAATAAAATACTCGACCGATTTGGACCAGCCTCAACGGCATCACTGGCGAGGGCTAAGTTTTCCTATGCATACAGGATGAGGGTTCTAAGCAATATTTCTATTAAATGCCGATCATCGAGAATCAACCAACGAAAAGGAAACAGTATTTAAGCATTTTGACATCATATTCTTCAAGAAAGTGGAACTTGAGAACAGCAAAGCTCTGCTACATTTACAGTGAGAAAGCAAAAAAAAAACCTTGCAGAAAAAAAGATCTGAGTAGCCTTTGCCACAGCCATTCTCGGCGGGGCTGTTAGTCAAGGCAAATTCTATTCACTGACCTCAGGGAAACTTGCAATTTTGTCATATTCTCCATATAGACAGAAAGTTTACTTCTTTGAAGCAAATTCAAAATAGATGGTTAATGTAATAAATGTTTCTTGTTTGGGGGGGGAGGTTGGGGGGGGAGGTTGGTTGCTGTTTATCAGGGGGGTTGGGTTTGGTTTTTTGTGGTTTGTTTGGTTTTTTTTACTTAACCTGTGACTTTGATAAGGCTGCTTTTGGAAATATAATGGTTACCCAACCATTTTATGGTTTTAACAAACCCTTACTTCTTCCTCATATTCTATACAATGTAGACTCTATTTGCACGCAAGCAGTACTAAATTACAGATAAAATTACAGCAAATTTGTTTTCTCAAGAGAGCAGTGAGGCCTAACATCCCTTGAGTAATAACAGCCTTGCTTTTAATTCAGAAGTAGAACTGGAATAATTTTCCCTCAGAAAATGTGACAATGGAGCTGTTCTTGCAGGGCTGAATGGGGTACGGCTCAGTTTGCAGGTGCTCTGGTGGAGAGGCAGGAGGGTGCTTGACTGGGGTCAGGAGCCCAGGCTGTGGTAGGTAACTCCAGACTGGTCCACCATTCATTGGATGGGGTTGATAGAGCTCTCAACTCTGAACACGTAAAGAAGTATGCCCCAGAGAATCGGTAATTTATAGAGATGTATCTTGCTTATACTGATGGAATCAAGGTAGCTAATAAAAACCTGAAGCACCCTTTGAGCAAAGCTGAAGTGTCTTAAAAGGTTAAAACCCTGTAAATCACACCCAAAGCGATTCTTGAATGTGAAAAGAATAATACATTATAAAGACCTATCAGCACAATAAAGTTATTTTCCAAATGCTCCAACTAATAGATTGTCATGAAGAAATAACTTTTTTAACGTGTTTCACTGGAGTTGTATTGAAGAAGCCTAATATTCAGTATTAAAAGCACTATTCAGATTGATGTGAAGCTGTAATGCTATGAAGACAATGATATAACACAGAAACAAAGCTCAAGGAAGGCATTAGTTACCTCTGTCGTAAACTATATCATTCCAATACATCTCTATGTTTGCTTGCTACAGTACTGTGATATGATTCCTAACTGATAAAAATCAAGCACATTTAAGGAATAAGCATTAAGTGCTGCTAATGTGGTCTAACATTGGTAATCATTGTCTTGGGAAAATTATATTGTGTTTTATATACTAATACTATGATGTTTTATTAACTCAGAATCCCTCTGCTAACAGTGGTGCTTTAAAAAAGTAATAATTAATATTGCAGTAAATATCAAAAATTTTAAATTTAAGTAATGATGAAGGAATAATTTTCTGCTGGTATTATTTTTTCTTCAAGAGAAAACAGCAAAAAGAACATTGAAACAAGAAAAAATTACTCAGTCTTTCTTTCTTAAGGAAAACAGGCTTAAATAAACATTAATGGTATCCCTTACAGTACTGATCACTCATCTTCAAAGGAATTAGCTGGATTTAATTATTAAAAATACACTTTTCCTTGCAAATGAAGAATTTGTCATTGGAAATAGAGATTCAAAGATGTACACCTGTGCCTTCTGGTCTGAGATAAGGAAGAGATTTCTTCTCTACCTTGTAAATGAGCACCAGAAAGAAACAGAGAAAGAAGAGAATCATACAAGCTGACTTCAAGTTGAGAGTAGTCCAGAAAAGAGCATCTCAAGCTAAACAGACATCATGCACTTGTGTACTTAAAAACTGAGGACGAATGGAAGAAAATACTAAATACTAACGCGCTTCTCTTGTCTGGCAGAAAATACACTGTGCCTGAGCCTTAAACAAATAACGGGTTTTTTTAAATGTACTCAACTTCCAAAAACAGCCTGTCATTGTCCTTGTTACTTGTTGTGGTTTAGGAATGATACTCCCCAATTCAGTGCTCTCCCACTGAGACTCTCCAAACCATGCACTGCTCGATCGCTCAACCCCCTCCCCATTCTCCCTTCCCCTGAGGTGGGATGGAGAGAAGAACTGGAGGCACAAAAGGTGAAGATCACCGGTTGAGATGGAAACAGCAATGAGATAAGAAAACAAACAGTAACAGCAACAATACCAATGACAGTGGATACAAGAAAGAGGAAACAATACCCAACCACTCCCTCCGCCACACTATGCCAACCCAGAAGGCATTCTTTCTCCCCTCCCTTCCCCCTACTCCCAGCAATGATACAAGGCAGTACAGAATAACTTCCAGGTCCTAGTCATGCCCCTCCTGGCTACTGCAAAAATTAACCATTTCCTGGCTGGAACCAGGACACAGAGGTATGATTAAAGTAGACATTTACCTTCAGCTTAACATGTTTATCCCTCAAGTTATGATATAAAGGAGACACACAGAGTGCAGAGAATCACAGATATGCATTGATGTCAGCTTGATGGTGTTTTAATCATAGCTTTCCCAAGTATACAGAGCCACTTCCTGGTGTGGTGAATGCAAAATATGTATTGTGTACATCAAAACAGAATTAATTTTATTCATTCTTGAGCACATTCCTTTGATACCTTTTTGGTTTTTTTAATGGGGTTAGGAAGTGTCTGTCCCCATTCATTAATCAGCAGTGTCTGCTTACAGAGACCAGCCAATTAGAACTGGCATAGCTAATCACAGCTACTGTAAGACTGAAGAGAGAAAATCATGTTTCTTATTCAGCCAGTGTTGCACAATAATTGTCCAAGAAGTTCGAATTACATAATACTAGTTTTAACAGATAACTTTGCAGTGCTAATAATAGCTGTGAGACCAGTAGTCAATCTCAGAAAAACAAGACTAAATTATGTCAATTTTTTACTTTTGGGTTCTTCGTAGAGTACTTGTATCTCTGGAAAGCAGTTGGAGTGTTTTAACTTCAGACGTCATTCATGGAAATGTACAAACTCAAAGATCTGCCATACACTTGTAAGTCTATTCAGTATCAGTTGAAGCCATTTGACTTACAATTATTTTTTTTCTCTTTAGTAACAACTGTGCTCACAACGTTAGTTATCTCTACTGGATAAGTGTTAATACTTATTCTGGAATAAGTACAAGCTACCAGTGAATCCAAAATAAACAATGCTTTTAAATTATGCCTCCTTACTTATTGCCAAGTATTAAACAGATTTGGAGATATAAACTCCTACTATTTTTCTTTTGAGAAGTAAATAAGCTAAAAATGAAAGATAAGAAATGCTGCTTCTATCAAATAAGAGGCTATGACATTTACAGGCTTTTTACTTCAAGGTCAACTAAAATTCTCCTTTCCTGCAGAAGTTTAATCACTTATGCAACACATTCGGAAAAAATTTAACATTCTGTCCATACCTCTTCACATATTAAAACACTATCTAGACAACATTTTTTCTTGCTTTGACACTTTACTAAAAAGATCTTTGAGGCAGTTTTTGCTCCTCCTTATATTGCCATGACCAGTAAAAGAAGTTACTGTGCAAGACAGGCCATTGAAAACACACAGGCTTTACAAGTAATGTGGCTGAGGCTACGTGAGGATGTGTTACTTCTCATATAACTCATCACTAAAAGATGATGAAAAGTTAAGATATCTTATAATCAACCATGTGCACATTTTAAGTCATGAAAATTTAAATGGCCGAGACTTCCTGCAATGACTGTGAAAGAGCACCTCAGGGAACCCAAGAGTGTTAGAGTACACATTACCTTAGAACACCATTACTAAATAATTAACCAAAATCAGTATCAATGTCGACTGAATTCCTTCAAGTGAAAAGTTTTTCATTCAGGACGGTTATGTGCACTCAAGAGGAAAGTGCAATGCAAGCCCTCTCCAGACACGTATCTATGATGGCTCCAACAGAAGTACTCTGCAACTTTTCCAGTAACACCAGGCAGTGGGAGATTGCCTTGTACATGCCTTGGGTTATCAGAAACGCACTCCAGAGCGAGATGGCAACTCACACAAATTGGCTGCCCAGATTTCTAGCCACATCACTGCCTTACCAGGAAATCTAAAATTGTTTTTAGAACTTTTTAGGTAACTCTAAATACAGGAGAGTAACTAGTAGTTTTTGTCAATGTCTACAATTTTTCATCAACCACAATTTTGTGGATAATGAAATACTTTCAGAATACTCAAATACCTATTTTCTAAGGAAAAGAGGTGGGAAGAACTGTCTGGTAGTGAAAGGAAAAGTTCAAGACTTGGGATACCATTGCCTATTCTGCTATTTATTTTTTCAGAAACTGCAAAGTAAGGAAAATAATTCCCTGCACTGCATAGGTATTTTTGAGATTTAACACCTTAAGACTGTGAGGAAACTCAGAATGGAATCTACTTAGGTACCTAAAATACATATGCAGGTAAAATAATCACCTAAGGGACTAATTAAAGTGCCTAAAGGTAGTGCTGATGCCATTTTAGGCATCCTCAGGTGGGCACCCCAGTCGCCTGAATGGTGATGGCAGAAATGACGGAAAAACTAAGACAGACACTTTCCTGGAACAGCAGCTGGGCGGCACACAGGATGCTCTAAGTTACCAAAAACAGCACTAGGTCTGTGCCTGGGTAATGAATTTCACTGTTAAACTGGCTAGCAAGTATGTGTTCACTCTGTGAAAAAAGTCAAATGAAACTGATTTTTTAAAAACAAAATACTAAAAGAAGCTTTTATGTATGTAAATATTTCCCAGTCTTTATTTGTATCAGATTTGCAAACACGCAACGTGACAAACACAAGATGTAGACTGATGACAGCAGTTTTTCCACACCAGCATCATTCCTCATTTGTTATAGTTAAGTAAATAGGGGTTTTTTAATAACAGGTGGTGCTGGTAGGTTCTTTCAGTATAAGTATTTAATGGATCTCTATAGTCATATATATCAGGTTCCACTATTTACTGTTTTTCTTTCCTATCCCACCTTCTAAAACCTGGCACACAGTATAGCTAAGTGTTGCAGAAAGCTCAAATTCCACTGTAATTTCACACAGGTCCAATATCTGTTCTGCTGGTCTATGGAAAATTACGAAAGAGGAAACAGAACTTTTCTTTTTGTCTGCTTTACTTTGAAAAACACAAACAAACAAACAAAAAACCCCAAACAAAACCCCAGAGCAGTCTGGTCCACTTCTTACTCTTTCCTGCTCAAGATACAGCTGACAAAAAGCTGAAAGACTCTTGCACATGTGTGCAATGTGCATCAGAAATTAATCTTGTACCTGGCCTTGCCACCGCCATGTCACTTTACCTCTGCAAATCTCTCTTTTGAGAACAGGCAGTTTTGACAGCAACAAAAATTTTTGGAAAGGCTTTTTCTGAAATGTAAGAAGCTTTTGCAACTACTTTACCAGCACTTATTCCAATTTCAAATGCTAGACAAGAGGTGGCAAAGACAATTTGATGATACATTTCACCCAGGTTTAGTAAAAAGCAATTTTAAGGTGTTTATGTGTTATATCCTCAATAATAGTATCAACAATGGCAACACCAGCAAGTTTTTAAATATATCTGAAAATTCTTATTCTCCAACAATTACAGTGTTAAAAAAAAGAAAAATATGTAATAACTAGCACAAATCATTCCAACTCCTGATGGTGTCATATCAAGTCTCTCCCGAAACATAATCTTTTTCCTTCAGCTTTGAGTGAATGTTGCTTCCTAAATATGCAGTAGTCATCATTTCCCTTTTTAATTGGGAAAAGCTAAGCAAGTTGACAAAACTATTTTACAGTCTCATGTCCTGCTAGGGACCAGCTCTTTTCAATCCTGTTTCCTTTTCAATTAATTAGCATGACACCTCCACAACTAAATGGTGTACGTGCAAGAGAACGAACACTTGATCAAAAGCTATTGTGTCATTTTCATACATGAATTCTGTAATGTCTGAAAGAAGACAAAGCCAAGGTGAGTTAGATCTGACAAATTACCTGGATGTAGGGAAAGTAATTTTACCAATATTTGGAAGGCTAAGAGACTTTTCTGTGTGCATGCGTATACACGTATAGAAAGTATCAGAAGAATACAACAAGAATATGAGAATGTCTTCATAGAAAGCTTTAATTTGAGGACATATGGGTGTGACTAGGTGAGGGTACTCTGCTCCCAAGTGAGAAAAGAAAAATGTTTATTTTATGAGCAACACTTATAAGTTCAAACAGGCAATTAAAGTACTTTACTGAGGCCATTTTGGGATACCAAATACTTTGAGGATTATATTCCCCCTTATTTCATGTTTAGTGTTCCTCTAAGTAAAATATGTGGTTCCATTTAGTTACTCAGTTGTGAATTTTACTTTAAAGGCAAGGGACATTGTTGACAATGCACATCTTAAACTTTCCATTAAACTACCAAATTTAAATTCTACATTTTTGTGTACTCTGACATTTTTGTCTGGCATTTTCATTAATTTTGCAACATACATAAATGTAGCTGAAATGTTAACTGATCAATACTTTGTCTCTCTCACATAGCACTAGAGTAAAGCTCCCTAAGGACCATGCAGCAGTACAGAAATTAAATGTGTATGAAATACTAATGTTAAATGCAGCAGTATTTACTGTATAAAGACTGAAAAGGCTAGAAGAATTCCAAATGGACAGATGGTAGCACAAATTACCTACAATCACTACTAAAGATTGAAGTTCGTCCCATAAAATAATTCCCTGACTAACATTGAAGCATGTCCTTTCACTGATAGCTCAGTTGTCCAATTATTTTTGTGATCTACAAGAACAGAAATGTCTGGTCAAGAAGCTGATGGAAATTAGGCCCAGTTAACAGAGATTTCAGTGCCCACAGTGGATTAATCTGAAGAAAAAACACTCACTTCTGCATACTCTAATAAAGTTCTTCTGCCTCAAACGTACCATATTAATTACTGAATTAAAATAAGAAAATTAACTGCTAAACACTCTAAAGGTCTGTTTTAAACACATAAAATCATGTGAATTTATGGCAAAGGCTCCCTGTACATATTCTATTCTTTTCCATTGCATTTAGGTGCTTCAGAAGCATAAACACAAGTATGTAACACATGCTTGATCAGCCGCTAGACATAACAGGACTGTATGTGATACAATAAAGCTGCTCTGTAATTGAAAGGTTAATTTAATGTTGCTATGTACCTCCTGTATTTAAAAGGAAATAAATATGAAAAAGCAGGAAAGAATATAAAATTTTCTGATTGTTCTAATCCAAAGTCATATGCTAGCCAGATCAACCTATGGTTTATGAGCTATTTATGAATATCTTTGAATATTTGAAAAATAACAGCTAGTAATACATCACAGTTACATGAAAACATTAAAATATTATGTGTTAGTAGCAATTTTTCTTCTACTGTTAATTACTGAAGCACAGAAGAAAGAATTGAAGGGAAAACCTTAGGTCATTCAGACAAAATCCCCAGTGAAGGTGATGAGCTTATGAAGTTTAACAGGAACAGGTAAAATATTGTTTTGTTAAGGACATGCATAATCTAGAACATTGAAAACTTACCTTCTAAGTTTCTCTACCTCTAGGCACAGCACAGGCAACACAAGTCATTGGGCTGGTGCTTTTGGACAGATTTTGGAAAGAATCATCCTAAACCTTTAATACAGCATTTCCTTATCTAAGATGTCCCAAATAACGTAAAGGTTTGAGACAGCTAAGTTCTGAAGTACAAATTATCAGCAAGGCCCTTCAATGAACACTATTAGTCTTGATGACTAACACTGTGACTCTCCAAAGGGAATGACTTTAAAACGAACTGTAGTTAAGAGTGCAGAACGTGTATAAAGCAGGTAACAGTAGCTTATTACAGAGTCACCATATTAATCAAACCTTTCTGTAGGTTTCCAAGAACAGTTCTTTTTTCCAGACTGATCTTAGTAAGTACGTTTCTGAAAACTGATCTAGTCTGCCAAAATGTCTTCAACTGTGGTCCTGTGTACCCCCATGAGAAAGTAAAGCCATGGGGTAAGGTGCTAGACAGAAGTACTTGTAATTGTAATGCCAACGACTTGGGGTATTGGGAGATATGAAAAATCAACCCCCACATATGTAACTTACATGAAATGGCTGTAAATCTGCATCAGGATGTTAACCATCAAGGTATGTCTTCAAATCCAACAGGATGGAAAAAATGGTTAGTTTAAAAGTCTACATCTTGTACATTATTTACTAGTCTGCCTAAAGAGCTGGAAACCTCCAGAATAGCCTATTTCTCATCTCCTTTCTGGCAATGACATTTTACTGTGACATTCTGTAACATCTGTGAGTCAATGTCAAGAGGAGACATAATTTGTATAATAGTGAAGAGACCAAAAGTATACATATAGGTACATTTATTTTATATACTCTATTACATTCAAACGTAACCTTAGTGCAAGTATAATTCAGCATTACACACGCAAGTGGACCACTCTCAAGATTTCAAGAGCTTATGAAAGTCCAGAAACAATCTAAACACAAAGCTTATAATCATGATAGAAATTCACATGTATTTGACTTGGCTAGCAAAAACTTTTTTTGCCAGAAGATCCTTGGAGTGAATAACATCAGGTTGAAAAGCAGAGGATCCCTTTTGGATGCAGAGCGGGAATAAATCTGTGCAGTCACAGCACAAATGTAAACATAATATATCCATAATTACCACAATCACTACACAGCAAAACAAACACTGCAAGGAAACGAAGAAAATCAAACTTTTGATCTCTCTCTCTCTTTATGGAGAGAGATATGTAAAATATGAATATATATGTACACAAAAATAAAATCAGGAACATGTTTCTACTGCAATACAGTGTAACTACAATAATGATGTATACTGATTATAGATCCACCTGCTTAAATTCCCCATTTTATGTATTTCCAACTACTTATTATGACACTCATTTTTTCCTATGACCAGCAACAATTACATTTTAACAGCAACACAACTTCTTCCATGGCTACACCAGTGCACCATGGGCAAAAAATAATTTCATTTGCCTCAAAGAACAGGATGTTTTCCCATTTCCTCTTCTTCCACTGCCATCCGGTGAGTGTTCCATATTTGTATTAAAATTAGACTTAGGGAGGTGAGTACTTACTAACTGGAAGAGTAATAGCAATATGAACATTACAGTTTTATGTAGAAACCTGCACTTTCCTATGAAATGTTGATAACTTTTAACTGAAATGACAGATCGCCATTCTACAGTAAACAGCAGCAAGTATATTTAGATTTCTGCACATAAGTGTCATTGCTACAGACATCAATAAAAGTGTAAACCCCCTGACTTTTAGAACAGCACATGTATCTCCTGCACTTCTGATGAACACTACAACCAAGGACCGACAGCATTCTGCCATTCTCAACAGGCAAAAGGTGGTTTAACAAGTAACTCAGTACAAATGGAGCCCTGCTAGAAGAAACTCCCAGCAAAACATCATGACTTAACGACACACACAGCTACTTCATTTTACTGCACAGTCAGCTCCAATGTCTTGTTTGATTCATCCAAATCTTAGGCACCCGACCTTCAGGAACACAGACTCCCTCTATAATTATTCAAAGTTAGATGAAAATCATTCTCTGTTCATATTCATGGGGGAGAGACTCATAATCTCAGTATTTCAACCAACTTAATAAATGTAGATATTCCAGAAAGTATGTCCATGCATACATTTTTACTCCTAGTGGGACTCCCTCATGAAACACAAATGGGGACTACTTGTTTGTAGCTGTTATGATTTTGAAAATAGAAAGATATTTATCTGTGAAACACAATTCAATCAATTCAATTCCAATGCTTGGAATTTTCAAAATTTAACAGAAAAATAAAGGTTAACACTAATGAAGATAATATTAATTGAGAAATAGCAGTTTTGTTTAAATCACTAAAAATGAATTCATTAAAAACTGAACTATGACCAGAGCTTGCTGTCTAAAAGGTACTAAAAGCTTGTATTAGTGCTTTTAAAGTTGGTTCTGTTTTATTTTGGTGGTTTGTTTTTTGTTTTGTTTTGTTGGTTTGTTTTTTTTTTTTAATTCAGGAACACTACCTCTTAGTCAAGAAGCAAATATTTGGGTCCAGAGTACTTCTTTTTGTAATTTTGTACTTCTGAAAAAGCTATAGGTGTAACATATATGGAGGACAAAATAACACTAATTTTATCTCAATTATATGCAAATAAATAACATTCAAAACAAGTGTATGCAATAAATATGCAATATATGAAGGCACCAAAGAAGATTTAATGGAAGTAATTTGTGAGAAGCTTAAGATATATTATCAATAATTCACTCCATTTTGATTTGGATCACTCACTTATAAATTATATAAGCAATTATATTTATACTATTAATATATGTGTATATATTATTATGACTTTTTAAAAAAAACTCTTTTTTGTGTGACATTTAAACTTAGTTACTCTTCTAAAAAGTTGAATAAACGTTTAGAGTATCATCATAATGCAAAGTTTTAAATAAATTAAAAAACCCCCAAAACCTCCATGTCTACACTGTATTGTCCCTCAGTCTAGAACACAAACACACTGGGGTGATTAAAAATAGTATAAAGAAGATCATACCAAAAAAGCAGCTAGACTTCTCGGGGGAGAATCCCAGTCAAAGCAACTGCTAATGTAGCAGATGGCAGTTACGAGTGCCATGATACAATGCTTCATCCGGATAAAGTTCCTTAATAGTAGCTGTTAAAAACATGAAAAAATAAAAATATTTCAAAACTCCAAAAAGTTTCAGCAAAGGCTCATGCTTACAATAATTTCATTCTTAATTTCTTAATTAAGGTGAAGACTGAGAAAATAACAAGCTCTCTAGCTCACAAATTGAGCAAGTTAGTTTAAATTCTCTGGCTTGGAAGAGAGAGAACTTGTTAGTTGTGTGAATTGGTATTTGCTGAATTTCATTTTAGATGGTACACAAATTGTCCAACATTAAAAAGCCACTTGCAAATTTTCATAAATTATTTTGTTTATTAAATTTCAGTTTTATTAAGCCTTTCTTAACAAATGTTGGTCTTTCTTAATACAAAGGTGCTGCAGCACACTAACCCAAAACCATGCAAAATTACTGCTCTAATCTAATTAAGATAATCTGTACCCTCTAACATTTGTAACAAATTTGTCTGCTCTCACGTATTTTGAAAACCTGGGTTTAAGTATTTACCAAACTAACTTTAACTGCATTCTTCCAAACTACAAGACATAACAGCTCTAGGTTTTCATTCAGGAAATGTACTTAAATCCTCCAAAATTACTTCACCCTCACCCCAAAAAAACCCAAACCAAACTAAACCAAAACCAAACAAAAAACCCCAAACAAATAAAACCAAAAAACAAATCAATGAATTATTTGTGTACTGATTTGCATAGAAAATAATCACTCCTCCTGCCCTCTGCAAAAGTCACAATACTATTTTCTGTTATGAAAGTGGGAAGAAGTATTAATCTTGAGCAAAAGGTCTTACTGCTTCTTTGCTGGGAAAGGAGAGCGAACTGTAGCTTTAGCAATTACATTACTCCCAACAGTAAAGAAAGAAATATTTTGCCTCTTGAAATGTTTTTTATGAACTATATAAAAAACTGATGTAAAACTCATCCAGCACGTAACTTAAACTATGCTCAAGTCTATAAGTTTTCATCAAAGTAAAAGTCAGTTCTGAGACCTTTTCTTTTTCACTGAAAACAACAAAAATCTTGTCCCCACAGCCCAACTGAAAGCCCAGCTCTCTCCATATAAAATACATCATTTGTGGAACAGGAAAACTGAATCAAAAGTAGTTCAAGTGGAGAAAAACATGCGTGTTTAAATATTCTTTACCAAAATGTTAAAATTGTATATAGCAAAAATATCCAGAGGAAAGAGTCCAGACACTTCCTACCCCCAGGACTCTCTGTAGTATAAAGTGTTTTAGTCTGCTTTCACCTTTCATTCAAACCTTATTCAACTAACTTATTTAAAATTTGGCTAAAATAATGCTGAAAGACTCTTTACCCTGCAACAAATGAAGAACTTTCAGGTCAAAGTTAACAGCAAAAATTTATGCAAGACTTAGTTTACATGCACCTGGGTGATAATCTGATATGTGTGGAACCTGCTGGTTTCAACTGTGTTCTTATTCATGTATTTCATGGAAATTAAGCCACAATTTATAGAGGAGACACAATAAACCCATGTATTCTGTTTCTGCCTTCTCCAACCTATCATATTCTTTTGTAAATATATAATGAAAATGTTATTCTTTTCTCTCAGTAGTATGATGCCAGATATTTGGACGTGCACACTTGATATTACGGATTTTGGAACGGATTAGTGTTTCCGTACTCTTTACCTGTTTAGACAGTCTGTCTTCCTCTTCAATATACTTCTGTTCTTTAGGCATTAAGGTTCTTATGCTGGCTTTCACCTATGCATTAAAATGTGAGTCAGTATTTCAAACTTACGTGCTCCTTACTAATAACACATACTTTAATTTGCAAAAATTACAAAATTTCAAAGTCACGGCTGCCAAACTGCAACACATAAGTTTACACAGAGACATTGCTGCTCTCTACATTAGCAGCAGCAGCAGCAACAAAAAGAGTGGGTGTGCCAGGCATTGGCAGAAGAGTATTCTGTAGTATACATCAAGGTTTAGAGAAAATGAGGAATGACAGAAATTCTCTACAAATCAGGAACAAAAGCTCTCATGAAACTGAACTCTTTAGCAGTACAAAAAAGCCAAAGTTAAGACTTACAGCATTAAAAATCACATCTATTTCAAGATAGATGACCCCCTTTGTTGGCCCTGTCAGCTGCTTGTTTTTCAAGACGTAGGCTTTCTGTTCACCATTTTGAATCTGCAGGAAAAGGACATGACAGCCGTCTGTCTCGCAGTCTCCACTGAATACACCCCCCCAGTGACCCCTGACCCCCAGCTGCTGAAACTGACACAGAACCCAAAACAACTGTGGCAAGTCTGACAAGTACCTGTTCATTACCAGGACCAAGTCTGTCAGGAAAAATTAACTATCATGGGATTCAACATGGCCGTGAATAGAGTATGTTAAAATTTTAGTGTTCTTATTACAGACCTTGGTTGAGAAATGACAGATACAGAGCTGCAAATTTATTTTTTTTTCTTCCTCCCCCGCTTTAGCAGAGAAAATTCAGTGGTATGTCAGGTGAATGAAACTTACAGACAGCAGTGGTATAGCAACTTTGCCTAGAAAGTCAGCACTTCGATCGCGGTCTTCATCGTAAACTGTCACTTCAAGCACCGAGTGGATGTCTTTTATATTACTACAAAGGAAGTAGTACACACAGTGGAGAGAGGAAGTGACTTACACCAGCAAGTACTAAGGACAAAAGTGTGAAAGGTTAGCACAAACAGATACCCATCTATTTCTCCAAGCCATGGAGGAGAACAGAACTTAAGTAAATGAGGCCTCCCTGTGTATAACCAAAATGTGTTCTAAGAGCTGAAATGATTGCACTCGCTCGCTTGCTCTCTGTAAGGCTTTCCCAGCTGAGGTTTGCTTTAAATCTCCTACCCAGGGTTTGCACTGCATGACCTGCAAGGACCAGCACTGGGGGATTTACAGCCCCCAGCAGCAGGACTGAGAGCTTTAAAAGGCTATCCCTTAAACACTGCTGCCATTGCTGCGATTCTTACTGCAAATACTGTGAAATCTGTGGCTTTGTAAATGGAAATAATTACAAGATACAGGAGCATATCCTTGCACTGAAAACAAGCTCTTTACTTCTGAAATCCTTGCTTAATTACAAATATACAACAGTCATTACAACAAATAAAGAACAAACAGTAGGAAACAATTCATTTCTCAGCTACTACTGAGGCAAAAAAGCCTGCAAGCTATTAAACACTCCACTGCCATGCACTAGAACGTTACTGTACATTGTAAACTCTTGAGTAAAACATTTATATTCCTTATTTGGAGAAAAAGAATTATTTGAGAGAACTCATTTTTGATCGAATGGCTGAACCAGCAAACACAAATTCAAGCAAAGCAGTTTAACTGCAGTAAAATCTAAGCCTCCAGATGAGGGATTGCTAGCCCAAAAATTAATTAACAAATCTGAGGATAAATATAATATTCAATGCAACTATACACAGAAAAAAGGCCTTAAAGGCCTTCAGAGGTTTTCTAATTGATTCCTGATTAGTCTTTTGTCCTCTATAAATCCAGGCAATTCCTTGAGCAGAGAACACTGCTGAGCATTAGAGGATGATTAGTTATTGGCTCTATTAGTATATAATTAAAAATAAATTAATGAAGAATTTAACATGGTTTTGCAGATACAGAAATGAGAACAATAATAAGCTGTTGGAAAGTACAACTATTGAGATTTTTTTTTTTGTTCTGAATTCATTCTTGAGAACTCATTGCAGGTCAAAAAAACCTATGGATGCCAAATATATGACTGACAAATTTAGAGGGGAAAAAAGTTAAATTCACACTGAATTTTAAGATCAAGGGCAAAATATAGCATTTTCATTTATGATAAAGTGAAGTAAGTGTACACAAAGCTAAAGCTTCTACTGGTTTTGCAGAGGACTGTTAGCTGATTTCAGCAGCAGCGCGACCTGGAATGATCACGTTTTTTCTACTCATTGGTGTCACATTGCAGTCAGATAGAGAGAAGAAGGGAGAAAAAGAAGGCAACTGAGTAAGACAAATAACAAAGACATTTTGTTTTTGGAAGACTTTTTTTCTACTTTGCCAAACCCTTTTACTGTCTTCAAAGTAACAGAAGGATAAAAACCCAATAGCATCACTTCATGACAAACTAAATATTTTAGACTGCATTTTACCCAACAGCTGCATTGTACTAGTACTATACTACAGAGTATTGTGAGAAGTGCAGTTGTTAAATGAAAAGAAGTGGAAAGTATTTGATCTTAATTCAGAGACTTTTAGAATTTCTAACTTTATACAACTGACTAATGTTTTTTAAAGTTAACAATCCCATTTTAATGAAGGTCATAACCACAATATCTTTTTTTCCCTCTCAGAACTTCAGGGGCAAACCCATCACACCGGATTTGGTCCTTGAAACTCTCACTGAACCTAGCAGGAGTCTGGAGTGCTTAGCATTACATATAGCTGGTTTCCAAGAAACAGATCTGGCTTTTTAACCTTTAAAATGATACCACTGCTCTAATTTTTTTTCATGTTTTTAATCTTCAAAAAAGTAGTCAGATGTTTAGTTTAGAAATATCAGTATGTTGTCACTATTCTTCTTCAGAACCACCAGTAGGTATTCTCTTCAACACCCTCCCCTCCAAAAAAATCCACCCAAAACCCACTGCCCTCTTTCCCAATTCAAACACCCACTGCACACCCCCCGCCCCACAAATCCAAACACCTACAATGTGAAGATTTTGTTCCATTCTGGATTGAGGTTCTTGTAGATGGTATGTGTCAGCAATCTGTCATTGTTCAATTCAACTACACAAAATGGGTCACTTTTACCTATAAGAGAAAATTTGGAACAAAATTTATGAACTAAGAAAACACATGATGAGCAAAGTTTAAATAAAAACTAGTTTGGTTTTTTTTTTCCTTCTCCAAAGTTGTACTGCAATTCTCTTAAGAATTAATTCAAGGAAGTCCTATGGTCTGGATATTCAAGATATTCAAGAAGCCCTCATCTCCTTAATCTATTAACATTCTTTGCTAAAAGAACAGATTTTTGTCTTAAAAAAAAATTAAAAAATCACTACACAGATTTTTCTGATGAAAAAACAGCATGTTCCTAAAAGATGCCAAGCACCCTTCTGAGACAGCTGAGAGAACTTTACTTTAATGGTGCCCATACTCCACTGACTGTAATGATAACACAGAGCATTCTGATATGAAAGAAATGTATTATTTCATATTATTTGTAATAACACAGTACCAATCAGAGTTAACAAAAAATTACTTCTTTCACATTATACAAATCCTCTCCCCAAAAATCAAGGAGTCTTTAAGACAGTCTCATATAAAAGCTTAACACCAAAGAAAGTGGGCAAGTACAAATAAACAATGAAATTATATCAGATGGAATGATGGGCTGTAGTCTCAGCACAGCAGAAGGTCAAACATGGTTGAGACTAATGTATACATTAAAGAACAATGAAGTAGCTTTGCATATATTTACAAAAAGGTCCCTCAGCATGACCACCACCAGAAGACAAAGTATGAAGATGCTGCTTTGAAAATGTAATAAGTGATGATGGAAGCAGGATAATGGAAACGGCTACAGAGGTTTATCTTTTTTTTCATCTATAGAAAAAAAATTGGGAAAGCAAGTGTGCTTGTGTGTGCGTGCTTAAATGTGAAATAAGCAGCTCATAGCAAAAGACTGCAGGTGAGCAGTGCTTAGATACTGAGCAGAGAGGAGGAAAAATCATCCTGACTACAAGTTTCCTGGTAAAACAGGAAACTTACACTAAGTTTTTTCAAGGTTTGTATTTAGAAAGGTGCCATGGTTTAAGCCCAGAGGGAAATCAGGCTCCATGCAGCTGCTCCCCTCCCCCCACTGCCTCAGGTGAGAGAGACAAAACACAGAGATTACGGGTTTAGATAACAATTTACTGGAAACAGCAATGAGATAAGAAAAGGAACAGTAACAGCAACAATACTAATAACAATAGTGTATAGAAGAGTGATTATATGCAAAATGCTCACCAAGTCTGATGCTCCCTCCACCACTTTTTTTTCCCAAGCCCAAGATAATGAAAAACAATGGCAGACAAACCATTTGTGCCTGTGTTTTTTCCCCCAAACCCAAGACAATGAAACAATCACAATGCAGACAAACCCTGCCGTTGGGACCAGCACCACCCCACCACTCCACTTGCTGTCTGCTCCCCTGAGAAAGGAAAAAATGGCTGTGGAACATCCATGCACCCCCTTTTTCCCACACCCAAAGCCACACCCTTTCTTCTGGGAAGTGAGAATCCCTGACTTCTACTTCCCTGCCTTGGCAACGATGTGCATGGTATAGAATAATAACCTAGACGGGCCTGCATGGTTCCAGGCTCTGCCCCTGCCCCCCCATCCTTGGCTGAAACTAGGACAAAAGGATAAGAAGAAAAGTAGACAACTGAATCTGATGCTTAACAACAGCCTGGCTGTTTAAAAAGGAACTCTCTGAAGAGGGAGGAAGCAAAAGGCAGCAAGATTGGTATTTCCAGGGTTTCAGGGCACTCCTGAAATTTCCTGGAAGGGTAAGAAGGTGTTGTGAGGTAAACCTGAGGAACTGCTATGACATAAAGAGCAGTAATGAAAACATGAAGGGCATAGTGGGAAGACAGTTGCAATAAAGAGGCAATAAAGGGAAGAAATCACAATGTCGACTAAATTATTTAACTCATATTTCAAATTATGACAGTAATGACAACTGTATAAATGCTGTCCAAAACAGAGAGACACTGTCCTTCTTACCTATTTTTATTTTCTTCAGTAAGTAAAAGGAGTAACTTTTGCCTTTGGCACAGAATACAAGTGTGTACACATAATTTTCACATAAGGCTACAAATATGTAAGTAGAAAGTTGAACAACAAACTGCTGCTCCCTGGACCCAAGGGAACTCTGCTGAAAATTAACAACTGAGTTGCGTACTACAGCATGGCTTGCTCTTGTCTCTAGACTTTCTCTGGGCAGCAAAGTGTTTGAAAGGTATTGAATGTTGGCATTGGCCTTCCACAATCAAATCTAGGACACTAAGCATCTGTATTTCATAATGTCTTCCATAACTCCATATTAGTTTTTCATGCATTATCAGAAGCCATAAATTGAGTAGCTAAATTAATGGGGGTATTTAATGATATTAGGAGGCACATAGTTTGTTTCATACCTTATACAAATGACAATTAAATCAATATTTAGACAAAAATGTCCAGGTATCACATCTCTGAAACTGCAGTATTGATTCTGAATACATCAGAGTTTAATGTGCATATTATTAACTTTAATGATAAAGAATAATTGTTTTAAACACATTGTGAATTACAGCTGATGTTTACCTTTTCTAGAAAACAATATACTGCCGTTTCCCATTTTCTTGAAAAATTACTCATTAGTAAGCAGAGACGGATACATCACACTTCTCAATGTTCTCCTACTTCTCAAGGCTAAAAGGTGGTAGGAAACTTACACAATTCATATTATTTGAGTTCTGTAGGTTTCAGTATTTGAAAAAGAAATATCCAGAAGATAGTTAAAATAACAAGGCAGTGCTGACATGGCAGGTAAACTAATTTATCTCATTTTTTTAAAGTATTATCAATCATATTTGCACATGGTGGTACAATGTGAGTTGAGCTTATGAATCGTATACAGATATAAGAAAATGCACTGCAGCATATACAGGCCATCTTCTACAAACAAAGAGAAGGTTTTAATACATTTATTTATTTTCTGCACCTATTGGCATGTGCTTTTTCAATGACTCTTCTTATAGATTTATATGGATATCAATCAATAATATGTAACATTAATTACAGAGCTCCTCAATCAAACCAAAGACAAATGGTTTCCAGAAATGAAAAAATCCCTCAGTCACAGTCAACATTTCATGCCTCCTCCCCCCACCATTTGAAAACAGTTCAAGACCAAATATGAATAAAGGCAATATCATGAAATGGTTCAAGGGAGGGTCCAAATATCATGGCTAACAAATAGAAGCTTCAACATCTCTGCTCAGGAATATTGGTTTTATCATACAAGAAGGCTCTGAAGTTCCCACAGGCAAAGCCCTTCAGCATTGCATATGGGCACTTCTTCCATATGCTAAAACACTCAACTAAGCTTGGTGTCTGAAAGGCAACACTCTTTACTGACATGCTCAACATACGGTATGTGCAAACGTTATTAGGATACTAACTAAAATAAGTGAACATGATCCAGAAATGTACAAAGACTTGGTGAAACTCATATCCATCTGTCATCTTTCAAGTTCTCATTATTAGAAACAATTACTGCAATCTTAACTCTCACTGACAGCCTTGGCAACCTGCTGCACTGTGAGTGTGTTCAAAATAATGGGATTGTTCCCAATGAAAGCCTTAAGAGGGCACTAAAATATTAAAATATGTCCTTAGGTCTCCTTGGTTCCTACAACAGCCAAAAAGATCCAGCATCACTATATTATTCAAACCCAGTACCTTAAGCACAACACATACTCTAACCAAGGTAGCCTCAGACAACTTCTGTCAGGTAATGTGATTAGCAATTTCAAACAAGAGACACAGAAATGGTTTTCCTCATTTTTATACGAAAGAAACACATATTCAGAAAAGCATATGCTCTCCATTTAGCTTGTCTAACAGTACACTTAAAAACCTCTGATTGGACTTATACTGCCTATGCTCCATTACATCATTCTATATTATGCTGTCATCACAAGTATGCTTTTCACTACAGACTAAATCACAACTGTCATATATAAGTGTATATAACCTGACACATGTCAAGAACGACTACCCAAATCTCTGTGGCTACTGAGGATCTTCCAATTAGCAATCCCCTTATCCCCTCTCCATGTCTTAAATAGGCCTCCAGCTACTATTCCACTGACTTCAGAGGCACTTAGCTATTGATCAGGTGGACATCTACAAAAAGCTCCTGTGTTTGGCACTACGCATGGGTAAGATAACCACCACCTGCATATGGCACTTAAACATTAAAAGCATGTTCCCAGAAGCACCAACATGAGCACTTCAAATTCTGAGTAATCCCATGACCTCAGTGGGACTAAGTGCTAGTATGCCTACCAACATTTGAAGGAAATAAAAGTAGGTAGTAAAATAAATAAAAAGTAGGTAGTAAAAAACAAAGTACATCTTCCCACTTACTGAAATCAAACCTGCAGAAACCTCAATATGAAGCAAAACAAATCTCATTAATCCATTCTGTTGCTGTAATGTCTCATGCTTTTTGGACTCTACTTGTACAGTCCTAAGGGTTCCTGAAATTACAGAAATGAACCGCTAATTTACATAATATTCATAATTGGAAGGGAAAGCAGCATCTCTTTTGACAGATCTCCCTCACCCTTTTCCCCCTTTATCCATTACAGAAGTGGACTATCTAAGAACATCCTCTAGAAGAAGTTTTACTTTAACACTGAAAAGAAGAACTACTTATCTTTTGAAGCTTCCCATTTTATGCCACTCATTGCATCTAGTTAAACAGATACCCTTGTTTGTGCTATGCTGTATTGCACTTAATGTTTAGACAGTGGCAAGACCAGAGCACAAATTGAGATTACCTTACTTAGATCTAACTTAGACAGCACTGTGTTCCTCACATTGCATGTGATGCACACATTAAAATTATAGTCATTTACTTGTCACCTGATTTCTTAGAACCACCACATGCTCCTGGATGAACACCCATAACCTGAAATCAGCCCAACTCTGCAACAGAGGACAATCAGGAACTATAGATGTCTTATTTGTTGTTTGCTTCAAAACTGAAAGTCATCCATAGCCCAGGAAGTCCTCCACAAATGAATCAAAGTCAGTTCAGAGCTCAGATTCATTACCTGTATCTCAGAAGTTTGACAACCAAAACATTTTTCTCCTGCAAGTATATAAAATTCACTTTTTCATCATGGAAAAGATAACTAAACAATGATTTAAAGAAGCAACTTTTAATTGCTTCTCAAAATATTTAGAAAACCAAAACAACAAAACCTTACTCTCCACACAATTTTAGCTTCTGAATTTTTTTCTCAAGTAGCTACAGAACCATCTTGCCTGTGTTTTTTCACTTGGAAAGGTTTGGGAAAGGCCCTTTCCATCAGTTCAAACACCACAAAACTTCCACATCTGTAGATCAGCTAGCTCTTTGTGCTGTAACCCATAAGCAAGCACCAAACACACCAGGTGACTTGTGAACCCTGGTGAAATGATGGTCATGGGCTGGTGGACCGGTCTCTGACACATGCCACTGCAGCCCATCTGCCAGGCTGGAGGTGAGCTGGACTCTGTCCAGTCTAGAAAGCAGCTACAATAACAAACCGTCTGGTGTTATTTCAAATTCACTACAGAAGTAGTGCTTTATCACAAGAGATGGTAGAGACGTGAAAAGCAGATGCAAGGATCTTTTATTTGTATAATTATGAACTTTACCTGAATGTTACAGCTGTCAAACTGCAATATGACATAATTCATATTTCTGGGCAAGTTAAATAGATCTGTCCTTCAGTGGTCCCTGAGGGGAAAACTGTCCAATATAAATCTTGGTAAACTGTTTTCCCTGAAAAAATTAATTTTGGGGCATAGCATTTCTTGCAAACAAAGGCTTCAATTCAACACAACTGTACTTTCACACTCACTTCCTAGCTCCACTTGTACACAAAGCAGAGCTTTTCCTTGATGAAACACTATCAAAGCTTAAATTCGCATTTCTTGCTTACTGGTTTTGTACAACTGCGATGTCCTTTTATTATAAAACTCTATTAAATGCATGCATTTGTCTCCAGAAAACTGCATGTCATTTGCATATTATTCAGTTAATATTGCAAAAAATGAGACTTTAGTAAACAAAAATATGGAAACATCCATATTTTATGCAGTAAGATGATTCTCTGCTTTACAGAGGAAAAAAACACTTGTGCACAGTAATAAACATCATGCTTTTCTGTTTTCAATCACTGAAATTCCAGCCTTTAGGAAAGAAAATGAAAAATTAGAAACACCATCAGCCACGGCAGAAAGACTCTGTCTTTCTTAATTAGAGCTGCCATGGAACTACCATGGATGCAATTGCTCTTCAGAGTAGATGCAAGCAAAGAAGCACATGGCAGACCTGTATGTCCCCTGAAAAAGTTATTGCACTTCATAAGTATTAACTCACAAGGGACAGCAGATAGCATGGGGCTAGACACCCTTGAGTCTTGCAGAGGTACTTCTACCATGGCTTTAGAAAACATGCATTGCTAAAGTATATCTCCAGGGACAAAAATAATTTCCTAATTTTGCTGTTTCAAATGTATTCTCAACAAAAGGAACCAGATGGCAGGCTAAATATAGATTGGCACTTAACATCTACCTGCCACTGATCAGTCTATAAAGTTACATAAACTGATAGAAAGTCAACTTCAGCATTAGCTAGACCATGAATCAATGTAAAGCAGATTTCTAACCTTATTCTAAACTAAATATTACATGAATTTTTGCATTATTCAAATTACATTATTAAAACGGAACTAAAAATGTTTTGGACAGTTTAAAAGCCTAATAAGGGATTTCAATTCCATTTCTACTTTTATAAGTCAAGTTCTCACACCATGACCTCATGAAATTCAACTAACTTTAACATGGTTAAGAAAGCCAAAATATTATTTGAATATTTCATAGGCTATTATGGTCCTCTCCTACCTCTGGCCATGCCTATCCACTACGGATCTAAAAGAAAAATGGCAAAAAAAGGCCTTTATTTTTTGGGAAGACAAGACAGCCAGTTCATGACTCTGGGGGGCAGTGCCACTCATGCAGACGCTAATGTCACTAATGTTGTTCCAAGCTCCCTGCCAGCCAGCTGCTTGCAACAGAGCAGTCAGTCTGACCTTTGGCCAGGAGGAGGAATGGCTCAATAGCATGAGAAACTGCCTTATCTAATGGATTAAGTACAGGACCCAAGCCAAATGCCAGCTTTGAGAAGGATTTGCTCTGTTGGCCTTAGCCAAGTCAGTTAACCTTTCTTAGTTTTCCATCTTTAAAATGGAAATTATAATTCCACTCTATCTGTGCTGCTGCAAACATGTTGCAACAGACAGATATAATGAATGCCTGAGGTGTCTTACTAAGCAAGGTAGTGCAGTGCCATAACCAAGTTAAACTCATCTCCACAGAGTATTTACAGAAAAAGAAAATTTAATAATCACAAGATATCCTTTCAGTGTAAATTTAATTGTAAATGCTATGGTTAACAAAAAATATCTTTTAATAAAATATCTTTTTAAAATATCTTTTAAGTCCTAATTTTGCCATTACTATCCTAGAAATGGTACTTGAAAAAACACTAGTTTTGCAGTATGTGATAATGGACCGAAGTCTTCAGGCAATCTATATTATAGGACTTGGTGAGACTTTATCTACCATAGATAGATAAAAGTCCTGCTCATCTACTAGATTTCCATACTTAGTGGAGATAGTTCAAGTGTATATTGAAATATGTTTGCCTCTAATTGACAGAGCAAATTACTTTTGGAACCGTATTTCCAAGGGCCAGTGAAAATTCATTTCTTCAATTTTACATGCATGGGCTTCCACACCTTTGTGAATTTAATGTTTGTGTACTCTGATATTTCCTAGCATTGGAAGAACAATTTCAAAGATGTGATATTAAGACAGTTTAGTAGAACAGATTTCAGAAAAATCATTTACACTTTGCACAATTAGCCATCTCGGTGTCTTCATCATACTTTCAAGTACTGTAATCAAAATTTTACATGGAATTTTCTTAGAAGAGAGGTTGAATTCCAGACATAAAACTGAAAAAAAAAAGAATAAAACAAAAATCTGACTAATTTTCTATGCTTAGTTTCTACTTTTCAGAGGAGGAAAAGCCTGAAAATTTCGACTGCAGACCTAAATATCACAGTAAAGTCCATCTGATATACCACGTTCTGAAATTACAGTACACAGAAAAAATGCAAACAATTGATTATTAATGAGGTCAGAAATACAAATAAATTCACTTCTAATGAAGACTGGAGACACAGTAATCAAAGTGTTAAAAATTCATTTCATGCACATCTCATTTGCCTCTTAGCTGATATTTACCACATAATTCTGTGAGAAAGTGGAGGCCTAAGATGCTCCCGATAAATGTCTCAATTAATTGTACAGAGGTAGCCCTCTTTGAGCTGAACCAGAGCTGTGAGCTCTTTATTAAAAGCACTATTCGGTAGCCTGTAACCTTGTTCCTTGACTCCTCTCTAGTTTCCAATTTAAACAAGTCCCCATGCAGCCCACTCTAAAGGGCTTTGTCTCCCTGTCATTGTTATGAGAGCCGAGGCATCCTGGAAGTGTGAAATCAGACCTCATGAGCTGAACGGTTCCCCAGGGAACGCCAGACCATGCAGAAGGTCAAAGTCATGGGCTGGACCATCTGAAAGCGTCTGATCGGTGGTCTGTGACACAGCAAGAGGGATGGGGGTAGGGGGAGAGGGGAGCCAGGGGCTAGAATTGAACACATCTTAATTAAAGCCCAAAGGCAGCCAAATAAACTGTTTTCTAGGCAGGCCATCTTATGGAGCTTGGGTTTTGCTCTGAGTTGCTATTCCTTTAAAACACAGCACTTTTGCTGGAATCAGTCAAACCTGTGGCAGATCTTTTCCCATACTGCTTGCTTCTCATAAGGCAGAGATTTTGAATTTTGTTTTGTGACACAAGGAAAAGGACGGATGCACCTGCCCCAGTAAAGGAGATGCAGGCACTGCCTTGCAAAGCCAGCAGCCTTTGACCACCTATACCCAGCTACGCTGTGAAAGGAATACACGTATCTGACTATTTCCTAAACCTAAACTATGTTACGGTAAAGACCCTATTGCTTTCTGAAATTTGTAGGCCTTAGGTGAAAACCATATGTATAATGTCAGAAGCCAACTATCATGATGAGTCCATTATACTTTAGGTTTTACTGCATCATCAGAGTATTTCTTCATGTCATTGTAGGCACAGCTCCTACCCTGCCAGGACTCCACAAGCTGCCAAATCCTTGAGAAGGTCTGCCACAGAAAACACAAGTCAGTAAAGATGTAGGGAAACAGAAAAATATAACTTCTCATAGCTGAGGATTTAGGGAGAAAACAACCATGCATTGAATAGCTAAAATACAATAGAAGATTCAACTGAAAATTTCTTCTCGGAGCAAGAAGTAAAAAGTAAAGTCCATGCTCAACATCTTTCCATTCATTAGATTAGAGTTCCAAATAATCACACTAAAAAATATGTAATTTTGAGGAAGGTGTATTTGCTGTGACTATAATTTCCAACAGAACGTAATTTTGCACTGGTGGAATCCAACTGGTGGAAAATTGTGTTTTGACCATGGAAAGACACTATTTTCCTCTGAGAAAACATCCTCACAGACCCAGCAATTCCCCCAAAGGCCCCAGTCCTGAAAGATGCCCTGTTTTTGCTGTTCCCAAAATCAAGGTGAGCTTTCAAGCACCAGTGGGGAATCTCTCAACCCCTCAGTGGTCCTTCCTTTAAAGCCTAGACCTCTTTGCGAGTGCGTTGAGTGAGAAGTCTGACTGACTTTATTTTATACTGGGATATTTTCAATACCCAGTTATAGCATGCTCCAGCAGTGCCCCATTTCAAAACTGGTAGTGCCCACTTGCTCCCCTGGCCACAATTCAACTGAAATTTTCGCTTACTCTGGCTCCCTATTCAATGCATGTGTATGTGAGGAGGCTTCTAAGCTTAGGCCTGAACCACCACCGTTAATCACTCTCCTTTAAAAAAAAAAATCTGTACTAACTTTAAAGATTTGAAGTGCACTGTCCAACACCAGACTATTGAAATTGGAGAAAAAAACTGCCCTGGCTATCAACAGTTTATTAGGGGCTTAACTGAAGTGACCTACTGTAGTAGCATTCAGCTGAAAAAGGCTATGAGCCTTCTGACAAAAGGAAAAGAATTGAGGGTTTCATTAAAAAGTAATTTGTGTTTTTTACTCATTCATTCAACAGGAGTCTCAATTACTCTTTATTCACACAGAGTTAATACAGTATTACAATGCTGCTCGATGAATGTACAGTAACAAAAGAAAAATTTCATGTTTTGAAAGGGAAAAAAAAATCCTTGCAACATTGATGACTACTTAAAAGACTACAGAAATCTTTTTCTGTCTGTGCTTATGCTTAATGATGGAATACTAAGGATTTTAAGAATCTACTCAGCTCAAACTAATAAAATTTGATTTATTACTTCACATGAAAAGATTCCTGGAAGTGAAATGGGATGCATTCAGCAGGAAGGAAGCAGAGCAAACCACACAGATACTATACAGTTGTTCTAGCTATTTTTCAGACTCAGGGACAAAAGATTAACTCTGAAAACACAACACAGTAAGAAAAGCAAACTAGTCCTTAGCTTTTACTCAAAGAAGCAGTCCTTAGTGGTGTGAGTAACACCACTGATGGCAGCACTCTCCTTACTGACTAGTAAGTATTGCTTAGTTGAGTAAGGGTGGTGGGTCAAGTTTTTACAAAATTTCTGCAAACATGATTTACTGACAATAGCTACTTTGAGTTATTTCTCAATATTACTATTGAAAGTTTAATTTTAAATGAATGATTTGTACATACCAACAAGTTACTAAAAATAGCTATAAATTATTACAGTACATAATAAACCCCCTTTGCCCTCTTTTCAAAATGCCAGGTACTTTTGTCCAAAATATATAATGATTTCTGTCACCTCTGAAATGTGCAGCCATCTTAGTATCTGCTGTATAAATGCTTTTTCTTACTAAAAACCAGAATATTTTGTTATTATAAGACACGGGAAGATATCGAGTGTTCTTCCCCTTCTTTCTGATTGTCATCCTAAATGCAACGTCTGAAAACTTTTGGTAGCTCTGTACATCTTTAATTGAATCAAAGGTAATTCCAAAACAATTGTTCAACCAGCACAAATAACATGTTCATTTGAAAAAGTCGAAGACTGAACGAGATGAGGGACTGAATTATCCCATTTGCCCCTGAATAACTTAATCTCTCTCTCTGTTCAGACCACATTGGATTATAAGGTCAAAGCATAGTGAGGAATCTTTAGCAGCATTCCTCCAACCTCCCCAAAAACAGAATCTGTTATTTTGTGTGCCATAAACTGGATCAGTTTCAGCAATAAAATATTTCCACTGTTACCTTGTCTGAAATCCTGACAGTCATGCTAATTATCAAAAAACTATTGAAAGTGAATAAGTTGTTATGTAACTACATCTGCTCCCATAACAGAACATTTATGTCCTAAAAGCAATTAAACCAGGTAAGTCTAACTTCCTTTTATCTTCTTTTTTTTTTTTTATCTTTTATCTGCCTTTTTAAAGCAGAGATGGCTGTTTTCTGATACAAATGCAGAAAATTTTGCTCCATTCAACTTGTGCAGTACGAAGGTGATTGTACTTAGAAGAGCTAACTTTGACATTTCTGGAGAAATATGGCCAGTATGGCTGAAATACTTTCCCTTTATTGTGAAAAGTTAAATGTCATATTAACTATTCAACTTATATCACATAAAATAGAGAATAAAAAAAAATTGTTTTCCTTCTTGAAAAGATAAGCAGTAGCTACAGTAAACTGCATGTACTTGAAATGTCTGAAACCCACAGCAGGCTTGCTAAACATCTGAAAGATATCAACTGGTTCTTTCGGCAACAACTTTAAAGCAGTATCTAAGTCAAGCACCTTTCATTTGCCTTGTCCCTTGGAACTCAGCTTTAATGTTGATAATTTTGTATAGTTTCATCTACTAAGAAAAAGAAGGGTTTTCTATGTAAATTTTACAAGGTCTCTGATGGAGAAAAATGTGTATTTTGCCCTTATGAGAAATAACCTATTTAGGGCTATGCTACCATTAGAATGACTTGCTAGCTTGCTTACAAAAGTTCTGTTTGCTTGTGTTTAAATTTTTTCATTAATGAGCAAAAAGTGAAACTGCGCAAACAGAATATAACGTTTATAAGAGCTTCTGTTTTAAGCATTTTTTTTTCCATTTCTAAAAAAACCTAGTTTTACTATGGTATTTACTGTCACAGAAACTAAATGAAACCTTGCCTGTGACATCAGCTGCCATCAATGCCTCTGCCCTGATGACCTTCACCTGAAGAAATCCCACATCGCTGATGTTATGGAACATCATCATTGGACTCTAAAAAATAATAAAAAGAAAAATAATTCTGGATTGCAAAAAAGACAAACCAAAAGCAAGATTAATAGTCTCCTCCCTAGCCCAGACACAAGTTACTATGTAAATATGTCCATGTATTCAGACTTTTAAATATTATTCTCTGAAGAAGTACAGCTGTCAGCATTTCTTTCTGTACTTTGCAACTTTAACTTATTAATGAAAATTACAAAGGAAAAATTAGAATATTAACTATTATATCTAACATTGATTCTAGTGAATCAATCCCCTAATAGTATATGAACAACTGTACTTCAAAATTTGAAATAAGAGCAGTGAATTAACAAAATTAACACAAACAATAAAAATATTCTTCTCCTTGAATTATTTTGCAAAATCTATGTTCACATTTTCTTTTTGATGGTTCCAATAATATCCTAACAGTGATCTAGGGCCAATATAGTTGTTTTGTAGTTGACTATTATAGACAAGCTTGCATATAACATATATGCCTATATATGCTTGCAAGTAACATGAGCAAAAGCAATCAAAAGACAATAACAACAATTTAATAATTTTCATAATAATCACATGCAAAAAGGATAAAAAAATAATTGAAGTAAGTTTCGAATTAAATGGCAGAAAGCTTTTACCACAAATTATAATATTTCTTTAGTACAAATTTCTTCAACATCTATGTATATTAAAAAGAAAAAGAAAAAACTTAAGAGTAGACTAACATTTGCATTTATTCATCTAACACAGATTTAGAAAGCTGATTGAAAAGTATGTTCTGTTGCTGCTTTTTTTCCGAGTAACAAAAACTAACAAACTGCAAGTATTGCACTAATTAGGTGTGACAAGCTATAATTCTCAAACTCTAATTCTGAATATAATTTAAAATTTGAAGAATTTCAGATGTTAGAACATTGAATGCAACTTTGAATATGTAATCCATTAATAACTAACCTAGCTTTACAATTCAGTTTGATAACCTAGGAGAGGATCCCAAAGTATAGGATTAAATAGCAAAATTATGGATTGCAAATGTATTTAAAACCATATACAAACGTCGCTTAATTTTTGTTTGTTTTGCAAGGCTTGTTTATAAATACTAGCACATATCTTTATTTCGAAATCTGGACTAATGCATCTAATGTCTGTCATCTTTCCTAAAATTTTAATGTAGTGAAATATTTCCACTGCCCGTGACAGTGTCCAAGTTTCCATAAAAAGCAAATACCAGGTAAAACACCATCTCAACAATTCTTTAATTTATCACTAGGCAAAATTAACTGTTTGGAAAACCAGAATAAATAACATCACTAGATCTAAAACCCACACATGCTGTTTAAATGAAATAATAAATGCCAGCTTGCAAAAAACCCCAGTATGTTTATCCATAGACAAACTATCCATTAAGATGTTAGACATATAATAAGCATCCCTGTCTATTACTAAGAGAATTTTAAGAGTTAATTCACAATGATAATAATTTTAGAAGCCCCAACTGACCATTTACTGTTTACAGTGAAGATCTGATCTTGCTATACTGAACTGAGAAATCCACTTTACTGTAGTAGCCCATGTTACATACATACAAATAAATGTATGCAAGTTATCATGGGATTACAGTTAATAAATTTTTACCTATTTTAAGAAGTAAATCATCATAAATACGACTTCAAAATACTGATGGTCAACTTTAATCAGCACACACTCAAACCCTTGCTTATGTGCTTACAAGCTGAGGGTGGCAGAGATGGTGTTACAGATAGCACTGTTATAATTCAAAGCATCTTGGCACTGTCCCTCCTTTATAACAGTAATGATCAGGTTTGGTTTCTGAAGCTTCTTATCAGAACTGGTACCACAGAGATAACGCTGCTCTAATACTGTGATGAAAGTGAAAGAATTTATAAAAATATTTCCACATTCTACACAAGTTTCTCAATGACCAAACAAACACCAAGTTGGAGAAATAAAACAAAGCAAAAATCAAACACAAAGCAAGACAAGTGACTGTCCCCACTTCCTATGACGCCAAACAGTCCCCTTTTTCCAAATGCTGGTAAGCTCACTCCTCAGAAAGGCACCAGTGCTGTATTTCGCTTTGCCACCTTCGTTAGAATCCCACAGAATAATTATTTTTGAACTTTTAGTTCCAGCAAGTCAGCTGCCTTAGATTCATTCACACATCATAACTCTGCTGAAAATATGATGCCACAGCAGAGGCTCCGGGAGAAGCCTATTACTTTAATACATTACTTTAAATACATAATTTTAAGTAATGATTTATCAGATGATATTCTGTCTTCTTATTTATGATTATTGTTGAAGATATCAAAACCCACATGGTTTCTGAAGCCTCAGATTTCCATAGCAGAGGAATCTGTGATTTGCTGGGAATCTTTTCAGCCCTCAATAGATGGGAAAAGATTGAAATGCTCTGGAGATGAGTCCTCTTTATTTTTTTAATGAAAGGCTGTATAATATATTTTCTGTATGGCTGCAGCAGCTGTCAGGGAGAGCATCTCAGTTCAGCTCTATTATGGGAGAAGCAATACTCCATCCTATGGCATCAAGATACACTAAGGGGCCAGTACTGATTGACAGCTTGTCACCATGACGTCTTATTCCATCTCTGTTATGGAGAAAATTAATGTCACACCACCAGCCTTATGACTCGCTGTCATCTTAGAACTGCTCACCTTTTATCAATGCTCTAAATAACATTTCAAGCCCATCGTCTCACAGTGGACAATCCGGTCAAGGGACATTAAATCAGATGACTGTGAAATGTCATAATAAAAATGGAATGCTAACAACTTCTCTAAACTAGCTCCTCTGGTTTTTAAACTGTGACAAGGGGGACCCTGGGTTCAGCACACCAGTTCTGAAAAGGTCATACAATCTCTCTTGGTCTGTACCCATTAATGCGTCCCCCTCTTCACCCCAAAAGGAATTAATCTTTTCAGGCAATTGTGGTAAAATAATGGTTCAAACAATAATGCCTGTTTAATTTGTAAGGCTCTGATGTTCAGCTACAAATGGTTAAATGACAGTAATAGAGTAATTTTTTAAGGCTATTTGATCTGATGGCAAGGTCAGCTCATTAACTGTTTTTGGCCGCAGAAAGGGTGCAAAATACATTTCTCTAATGGAAGCTAGATTTTTTTAAGAGGACAAAAAATTAAACCAAAAATACAGCCTTTCAGTGGGGAACTGTAGGTCTTGCTAATTGCACATGTTGCCCTTGTATTCATTCTGAAGTGGAGATATGAATACCAAAGACAAACTGAACATCAGTGAAAATAAACTACTTGAATTGTGTTCACCCTGGTAATTTCTTTCTTCTGCTGGTCATTTTAATAAAACCAGTAGAATTTATCCAAAAGGTATGTAGAAGCCACAATTTTCAGAAACACATAATGAGAAATTCACACCTTTGCAATATGAATACTGTCCTAAAATATCAACGTTTTCAAACCCATACAGCAATGTAAGAAAAGACACATATCGATGCATATGCGAGAAACAGGAATAAAGCAGATCAATATTATTACACATAATTATGCTTTACACTGGGGACAAAAAAATGAGAATTTAAGAAAACTGATTAATAGTACACAGTCGTAACATGTTTCTGTACTGCTACTGAAATAATCAAAACCATCAGTATCACTTGTCTGCCATATCACCACACAGAATAATCCACAGAAATAGGGTATTGTTGCTCTTGGTAGCAAGAACTATGTCACCTCAAAAACATATCCATCAGAAATTTGTTCTACTTATAGACATCTATTCTGACAACCACAGACTGTCTTGGTGGATTCCAAAATGTGCAATAACTCTCTTAATTGTAATTATTTTTCAAAGATGGTGGACAATACCTTAGCTTTCAGTTCACTTAGGAATATTATATTTAGCCTCTCTAAGTCACCTCTATTAAACTGCGTTTATGATAACACTATTGGTGTATGAGTTGTACAAGCATTAGCAGACAGCTGATTCAGTGGAGATAGCCAGAATAAATTTGCTGAAGCCCACATCCTGCTAATCTGTTTGAAGAATATTGTACAGCATTAGTACTAGCACTTCATGTTATCTGCACAGCCTGATAAGGTACATCTTTATTAAATTCAGTTATTGAAAGGATGTCAGTCATGGAATAGGAATATTTTAAAATCTTGGAAATAAATTAAGCAGCTCTTTGTTAGTCAGAGCTTGGTTTAATGGCTGAGTGTCTAGAGAAGCCTTTCTAAACACCTGGCAGCATTGTACAATAAAAGCTTTGTAATTGTAAGTGGAAATAGCATGTTTTTTTTCTTTCTTTCTCCATGCATAGTGAAACAGTTACTTTTAGGGATTCAGGCACTAGCAAATGCTGGAGTAAGAGCTCCCCTCTCTGTTGCTTTGATAAAATTACAAAGATACTGTGTAATGTGAGGATGCTGGGAAATGGAAATAATTTGCTTCAGAATATTTTGAAATGGAAATACTGTTTAAAACAATTAGTTTGACGATATAAAATACTGCTTCAGCCTCTAATATGAAGGCAAAAGAAAAGTTTTCTTGCCTTTTAACAGATGTTCAAAAAAAGCTGTAAACTACTGGCAACTCAAACTATTTGGCACAAAAAATCACTAGAAAGTGTACATTCGCTGAGTGACCCCTTAGGTACTTTGGGCCTAGTAAAAATTATGTGCAAGGCAGTAAAATTAACTTCCTTATATGACATCTTATGTCATAAACAGTTGAATTACCATGTAAAAAATACTTTACTGTATGAAGAGCATTTGTAGCCCTCTTGATGTTACCTGTACCAGCCGTAACTATTTCTGCATTAGTAACTGATTTAAATTATTGTCATTGGCAAGGTGTTCTTAGAATATAAGAGATATATTCAGATTTTTACCCTCATGATAGTTATTTTTTATATAGGCAAACATTTTGCAAAGGGTGAAAGAGAACTTCATACATATCTCTTCAGTATCTCCTCTCGCTCCTTCTGGTCCTCCAGGGAGTTAACGGAGAGGTCAGATATGGTGACTGCAGCTGAGGCTGTGAGAGTGACCAGCAACACCAGGTATCCCTCTCCCTCCTCTAGTGGCATCTCCAACTTGTGGGTTTGTTCTTTACTCAGGGTCGACAGGTCAACCTGGCATCTAGAAACACACATTCTGCATCAGCATGTGGTTTTCCTTACATCAAACAAGAGCACATTGGCTTACCTGCATTCAATGGACAAAAAAACCCGAGTAAGTAGAAATTCCCTCCTAGCTTCTGGAAAAAATTCTAAATTTATCTTCAGCTTTAATCCATGCTGCTTTTTTGACCTTTTTTTTCCTTAAGGCTACACAACCTGTTTTGAAGTGAACAATAAATATTAAAAAGAATGTACAGACACTAGAGATAAGATTAGCTAACAGGTCTTACTCAAACACAAAGAGAATTTCAAAAAATTCATCTTCAGATGCAAATTTTACTTTTAATTAAGTCTCTGGTATAAAGAAAAAACATAAGTTTTGATGTGAACATTTTTGATACTGTTCATCTAATGATAGTAAAAATCTTTTCTTAAAAAAAAAAAAGAAAATCTGTGTGGATTTAACTGTGATGGCATTAAGATGACTGAGCATAGAAAAATTCAACTTGAGCACTACCTGAAAAGCTCAGCTCTCTTGCAGTAAGCTGTGTGTGGCTCAGGGTCAAAGCTTCATGCAGGCAGCCAGGATAAAATCTGATGCCACAACCCCGTATATAATAAGATGTCTCACTTTGTAATGAGCAGGGACTGCTTATAACTGCGCAGAGTGGCTGAAGTCAATCCGCCCTGCTTGATCCCTTTCTGAATAACTCTGGCTGTACCATACACTGAACTAATGAAGAATGACTCTATACATTCCAGACAGCAGAAATAGCTTCGCAACGTCTTTAGAAATACAAGGCAAAGCATGGAAAGAAAAACAGTATCACTGCTATCAAAGAGTTGACCATAACCTTTTAAATAAAACAGTAATACCTTAGGGTAAGTAATTAGCGCACAGCTTAGAAGTTTTAGTATTTTAATTTGTATAACGCACAAGTTTCAACTTTCCTAGACTGCCACTCTTGAGTGTGTATAGAAATTCAGTGTCCATGTCAACGTAATGCCAGCTTGCACTGCACAGAAATTTCTGGGAAAAAGCACTATTTGGAATACTTACAGCATCCCAAGATGAGTTTTGCCAAAACTCATTATTCTAAAAACAGTAACAATACTGAAATAAAATAAATGCATATATTCTATATCTACTTTAGCCACTGAATATTCTCCTTTCAACTGTGATTATTTAATGTGACAAGCTGGCATGTGACATGTACTATTTGCCACTAACTCACTAAACTAAACATCTAGCAAACTCTTTTAATAAAATGTCGATTGATTTTGAAGAAAAAATACTGTGGTCACCATAGGGTCAATAAACTGAGAAAAAGGTGGCAGACATGAATAAATAGCCATTTAAGGACAAGAAATAGTCAATTATGAGAATAAATGCAGCCTCATAAAATGAGCATTGTGCTATCATAAGCAGATTAGATTTGCTACAGGAAAACTGTCTTTTATTATTTTAAAACTTTTACTGTCTGTTGTGCAGCTGTCTAAACTACTGAAAAGCTCATATGGTAATTAGGTTGAATTATCTTACAATGAAAAACTTTCTAACTTACGTAGCATTCTGAGCTTAATGTTTACCTTCTATTTTGAACCCTTCAGATGATAAGGAGTGAGAAATTAAATTAACAACAGTAAGGAAAAGAAAAGCTATTGCTGTCAATGCAGGCTGATGGTCAATACAAGTTTTGCATATGTACATAGACTGTCCAATTTTTGTTTATGATGCAGGGAGAAATATAAAGCACCCCTTAAGATAAAAAATATTATAATCAAGCATTCAAAGCTCGAGGAGGTTAAAATACTCCTGGTCGTAAATATTCTTTGATAATTTATTTCAAAACAGATATCCCTCAAAAGTAGGGCTCAGCAACAATATTGAGACTCCAACCAATAATCATTTAAAGAACCAGTCTAAACTCAAAGTCAGTAAAAGAATCAGAAAGTCATTATGATACTAGTAATGCAGAAATAATCCAGTCCTCACTCAAAAATAGGCAACAATAACTAACCCCTCTGGAGAAAAACCCACCTACATTCACCAGAAAAATGCAATGAGTGTAAAATTTCAGGGTTTACATCAGAACTACAGATACAATTTCTCTAATTCCTGAAGTTACAAGACTTTTGCAACATTATCATGTTATTTTTTATTTAGGCTAAAAGAAGCAACTGACAATTCAATTTTATCTATGCTCCTTTCCTACAGCTATGAAATACTCCTAACAGCAGAACAAATTACCTGAGAAGTATGTCTCTATCGACTGCTTGATAAATCTCCATGAACAGTCCATCACCAGCTTGTTATTTCCTAAAATCATACAAAGAGTAGGAAATGCTCTGGAAACTTTTTTCCAGTGCAAGCCTTAATCATTTTAAAGGGAAAATATCCTCTGAAGAGTTCTCAGATAATGTGATAAAAATCTAGAGTTATTCCATTAAGGAGTGTCACTTCTTTATAGAAGTCCAGGTTAAGAATGTCCCTGTGCATACACAGTCAGGTGAAAGCATATTTCTCACTCTCTGCCAGGTCCTCTCAACCCTGGCCTTACAGGGTATGAAGCTCGCATGTGTCTAATTCAAAGGTGCCAAGGCTCAAGGAGCATCCAGCGTAACGTGAGTGCATCTACAACACATGCGTTTCAGACAAATGATAAGACTTCACAATTTACAGACACTATAAGAGAAATTGCAATTTTTTTCCCATTAGTAGCTGAATTTTTCATGATAAAAAAATCAACTTTGTTTGCTCTTATGCCAAATTTTCCTAAAATATAAAATAAAAAATAAAATCTACTTTGTCCTCACCAGATCTTTCTATGGGACCAAAAAAAGCGAAGGAAGTCTGGTTTTATTAAGGTATTACCTAAACACTAACCCTGTCCTAGAATAACTTTGACAGACACCAATAGGAAACCCACAAAACTCCTTTTTCTACTGCATTTCCTTAGAGGGACTGAAGTTAATAAAATACTTCTGAAGATAAGTATCTGTTTGGAAAATATCAATTTTCCAAATGCAAATAACTTTGGAAAGTTCAAGTTGACAATGGTCCTTTACATTTTACTGACAGTATATACAAGTATTCCAATCTTTAAAGCTTTAGCAATGCTGACTTATATCAGTTAAGATATTCTCTTAAAAGACATTTGTCACCCACAACTGTTTCCATGGAGAACAAAGATGCTTTGAGGATGAAGGTGAACTTGAATGTTACCAAAAGTGGTGCAGATGAGTGAGAAATTTTTGTCTCGTTTTCTCAAATTGAGGACCATGAAAAATTACAGCCACTTTGAGAAGGCCATAAGTTTCATATGACCAGCAGCTATCACACTGAGAGCATGAGACAGTAGTAACTTCAGACAATCCAGTTTCTTAACAAATTATTACTTACATGATGCTGCTGAAAGAAAAGAGTTCACCACCTGTAAGGAGGCCAGCCTGAAGAATTACAGCAAAAAATTTGCCATTAACTCCATAGACAGATTTCCAAGCATGGCTATAAATCAAATCATAGAGAGAACTGTAGTTTTTAGGGCAGTTTGAATATTTCTGCATCTTCCATGCTGTATGATCCCTTGGCAGCACTACAAGTGTTGGACTGGGGCACTGGAACCACCACCGTGGCTGGCTGACCCCTCAGAAAGAGGCATTAGGAGCATGCTCCCCCCCATCAGTTCTGCATGTGAACATTCCTAGGCACCATGTATATTTGGATTTTCAGGTCTTGAGAGATCAGAGGGGAGAAAAACCATGCAAATGCATCAAGGTTGTGCGCCAGAGTTATTACAGATACAGATACAAATTGCTCAGAAACAGGGTACAGCTCCCATGGAGGAAAATTTGAAGGTTCAAGGGGAATCTACCACTTGTCTGAAACTGTGTTCAGTGTGTTAATCGTCTAAACTTTTAGAAATATATTTCAGATTTATTTTTAATTTGAATATATCTGCCCTTTGGTTCTTTTTATGCCTTTCTTTACCCAGTTGAAAAAGCCTTTAGTGTTTCATGTTTTCTTCTAGTGAAGGTACTCATACGCTATAATCATATATCTTCTTCATCTTCCTTTTGATATGCTAAACATCTTCTGCTCCCTATACATTTCCTAGGAACATATCTCCTGCAGCCCTCAAATGACTTTTTGTAACTTTTCTGATCCAGTGAAATTCTCCTGCATCCTTTTTAAAGTGTGGAAGGCAGAACTATATGTAGTATTTTATTATCAGCATGTCTAACAGGTAAAAATCACCTCCCCTCTCTAGTTCTAACAGAACCTGGAATGTAAGACTGCGTTGGCACCCTGGTGAAATATCCTTGCTAATGAATGAATTACAAAGGTAGCAACATGACATAGAAGGCCTCTTAAAAGCCAGGTGGCCAGGCAAGTGAGAGACAGCAGATAGTGAGATCATTTTCTCACATGACAAAATAAAGCATAAAAGAGGAACTGGCACAATCCTAAGTGTTAGGGACAGAAAAGCACCACTTGGCTACAAACCAGGCAACTTAATTACCATCATGACTTGTTCAGGAACACAGCCTTTTAACTCCACTGTGATCCAGGTCTGTGCTGCTCCAAAGGATGCCAAGGAGAGGAAACTGTATGATTCCACAATTAGAACTGAGCTGGACACACATCAGAAGCAGCGAGGCATGAACTGCTACAATTAGTGAGACTCCACATCCTTTATGAGCAGAGTAAAATGTTCCAATAAAACCAAGGAACAAAAGGAGAGGGAAAATTCTGCAAAGCACTGACAGAAAATGACACATCTCAGAAATACTCAATGTTGACTGCAGTGATGTGAACTTCTTGGAAGAATCAGAGTGTGACATTTTTAACTGTAAAGATAATGAAAATGAAATAAAATAATGGACTTCACACGATGCTTGTGAGAGGTGTTCAATAGAGGTGATAGACTGAAAACCAGGAAAGCTCCCAAAGGAATTGGAGAGTGTAACTCAGCTAAATAGGACATTGACTGAGGACAAGAATGGTGGTTAGCAGGGGAAGCTGGAGTGGACCCCAGGGAAGCTGGGATGACAGACCTCAGCAAGACATGGAGAACAATGCTCTCATTTGCCAGGTAGCAACACCTGGAATGTAGGAAAGAGCCCTGCAGTTTTGGGTAAGTAAGTCATGTTTACAGAAATACACAAAATACAGGACAATCTCACCAGTCACCAAGCAATTCCTGAATACAGAATAAGTGTTTACTGCTTACTAAAAGAAATACAGTCCGTGCCACAAAAATTTCAACTTTGAATGATAGATTAGCTTCTTTGTAAGCACAGCTCTTCATTATAAAACTACAGATTTACTTTTGAAATTGCACAGGCAGAAAAAAGTACTTAAAAATGGTTTATGATGTGATATTTCCTAGGTTGTCCCTGTGGCACAGCCATACTCTACAGACTGGCAGTGCTGTCACCAATGCAATTTCTTTGCAACAAAATTAACACTTTCATCTGCTAAACGAGCCTATTTTTTTGATTAACATTATGTCTCCCTATATGGTTCTTTCCTCGCTAGTTGGTCCAAGAACTTTTGTAGGAGGCTTTTCACAGCTGCAATCTGTGCCCTTCAGAAATCCTCACAAAACCCTATCTGCACCCTTCACCACTTTCTACACACTGTCATGCTCTTCATGTCTAAGCATCCATTCCTTCTCTCTTCCTCTTATTTTGCCACTCTTCAAATAGTACATTTCCATATGCAGGAAGACATAGGGTCAGAAGCAGGATCCATAAACAGTCCAGCCTGTATGCAGCATTCTGTATTTCAGAATACGTTGGGGAATTCTATCAGTTTCGCAATAGAATGTGACAATAACAAATGTCAGTAAGAGTTTTAAATAATAAAGTATCCAGTAAAAGAAAGTTTCTGAAGATTTGTGAATCAAAACTGAAATTTTTTTTGCCTTCTAACAGAACAGAAGTGCCTCTGCATTAGTAACGATGTGCAGAGACAGGACTAGTTAAGGTGTGGAATACCTGAAGGCCAGATTTTGAGATGCAGTATTTACATCTAGCTCCTTTTAACAACAATCAGAAATGGAGATGGCTCAGCACATCCTAGGATTTTTCAAGGGCATGCCTGGCAGTAGCATTTTTAGATTTTAATGCTTCAGGCAAAATCTTTATTTTACATCGAGAAATGCATCTGCAATAATTTAACTTTAGTCATCATGTATAATCAACAAACAATTATACAGACAGGCTGTTGGTTGTGTGCTTGTCTATGTTTGCACAGAATTGCTGTGTAATTCACATGCACACAGAGTTCAAATCTCAAATTACAACAGCATATTGACCACTATGTTTACATTTTTAATACAATACATCCTTCCAACGTTACTTCAACGTGCAGAAATTTTCAAAATACCATATGAGAAACATTTCTGAAAGGCTGGCATAATAAAGCACTCTCTACAATTCCAGAGGAAGTCATCTTGTCTACAGAGTTTTGCAAAATCGAGAAAACTGCCAAGATTTGGCAATTTCAAAATTACTATGGACTTTCACAAATACTGTTCAAAGCCTTTTTCTCGGGCAACAATATTTAAAAAAGAAAATTGCTGGTATTTTATCACAGTCTCCACAAGATCTCTAGAAAAAAATCTGGGAAGAAACACTTGCAGTAGCATATTTAGTGTGCCCCTCACCCAACTTTATACGCATGTTGGAGTACCCATACACAGCTTTACAGCATCACTCAGTTCTCTATGATAATGCTCAGTCTCCCATAGTGAAATTATGCAAATTTCAGTGGGGAAAAAAAAACCCAAACCATAAATATTATAACTTTATATTTTTAAAATAAAATCTCACTTTAGTTTAGAACTTTGATAGCATATCCCAGTGCTTTCAGATTAATCACAGAATTATAGTTGCATATTGACTGTATTTATGTACAACCAAAAGCCTATACTATTTGTACATCCACAACTCTATACCTTTGTAACTGAGAAAAGACTAAACAGACAAGACACAGCAGATTAGGTACTGAAAACCTAAATACTTAATTTTCAATATTTTAACTTTTGTATTTCATAACATCCATTATACGGATGGTCACTAAATCAATCTGAATTTTCATGACAATATTTAGAGAGTTTATGGGAAATTTCAGTTTGCTACAGATAAGATTAATACATAGCCTTGATGAACATACTATACACAAGGTCTTTTTTTCTTAATTTGCACAAAATAAGAGCAAAAGTCAATGTAATTTTAAAAATGAATATGTATTTTTTCATACCAATAAATAATGTTATAAATCCTGCTGCACTGGATTGCAAATAACTTCAGCTGAATAAAACTGCATGACATGGGATCTACTTATCCTGTATGTTCACAGAAACAACTTGTTCTCTGACAGCACTCATTCTTGGCAATTTATTGCAGCTGTCAGCAGCCAATTTGTTCAGATTACTGCTACGCACAAAGGTGTAACAATCATGAGGATTTATTAACTGATTATCGTAAAGGTGACAGTCAGAATCACCTTAACACAAATGATAAGGAATTTAAATAATTACATGACAATTAAAATCACTTCACCTTCATTTTGATCTTAATATTACCTACACAACCTTACTGCAGTGTATGTTTTTAATCACAGGAGCATACTGACTTGATACAGAACATAAATTACTTGTTCATAGCAAAAAGATGTGAACATTAAATGTACTCAGACTGTACAATATATATACACGTACATATGTATTTCTACTTAACAGCTGAAACAACAAGTAATACTGCTTATGCAAGTCTACATGCTTATTTGAATGCTGTGTGGCTTTAGCTCCTGGTGCTTTCCATAAAAAGAACTTCTTGACCTCATGTACTTGGTCCTGGAATGCTGGTTGTTTTTTAAAAAAACTATATTCAGAAGAATGCCAGTATTTCACTTCTGTAACATGAAGCTCAGTTGTGATCAAGACCAGTGTTTTCTCATACAAATCAGCACATGACTGGAAATATATTTTCCTCAAGGCTTTTGAATGAGGTCTTTTCTCAGGATTTTGAAATCTCGAAATAAACACTGAACTGGTTCCAGGGTTTGGGGATTTTTTTACAATATTCTAAGATGGAAGTTCACAAGGTGCTACAGCCTTTGAACTCTAATGGAGAATGCACACAGCTGAAACTCAAATGAATTTTATAAACCCATAGTGCTCCAAGTTAAGAATGGAAATCAACCCGTTAGCATTTCATTTCAGGAACTGCCATTTTGAATGTGCGTGGGCATCAAGATGAAGACAGAGCTTTATGCTACTTATGCAACAGACGTTCTCCTTTTCTCAACTAGGATGAAATGGCATTACTTTCACCCTCTTAACATCTTCCTCTCTCTTACAAGCTACCCCTTCCACTTCTGTCCTCCTGTTATGTCACCCCAAAACCAGAATCTCAATTCCATGTCTTCAGGCTTCTTGAACATTTTTCCTGCATCTTCTCACCCTCAGAAATATATAGCAAACCCAAGCCCTCGCAATCTGAGCACACATGCTGTTGCCACTGTGTCACAATCCCAGCTTTCACCTGGTCCTTACCATGCTCTAGCCTAACAAGTACAACGATATACAAGGCCCACAGATGTCTATGTCCCTGACTCCCTACTTCTTCTATTTCACAAAAGTGCAGCTGAAACACGGTATTATTCCAGGAGAGTTTATGGCATTCTGATTTGGAATAGAATTTGCCAGTAACTGAGGTCAGTAGAGTAAAAACACAGGTCTCCTGCACTATTTTCCATGAAGATCCTGGAATTTGGCCCTTCAACCTTCCACCTGGGAAACCTTTTCTTCTGTTTTCTCAATTTGGTTTGCTCTTTCCCTCAATGAATAGGATCTATTCAATCAAGTGTGCCTTCTCCCTAACTATTCTTTGGCCAAGCAGGACATCTTCAAGAAACAATTGTTTTCATTTGCATTTAATAGAAATATTCTTATATAATATTACAGCTGCTGCATGCACAATATTCAAGCAAGAAGATGAAAGGAATTACTCTCCATTCTTGACCAATGCTAGAATGCTACCACGAAGTCTTTTGTTTCCCTCCCACAGCCTCATTATCACTTCTTCTGGAATATGAATTAAAATATACATGTGCCTTGAGAGCCATAGAGCCTTAGTCACAGAGCACAACGCAGCCATGCTTTTAAAAATTAACCTACACTTATCATAACACACATACACACACAAAGAGCAAGTCATAATGTGTGCACCAAGGTATTTCCAGTTTTTCGAAGCAGCCTTTAAAGGAGAAATTGGGAAAGAGAAGTCAGTGTTAAGTGGAGCTGTCAGGTGTTGGTGATTTTTATCCACAATGACCGGAAAAGAATATCAGGGAGGGAAGCTCAGATTGAGCTTGACAAATGACGGTTTTTCATGGAAATCTTCATGGGAAGGAATTTGTTTGCAGGTTGCATTATCCAGAGATAAGGTACCAACAGAAGGTGAAATCAGAGAGTATCTGAAAGGACAAACTTAAGAGGGACTATACATACACTGACAGAGGTTACAAAAATCAAGAGCAGCAAGATTTCAGCAAGTACTGCTTGGATGATGGTGTTATGAAAAATCACACATGAAAGCTTCACCATCTTTTGGATAAGAAGGTAAAATAATGAAGAAAATAGGAATAATTTCCCAAGGTATATAATATGTCAACATAGGACTAAATGATTACACCAGTTCAGAAAAACAGTTATTGCTACCGTATATGTCATGGAGTTTCATCATATAAAATAAAATCCTACTGTGTGTATTTTTGAAAAGTGTTTTTGTCGATATTAAAGTTTTTTGCTTGCAACAGACTCTGTACACATTTTGAGTTTGCAGAATTTATAGTAAGAAATAAACACAGAATATTATTCAGCTCACCTAATTTGATAAAGAAAGCCATTACCTTAAATGGAACACGAGGGAGGAAAAGGTCAGTAGAAACACTGTCATACTGACAACAAAAATACATGGCTTGGTCTGTGGGATTTCCATTCCTCATTTTAATCACAAAAAAAAGAGTATTCTTGCTAGTTAACAGTATCAATGCCCTAGTGAAAGCACCTACAACCAATACTCTCACAAACAACCAAAATATATAGGATTAATAATTATTATAATTATAATTATTATTATAATCCTATTATAATGACTGTATGGATATCAACAAAAGTATGATGTAAAAAATATCTGAGCTTTTCAAATAGCAGCTACTTCACAGAACCTAAAAGCACAAACAGTTTTTTCCCGATTAGCTACCAGTTAATGCCACTTCCTACTCTTTGAAATGGAGCATAGCCACACAAATACATACTATTTCTTTTCCTGAATATAAATTAGGTGAATGATCTTATTTATTTGCCCCAAAAGATATGTGCAGTCTTTCAATACTGTATTTTCATTTACCAAATAGATTGATACATAAATTTGGTCTTATGCATCTATTACAAGTCAAAAGAGTTATTTCTCCTCCAAACTGTATGCTGCTGTATGGAACCTCCTGCATCTTGGTAATTGCTCTAAATGGGGGATTTTTTTTGAAAGCCTCAATCTATTAATTGGTAAAAGCTGCCATCTACTGGTCAGTAAAAATTATTTTACATCATCAAAGTAAAGAATTACATCAATGCAGCAAACTGTACTGGGACATTGCAGAAAATTCTCCCCGAACTTTAAAAAAAACAAACCACACAACAAAAGCAAGACCAAATGGTCATAAGAAATAGTTTCAACAGCAAGGCTCATTTTAATGAGCCCCAGGGAACAAGAAGGCTGGAATTGCACAAACCTGCCAATAAAATCATCCTTTTTGCCAGCATCTTTGTCCCACACCGTAATATCAATAATTCCACCTCGTTCTTCATAGAGATGAAAGTCAAACTGCTCCCTCCACTGAGGATTCAAAGTTTTTGGCACAATCTGAAAGGAGATCAAAAAAGAAGGTCATATTGCATAGTGTAGGCACACACTTTCTTGAACTGTAAATTTGATCTTTAGACTGTTCAGGAAGTTTTTTCTGTCTGCAGTATCAGTATCTCAAGCAGGGAGAACTAAAAAATAGTATAATTAGGAAAAGACTACTGGCCAGTTCTCTCATGCCTCTCTGACTTAACAGCAACCTCCAAAATCCTGCAACCTGTCCACCTTCAAAAGCCTCCTAAACAAACGATTTGCCCTGGGAATGGAGCCATTTCTCTGTAGAATAATTATGTCCTCTCTTAAGAGACAGCTGTAAAGTTGCGTCTCTGAGCCCAAAAGAAAACAAAGCACTTGCAATGACAAGTAGATGGTGACTGTATGTACTTAAACAAACAATTTTATCATGTCCTTTTTCCCTAGCTGCAGTGATACTGGGATACTGCAGCATCCCAGACAGATGCAGTGATACTATGGTTTACTTTGTATGGAATAAATTTTTTTTTTCCAAAACTGTATTTTACTTCCTTTCATTTAAAACCCAGATGAAAGCAGCTTTCTCAATCATTTTCAGTCTGGTTACTTCTGACTTCAATGGATTTCAGTCCATGTACTTCTGACCACACTGTGCAGAACGAAAAGCTTACAGATTTTTCTACCAAAATGCAAAAACAGCATTCACAGTAGTCACACGTGTCCTGAGCAAGAAACAGCCTAGCACCTTCCCTATTAAGGAAACACTACTTCTTACACCCACCAGTTCTACTGGCTTGAAACAACAGAAAATTCAGAGAGGATTATGAAAATTTTTTATTCACAAAAGCATGAAATTTGATTTCTTCTAATTTCAGATTAAGAGGCACTAATGCAGGCTCAGAGCTCTGCAAATACAGCAACTAAATGTTCCTGGCTTCTTCTTCAATTTCTCCTTTGTCTGGCTGTGAAAACCACAGCGGTCACCACTGCTGTTGAGAGAGGAAGATCATGTGCATCATTGGTGGTCCAAGCATCTTCCATAAACAGCAATTTTCAAAACAGTAGGGACCAGGGGAATAAAAAAGTAATAGCAAGAAAGCCAAGAAAGTTCCCACATAAATTGTCTCCCTGATTAATCCTCTCTACCTGTGAAGTTCATAAAGAAAATTTTAATGAAACTTGCTGTAAGGACACAAAGAGGAAAGTGAGAATATAAGCACGACATGATTTGAGGATAAGACAATGCAAAGGATCCAAGAAGCAACCAGCATCAAGCCTGGAAAGTAGTTGTCACAATCACTCTGCATCTCTCCCCTCTCATGAATGACTCCTGCAAGAAATAAAAGCCAACACAGTCTGTACAGAATATCAGGTGTGCCCTTTGGTACACCCAAATTTTTCAGTGCTACATTTTCCCCCATCTAGTACTACTTTTGTTTATAATGACATAAAAAGAAACATTCAAAGCTCCAGGTGCTCTGGCAACTGATTATTACAGCAATATATCTCCATCACTACTGAAAGTCATAAAAGTTAAAAAATCCCAAACAGGAATGAAGCATTTCAAAAACATTTTCAGTCACAGCTAAAATTACCTTGCTTTTGTACTTCTGATGCCCCAGTCGGAACTTCACATACGGATCACTTAGTCCATTTGCATCCATCGCCTTAAGTTCACGACCTTCTATTAAGGTAACACTAACTATTCCTCTCCATAGCTGAGACTTTCTGTGCAGGTCTGAGAGACGTAAGCTCTGGGTCTGAAACTTCAGGGAAACAAAAGCATAAATTTAGTTTACACAACTCCAAAAATTTCCCCTGTTTTTCAGTGTTCAATTTCACCAGGAATTTAAAACAACTACTTTAAGCCATTTTGAAGTTACTGGATAATACATATGTATACAATACTCCATAGAATAACTTGGAAAGAAATAAAACAGTGACAATTAAGCAGATAATGTCATATAATGCTTTGAAAGAAGCAAGCAGAACAAATGCTACTTAAGGAAATGTGCATTAAAACAAAAAGGTGTTTTTTCTGCTTCACTTCTCCCTCTCCTGCTAAGAATACAAATAAATGTTGCAAAGTCTCTTCTATTAGTAGTATATGACTGAATGAACTTGAAGAAACATTAAAATAAACAGAAAAAAACAGTGACAATACAAAACTTCCATTGGAATAATACAAATGCCTGTATCTCACCCTCTAAAATGACATGGTATTCTCAGAAACATTCATTAAATACCACCATATAAGTTCAAGAGTTTCTAAACAACGTTGCAGAACCTTTGTTCAGAATTGTGCAGAAACTTGCAGACTGCAAACCCTTGGCCACAGATTTTGTGGGTTAAAAGAAAATTCACACACAAAACAGTTGGCTCATTTCGTTAATGAACTCCACTGGGGGTTGGGTGAGCAAGAGGCTATAAACTCGAGTAATTTAAGATCATCTCCAGTTTGCTCTGACCTACAAGATATCAGAACTGGGGAATCACCTGTGCACTCCTAAAGAAGGCAAACGTGTCTTGGGTGCATCTGAGAAGCAATGTTGCCAAAGGCTCTCCCTTCTATTCTGAAAGTTTATTTGTTCAAGGTTACTTTATCTATAAATCAGAACACTGGATAGCTAAACAATATTTAATCTCGCAAATTATTCTTTCTAGGATTCAAAAAAAAGCTAGTCTTTATATATATGCTGGTGTAAATATATCAAATATATGCATTTTCTTCATTTTGCAATGTAGTTTGGGTAACAAAAGCTTTATGAGCTCAGCAATCATGCCTGCATGGCCGGCTTCATCATTTGCAGACCTCCAGTACCCCTGGAGGAGGTTTTCAGTGCAAATCTGGTTTGAGTCTTAGACGGTAAACACAGCTGGATGGTTACAGCTGTGCAGGTGTCCCTGGCAGAATTTTACCTTATTACCCAGAGACAATGATAAAAAGTAGACTGGAGAACAATCCCTGGATTATAACCTGCACTCACCAGAGAGAAGTATTATACGTGAGTACTGAGGCCACTGGGGTTGGAGCAAATCTGATTAACATGCCCTTTGCAGCATTTCAGATATTTTATTGGCATGTATTTATGTTTTCTAATGGTTATTCATCCCAAATAGCATGGTTACTCCCAAAATATTTCACTATATTTATTAAAGATTTCTCTTCCTGAAGCGAAGGATTTGACTGCAGAGAAACTTCTCACAAACCTACTGTTTCTACGAAGGCAAACAAGGAATAACCTTTGGAATAACCTTTAACTTAACATGTGACAGCAGTGGGACATCAGAAAGCAGACACTCTACAAAAATTAGTGCACAACTGGGAAAATCACTTGCCAGAGAAGATACTTCATTTACAACTTGGGAACACAACATAAACTAAAACTTTTTCTTGGCACAAATACCCCTTTCATTGGGGGAATACAGTCTATATTGCCAAAGACCTGACTTGAAAAGAAGTGGTAGATTTTTTAATTCTTGTTCCAGTTTCTTAGAAGGCTTAGAGCAAAAGAAATACTGGAGAGTAAATAATCAACATTGACTCTATCCTGAACATAAGGTGATGAGAGTACAGAAAGAAGAAAAGACCATGCATGTTTAGGAATATATTTATATTGGGATAGATGCAGTGATTGAGACTTATTTTGCAAAAAAAACACACAATTCTTGGGGGTTTTTTGAGAGCTGAGTGGGTATCCACATGATTTTGAGGATACTATCATGGAAAATAAGCTTGAGTTTGCATTCACAACTCTTTTGACGTAAACCTTAAGCACCACAGCATCGCTGTCTACTTCACTCATCACCAATGAGACACTGAATAATTTAGAGAGTATATCTAATCTGAATTCCATATTTTCAACAGCTCTTAAAATAATTTGCTGCATTAGAGCACCTGCCACCTTATAAAGCATGCTGGATTTTTATGACCAGTAGGATGTTTCATAACTAGTAGGGGGTAATTTACATAAAAGGTGGCAAGGCAAGATCTAAATGCCCAAGAGCTGGAGGTAAAATGACAGACAGGTAAGACAGGAGTTTACAAGAGTCAGGCAGGAGCCCCGAGAACAACCATTCACATGCTGCTGGAGGAAGCCCTCCTGAGTCAAAGACACATTCTGTGGTCAACAGTGATCAAAGCACCTTGCACAGCCCAGTAGTGTTCACTGATAGTGAAGCTGCAGAGCCTATGTCTCAACATGCTGGAAGAAAAGCAGCAGCTACCAAAAGAGGTATGGGTTGGTTGTGACTGTTTCTTCTTCAAGGTAGGAAATGTAGACCACAACAGCGCTCTTTTCTTTTTTATCAGTAACACACAGATCCAAGGCACAGCAAAAGGGAGATGTACTGGAAGTCAGGGTACAGCCTGCTGGAGCTAAAGCTATTGAGATTTCCTGGACATGAAAGGCATGGGCTACGTGGCCTTCTCCAGCAAGAATAATTTCCAGCTGGCACTCTTCTTGTTTCCAAGCAAGACTGAAGAGCATCCAACATGCTTTCCTTCTAGTCAAAGTCACATTTATCCTCAGAAATTACATATACTAACATAACCTCTCATTTCATACAATGGTTCTTGAAGGAAGTTAAAATGAAAAAAAGGAATGTTTAGATTTCAAGTCAAATTTGACAAAAAAGCTAAGAGATGAAAAAAAAATGAAAAAGCAAGACTGATTTCACCTTTTAGAGTTCTTCCCTTATGAATTCAATGTCACAGTGTGAGACAGGTACATTTCTAGGTACATTTTTAGGTAGCTAAGAAACCGTCTGTAAAATCCAGCCCAAAGTGAGTTGACTACAAAGTCAGAAGGGAAACCATGAGAATAAAACAAAGAAATGAGTCTGTATCTTTCTCAATTTCTCCTATGAAGGATGTTTCTCAAGAGTAATTCTTAGGTAACTTTTTTCCCTCAGCAAGCATGTCATGATTATTGCTGCCTGGATTCATTCTTCTGACAAAAACAGAAAAAAAGTCACGAAGAAACCACACAACCTTTCATTTATCTGTAAATAGGTAGGGAGTTACATATTTCATATATAATGCCAAAACATGAAAAGAAGCAAAGTCAAAATCTCAGTCCATAATCAACTGTCATTAATGTGGGATTATTATTCACATTATTCACATTTTGAGAATTTATATGCAGGATATAGGCATGGCAACTCCTGTATGACATGTTCTAAACACACCAAAGAGGGAGGGGTGGTGGGAAAGTTGCAGCCTGCATGCAGTGAGGCTTTCACTCTCCCAAAAAGGAAATTAAAATTTGACTTCTGAAAAGAAATCTTTCACATCAAAGGATGCTTACAGCTAGCTACCCGTGAAAGAAAAACCCACATATTTTCATATCCCCACACTGCGCTTTAATGCTTCTACTATAAAGAGCATGCAAACCCAGCATCTTCTGATGTGATAAACTTAGGCTTTATTTGTGTTCCACTTATTCTGTCTAAATGTAGAGCAGTGGGTGGGCTAGGGCATTAACAGCAGAAAATCTTTTGATACAGAACTGTCTGTATGTTTCATATAGTTAGCCAATGTCAGAACTGAAAGATAACCTTATAACATGACTCAATGTTTTGCATGTGTTCATGTATATCTGGGTAACATTACTGGGTGGGAAACCAACTAGGGTTAGTCAGAATCCGGGCATTTACCTCAGGTTCATCAAGACCACATTCTCAATGAGTTAGTGTTACTTTCATCAAAAGAAGAGATGCATTTAGTAGGTGGTTTTCAAAATCCCCTAAATATTTACATTTATCTTTGGGTATCTAAGTGACCTTTGGAATTTGAGATCATACGGAGTTGGAGAAACCCCACGCACTGTCCTCTCCCAGCACGACCTCACTTCTTCATTGATCAGCCTTCATGCCCTGCAAAGTACCACCTAACTCACTGGCATGTGCTTGTGCCCATGCAAACAGACTCTGCTTTTACAAAATCTCCTCCTTGGTACACACACCACTAGGACACACTGCTCTTCTGTGTCCTTGAACACAACAGATAAAAACAGAAGTGTGCCTACCACAAACTTACTAAAAAGTTTTAAAAACCAAATCAATAATGCAGCTTTCTGTCCTGCAATGGCATCTCTATCCAAAAAATAACTTTGGCTTGGAAGCTTTAAATAAAATATCAATCAAGAAACAAGCGAAAGAATATAAAAAAGAACAATACTTCTCTCCATCACTGAACAGAGGATAGGTGTACAAATACAGCAAAGTGAATCAAAGCCAGCGTCACAAATGACTGCTGCAAATTCAAGTAAACAGAATTTTTCTCCCCCAGTTTCTAGGAGGCTTACATGACTTGGATAAAACATGTAAAATAAAGATTGAGAATATCAATAGATACAGCCGCTAGTTCTATGTACCACACGACAAAAAAACCAAGGGACAGTCACGTGCATTTGCAATGCTTTTCCTATATTAGAAACTATATACAAAGTATGACACCTTGCAGAAGTCATCAACATACAGACACTGACTTACAAAAATGCCATCAGTGGGATCATGATGATTCCTTCTTAATGTTTGCGCATTGTGACTAAACTGGTTTTGTAAATTGACTGCTACTGATAATGACTGCAATATGAAAAAACATTTCTCTTAATTTTCTATCAACTAAATTTAACATTTCAGGATATTTTAACCGTAAGTGAAGCTTATAAAAATTTTTGTAGTTGTGAAATTTACACTGCCCTGTGCCCTGTGTATTTTCATTATAATTGCCATGTTAAATCTGGTTTATGGTGTTTGCTCTAACAACTGGATACTGCCATTGTAGAGCAATGTTGTCATGAGACTACAGTAACAAGAGCTCACACTTTTGCAGCATTTCATATATTTTTGTGGGGGTTTTAAGTGGAATAATTTGGCTTAAGTCCACTTGCCAGAGGCAGCTCAGGTGTAGTATGAAGGAGGCTGTGGCACTCACTCTGACCTGCATTTTCTGGGAAAGAGTGGAAATATTTATAGAGGACAACAGTGTGCAGAAGGAGCTGTCAGAGAGGCTGTGCCAGTACAGTCCTAACCTTCTCCATTGTCCTTCTCCCAGCAATTCCTCTTGGAAACTGTGCCTGCAATATGTGAAAGTCAGTGGGTCTCCTGATGATCCTGTTACTGCCCTGGACAACCAGCGTCACCGAGTCCCAGTGCTGATGTGAATGTGACACACAGAAGGACAGTGGCCACCAATACTTTATGGAAACTCCCTGTACTTTTGTAATTTCTGGAATGAACCCAGAAACCCCCATGCCAAGGTGTTACTATGCTGATTTTGTTGTTAACTAGGTCAGTTGTTATCACTCACATACAATTAATGCAAATGTAAGCCTCACCAAATATTTGCATAATTTTTATAATCACATGTCTAGCAGACAGGCGTACCTATTCTGACTTTTCTACTTCTATTTCAGTATATAGTAGCTCTCCTTCAAGCACCATTTACAGCTGATAAACTGACATCTAGAACATCATGGCTTACAAAAAACAAGTATATTTTCTCAGTTTTAAAAGATTCTTCACAAAAACCCAAATGCAGGAATTCTACCATCTATTCTGAAATTCCGGAGAATTTTGGCTGAAAGATTCTGGTTGAAAGATTGAACTGACTGTAAATTACTTGAATTAAGAAATATCATACAGCTCTATGCTTATGTTTGTCTCTGCAATACTTATACCATGATTTGCTATTTACAGTTTTATTCTCTACTCAAGAGACATCTAATTTCAGTGGAAAAGCATTTTGTTTCAATTTTAAAACAGCAAAAAATGCAAATCAGGAGCCACAGAAAGTAAATATTTTGAGTCAGGCATAAAAGCATCAGTTATTAAGGCCATAGGTCTTGGTATTTAGTTTGTGCAACTGGAACACACATATTTTCAGAAAAGCTTTCTAAAAGAAATTTTTAAAACAGTCAGCAGTTAGGAGCTGAAAGCCATACATTTTGCAATTCATTCTTGCTTAAAATGTTCATACATTCTATTTTTCAGTTTAAAAGTATACGCAAAAATTTCTAAAGCTGAATTAAAGCAAATATAGTTATCTAAATGTAAATTAAAAATCAATTTTATTCACTTGCTTTAGGCAGTAAATGCATACTTTTATGCCCAATTGTAACTAATCGGAAGTAGCTTCTCAGTTGTGACTAAGGGGCGTCCATGTGAACACCAAGAAGTTCAACAAGGCTAAATGGAAAGTCCTGCAACTGGGTCAAGGTAAACCCAAGTACAAATTCAGGCTGGGCAGAGAATAGATTGTGAGCAGTCTTGAGGAGAAGGACTTGGTGGTGTTGGTAGATAAGAAGCCCAACATGACCTAGTGATATGTTGCTGCAGCCCAGAAAGTTAACTGTGTCCTGAGTTGCATCAAGAGAAGTGTGGCCAGCAGGTTGAGGGAGGTGATTCTCCCCCTCTGCTCTGCTCTGGTGAGACTCCACCTGGAGTATCAGCTCGGAGGCCGATTTGCAAAAATGCCACTACTGAATGAAAAGTTATGAAATGAATGTAACAGAGAAGAACAGGAATAAATAATTCACTTGAAGACCTGTGAAGAATTCCCAATTATCATGTTGTGCCATTCATTCAGGATTATTGAAGCTCATAGTTTCGTCAATTTGTAATCTGAAGTATGAGAACAAACATATATTTAGCACATCAAGAGTTAACATATCACTGTCATGATGGAAAACAGTTCTACCCTTCACCATTCTCACAGCTCTTCCTTATCTCTTCAGGAGTCTGAGCACCTTAGATATTTCATGAAGTTACATGAACCATATGAGAATCAAAATACTATACATCATCACTTCACGAAATATCTTTGCTTCTGAAATTTCCAAAAGGAAACAGAGATAGAGTATTGTCCTGCATCCAGAAGCAAACTGTGAAAAACCCATCCATAACCGAAGAATTATGAACACTGCTCTCTTTTACTATTTAAAGATTAAAAAGCGTGCAAATATTTGTCAGATGAGCAGCATATACAACATCGTTTGTTAACAACCTTCTATTTAAATTTGTGCATCAATATGCTAGAAAAGCAAATAACTTTATAAAATAAGTCAATCATTCCACAAAGTTATTTCACTTTTTTTTCTCATTTTAACACCTTTACACGGTAACATCTCAAAAAAACCCAGATCTACCACACCAACTTGAGATTTCAAGAAATTTCAATTTTATTTTTATCAATACAAATAGTAAGAAGGCTTAAAACTTAAACAGAATGACAGCATTAGGTAAGACTGGCCAGAAAACTACTAAGAAACTATATACATTTTCTTTATCTCTTTGGAGACACATACAGCAAAAAAGAAAGCTAAAAACTGGTTGTATTCCACTATAGTAAAACTCTCAGCATTTCCCATGTGGAAAAGAGCATACACTGCTCCTTTTTTATCAGTTCCTAAGAGGGGAAAAGCCAGACACTGAATTTGCTTGAAGAGGCATCTAAAGAGCTCTATAAACTGGACACCAAGAATGATTCCTTAAGCATTCTGCTCTTTTAAAGCATGGCTATGACTGTCACCTATGGATGACTAGCATCACTGTGAAAACAGCACACAAATCCTCTAATGAGTAAGTAATAAGAAAATGAAAGTTATCCTTTTGCATGAATTCTTTGTTCCTATTAACAAAGGAAATTGTTTATGCATGGGAAATAAAGATTTTAGAAAAGGAATCAGGACATGTCGGCCATTACCAGATGACTTCAAGATAGGTTAAAATGCTGTAACTAAGTTGACAGGCTTTATGATTACATTAAAAAAACTGTTTCATGATTTTGATTTGATGAAACAAAAAACAAGGTCAATAAAACACATTTTGAAGGACAATGAATCCTGTGCCAGTCCTAGATGTCATGTTTGGTAAAACATCATAGTTGTTCCAAAAAAAAACTCACAAAAAACCAAAAACAAACAGCCAGAAGACCACATGCTAAAAATAACAGTTACCTTACTTGATCTTTTCCAACTCTTCCTCATTAGCATTGTCTGAAAATAAAATAAAGCATTTTAATTACCTTTCCTCTGCAATACAGAAAAGGAGGCCAACTGTCTCCAACAGTACAATTCACATTTAACCACCACTACAACTGAAACAGCAACAAGCACAATTCAGCAACAGATACACAAGCCTGAAACAAATCCAGGCAAGTAGCAGCCCTTTGCACACCCAGGCACGCCTTTCTGGGTGGTCTGAAAATCTCATTTCTGGAGACAATGCATTATGTGAACTTGTAAGAAAGAAAGACAGAAAAACAGAATTACATAAGCAAATGGAAAAAAATGAATGTGCCATTACTGATAGTGATCACAACTCTGACTGATACTTGAATAGTAGGTTTTTTTAATAATAAAGTTCTCCATTTTTTTGGAATGCTACTGTTTAACTCGTAAGTGTAGCCACATAGAAATCCTGCATAAGGGTCCTTTGATAACATGAATCTATTACAAAATCCTTAAAGTTACCACTGTTAGTTCATTTCATAGCAGCAAAAATATGTCTTAGTTTGGTTATTACGCACATGAGGGAGAAAACAAAGTTATACCTTCACTCAAAAAATCCCAAATCTCAGTTGCCCTGTCCCATTACCTAAATAACCTGTAAAACCTTGGCACTACTAAACACCATGCTCTGACATGCTGAAAGGCAAAGTGTCCACAGACAGACTCTAAATCATTAAATAAAAGAGACATATTGGTCAAGTAGATCGGGGACAATTTATCTGTGAACACAACTGCTGCTTAAGCAGCTCTGTGGAAATGCAGAAAAATTACTTTATACAATTTAATAACATCTAGCAGCCTGATATTGACACTGAGCAAGAATAAATCAAAGAACATTAATTCCTTTTGAAACTTTGTCATGAAAAGTAAATATAATGTTTCTTTTTATTAACTATTGCAAAACCACTTTTTTTTTCAGATAATGGAAATAAATTTTGAAACGGAAACATTTTCCTCACTAATAAATTAAATTATATCATGGGGAAAAATTAAAATGAGAAAAAAATATGTAGGATTTATATGTTTGAAATATCCAGAAATTTTTCAAATAGACACAGCTTTTTGGGAGAAGAAAAACAACAAGCTGCTGAGGACACTTTTTAAGTTGCTATGGACAGTTAAAACCCAAGGGCTTTGCTGTAAGTTAATGATAATTGTAGCACTGTGGCTTTGGAAAATATACACAGATACTAAACGCTTTATAAAGCTGGAGAAAACCCCTGAATTCATTTTTACAGAAGAAGCACGTAAGAATTAAGCAGCTTGAGGCCCATAGAAGGCTCTGATGAAAATCTCTGAGTTCCTGGGTCCTGTCCAGCACAACATAGCTTCTCTCTTCCTTGTCATTTCTGAATCCCACACAGCTACAAGTCAGAGCAGAAACTCAGCTTCACTAGTCTTCAGACCAGGCTGTGAGCAAGGAAGAGAATATGGCCCAACAGCTGAATTGACTATGTAGGTTTAGATTAGATACTAGGAAAAAATTCTTCACCATGAGGGTGGTGAGGCACTGGAACAGGTTGCCCAGAGAAGCTGTGGCTGCCCCATCCTGGCAAGTGTTCAAGGCCAGGCTGGATGTGGTCCTGAGCAACCTGGTCTAATGGAAGAGGTTGGAACTAGATGATCCTTAAGGTCTCTTCCAAACCAAACAACTCTATGATTCTATGATTCTTTCAACTCTGAGGAGTTCAGTTTGAGTTGTAGCTACAGAAACATATGCAGTATTTGCTGAGTACACTGGTATCATTACCAGCTAGAGCAAGATAAGCTGAAGCCATAGCAATCACCCTTAGAAGCCAGTAAAATAAATATATAGCATAGGACAGATCAGGATGAATGATCTACGTGGAATTTTTTAATCTGAAAATATTCCATGCCCTGAGTCTATCTCTGTCTTTTTTTTCCTATTATATTATTATCCCTCTGGCAAATAAAACAAACAAACAAACAAATAAATAGTAATAGTGTATTATAAGATTTAATACAGCAAACAAACTGACAGCATATTAATGTTGTTAATATTTTCATATGAAGTAAAAAACCTAAGTATCATTAAGATAGATCATTTTAGGAAAAAAACGATGCCTTGAACTTTAATCTCATTAAATAACAACATCCAAGTAGCACTTGGCTTCCTTTTTTCCATTTTCTATGCCTCTAAGGCTGCTAGCAGTGAACAGTTGTCCTCAATCTCTGCTGGTTCCAAGACAACAGTTCTCATCAAGCTACCAACTTTGTCATTTCCTGTAGCTGGAAATTGCCTGTAAGACCCAGGTAGGAAACAGCTATTGTAGTGAAGACCTGGGTGACATGCAGCTCTGAAGACGTCACAGTCACTGGAAGTTCTCCAGTGGTGAAACCCGTGCACTGAATGCTGATGGAGAAAGAGACAGAAAAACTCACATGCACTGTGGGACCCACAACTACAACACCAAACAGAATTTGCAAGAAGCCTGTACACATGCATGTAGTTACAAACAGCACACCGGCATGCGCTGCACTACATGTATCCAAAGGGAATACTAAGAGAACACTATCAGATTAAAGAAACAAAACAAGCTTCTTTGGAGCAGGTCCAAGAAAAAAACTGAGTAACTGCTGGTTCTGACGTCTTTTAAACTGGTATCAAAAGGAGAAATTCAGAAGGTTATCAAAAGAAGAAATTCAGAAGGTCATCAAAAGGAAAAATAGAGAAAGTACACCATAAACACACTATTTTTTTATAAACAGAGTTAAATTAATAAATTTTTAGAGCTCACATATTTTAACATTTTTATATATACATACTTTTCCCATATTTATTTATTTTACATCTTTTTAGTTTACAGTAGTTACCTAAGTTATCTGTCCTCTCAAGGCAATAAAATTAAAATGCTGCATTAATGTACTGTTAACAGCACAGAGCAAATGCAAATGAATTATTGTAACTAGTGTTATGGCAACTTAATTGTGTTAGGCTGGAAATGGACACAAATATTAAAAACTTTCTAATTTTTATTGTCCTATAAGAATAATTCATTAATCAAATTTATTCGCAATTTATGATTGTTCAAAAATCAGAACTAATCAGATTGCCTTCATTTGTCAAAAAATCAAAAGAATAGGACTTTAATAACTTCAGAAATGCTATGTTTCTATTTATGTACATAGTTCAAATAAGAAGTTACAAGATTATTACTTCAAATGTTCACATCTTTATGTCTTTAGAACAAGCACCAGGTAGAAAAAGGCAAGGATATTCAGAGACAAGATCTGCTAGAAATTTTGATTTGTTCACCTGCCCATACTCTTACATTAATATTTAATAACTGCAGGCTACTTCTGCATTTTCTTCACATAAAATGTACCACAAAATCTAATATTGTGCTCTTACTTATGAAACTAGTATATTGAATTTCCTTTAATTGAAATTATGTCCAATATTCTCCTAATGGAAAAACACAATCATAAACTACTTAAGCACTGTTTTTCACAGTCTATCAGATTCCAAAATAAATACTCCCCTTTCGTAGTCAGTGTAATACAATTTTACATACAGTTATATGAACATATGTATATGTTAACATTCTTAATTGACATCTGAATCCAAAAATGTAATGTTTTGATCTGAGGAAATGGGACCTTCCAGCTATAATTCCCAAGATCACCTTATCAGTCAGTACGCAGAAAATCTGAATTTCATCAGAATTTTTTTCCAGAAAGATAAGGAAGAAAATGTTCCTCTGTGGATCAAATCTCTCTCTCATCTCTTTTCATATCTAAAGGTTTCACCCAAAACAAAATAATCTATTACTCTGTCAAACTGACTGCTTATTTTTAAAATCATTTGCAATAATACCTCTCTCACAGACAGGTGGCAATATACAAGGCCCCCCATTTTGTCTCATTTAAGTTCAAACTTCCGCTTGGAGTACCTTATCCTCCATCAGCATCAATATTTCTTATGCAGTGTAAGAAGATGCATCTTCCTGTAACATACAGCTACATTATTTTGAAATGTCAATGTAGCACTTTCCTACAGGACCTGTCCTCCAGCCACACAAACACACCCTCAAAAAACTTTTCCTTTACCTGCACATCAATGCATGACCTCCAAAACAGCCTCACTGCAGTTCAGGCAGTGAAAGGATCTCTTTGGAAAGTATCATCCACATCAAGTTACCAAAGGACACATCACAAACGTCATCTTGTTCAAGAGGTCTTAATTTGAAATACGGCTATAGACCTGCCCAAAATACAGGATATGTGGCTTCTATGGCTACGTGGGAAAGCTAATACTTCTTCTGTTGAAGCTATTCCTTTTTTTTTTTTATTTCCCAATGGTCTTAATAACACTCTCATTTAAAATACATGGAATTATAGTACCTTCAGTATAAGTACTTGCAGTTAATTTCTGAAATCTTCAGCTCTATGATTTAACCACTCCACACTGTTTAAGTGTGACAACATGTAAATGGTGTAAAAAAATAAAAAATATTATCTTAATTACTTAATGACTTGCAACTCTTAGTTGCAAGGAATTCACAAGTTATCACCAGAGCAAAACAAAACCTATTCAGAAGAAACTGTATTTTTGAAATGTAAGCTATATAGGGATATCAAACAAACAGGTTTTAAGTAAATTTGAAATTACTTAGAAAAAAAATGTACATAATCTGAAGAGACAGTATGTCTTCTGTGCAGCAGTCATTAAAGCATATTTAAAGGTGTTCACAGGTTTTTATCTATACATTTCAACCACACTTGAATTATTACTTAAATAGAGATATCCAAGTAGAGGGGGAGCAGCAATCATTCAAACAGCATGAGAATGTAGGAAATGCTTTAATTGCTGCTTTACATGGTGCACATTTCGAGAGTGGACAAGAATTAGCCTTGATCTTTTAACAACATTTGAAAATTTATTGATCTCAATCACACTAATTTCAATAAAAATTATCCTCATTATTACAAAACCTTTCAAAAATAACAACAGCTGTTGTCCAAAGACAACAGCTTAATTGGAGTGATACACTTTGCAATATATCTACTCCTTAGAGTAAAAAAAAATCTAACAAATAATTGCTACATATGGTTACTGAGTAAAAGATAATTGAGTCTTTAATTATGAAACCCTTAACACATTCATAAACAGTAATTCAATATTAATTTTGTAAGTTATCTTGCTCGCACTGTGATACAAATTCTCTGAATTTACTGCAACTTTGCCAGAACTGCTCTGAGATCTGTATCTTGGAAAGACTGGTTTCTAACAATAAGTATTAAGATTCAGATTAGGAACCAGATTCTTAATTGGAATCTTGGACATTTTCAGAATGAAGTCCCATTTAACAGTTTGAATGGCAAGAAAATTTTTTCACTTGAGCTAAACTAAAAAAAGTGAACAATGAAATGCGTGATAGCACAAACCCAGTTCTTCCTCCTATTACAACCAATCAGCTGGATATGAAAAAAGTTGCTACCCAGCAAGTCTGTGGTGCTCCCAATACTTTTGACATTCAGTTGCTAAATCACCAACACCCCTATGAAAGACAAGCTACATTATAGGGTCTTAATTTCACTTTCTCACCTGTAATTTTCTTGAGTGCACTCTCTATAAGAGCTGACAACATGGAGCAGCGCAGTACTATCCTCTCTGTATGATGAAAGAAGGAAACTAACATGCTGTCCACATAATGATGTCCCACATAAAAATACAGTATTTCTGTGCTACATGATTTAGGATTATGGCAGAATAGTGCCAAAACTACTTGGAAAAACAGTGCAATTACCATCTGACTCAGAAATGCTGGTCTTACCTAAATGTACAAAAAAAAATCCAAAATGAAATAAATTTTTTCATTTAAGTAACACTCTTGTGGTGCAAATCTGCAAGATTCTAAATTGTCTGGACAAACATATTGCTTAAAAAAAAGTAAAATACACTGTCTAAATAAGCTAGATTCACATTACTACCATATTCCATTATTTCTATTAAGTGCTAACAAAATGTTACGAGGCAAATTAACAGAGAAGAAACCCATTTTCAAAACTCTACATCATCTCGGTTATACTAAATACCAAACATCTAGTTCCAGTAACTGACTTACTACGCTACTTAATGTTACCTGGGAGAAAAGTGGAAAAAGAACTATTACAATCTGCCAGTAGTCCTCAGGTATGCAAGAGGATGATGACTTACACTGCAGCATATAGAAACATAAATGTTCTTACAAAAACCATGTTGTTGACCGTATCCATGGAAAATTCAATCAGATTAATGCTTTTTCCTTGGCCTCTGTTGCAACCCACTTCTGAGGCAGGGCAACCTTGGGGGAGGATTAAAGCAAAATGATGCTAAATAACCAATATAACAACAAATTTAATTAAAATGTGCTTTAAAACCAAAACTGGAGAAAAAAGGTAATGGATTGGAAAAGGGGTGCATAGCTCTTCTGGAGTGTATGATCATCTTAGGAAAGGAAAATCGGAAAGACAAAAATGGAGAAAAAGAGATAGGAGAAAAGAGAGAAAGATATCACCACCTGTGGCTCCAGCCACGCATGGGTGAACATGGTCTGTGGTCACGATACATAGTCCTGGCCCATCAGAAGTGGGGGCCCGCAAACAGGTCAAAAATTGGGAGTTTATCCAGTAATGCCCCAATCTCTCCTCCTGGATGAGTTCTGGGCATGTGCAGTCTTCTTTCCGGAAGATTCTAGAAGTCTGGTGGCGTTGGGGGTCGGGGTGGGGTTCATGGTGTGTGTCTATGTGCCCGAGTGCCTGGGCAAAGTTTCTGAACAAAGTTTCTGAGTGGCTGCACAGTGGTGGCTGCTGGTATGGCAAAGAGACTGGCATTAAAAAAACCCCGCTACCCTGCCTCTACAGGATCTATTGCTTAACAGCGATTTCTTCTTTAATTTGAAAACAGCTTGCTTAAGGCAAAATTTAGCTGCAAGGTCCACGTGGTTCACTGCAGCCTCTCTGAAGCCAGAGGAATCCACATTATTTTACAACCTCTGAGATATCATCTCTTCTATTTCTGCCACAGTTATACTACCCAAGTCAAAAGTCAACACACAAAAAGCTAGTAAAATATATCCAACTAGAGACAGAGTTTGTCACAACTAGGACAACCTAGAAAACTGGAAAATAGTTTCACTTACAACTAGGCAGCTCAGAAAACTAAGACTGATGAAGGAACTACAATAAACCTAGAAAATCACACCATTTCATAATTGAAATGTAAACAGGAAATTGAAAAACATCAAATAAGACTTTAACATTAGATGTCAAAAAGCAGAAACACTACCTTTTTTCAGCTTTATTTTCAGCATGGAATAGGAATCAAATATTCTTACCTAGAGATACCAGCACTAGGTCAAAAATTCTTAACCAGTGGTTTACTGATGTTTCTCCATATTAATCAGCACCATTCACCTGTAACTGACTTTATCTGAAATTTATGATCCATCTGGATTTCTCATTACTATCTCAGGAAGGATCCAACTCAGATGAAGCACACTGTACTGTACCAGAAACACCGTTCATTGTTATTTTAAAAATTAGAAAAATCAAATTAATCTCAGAATTTGAGATTTACTCTTGTGCTCCAAGTCATCCAACCACAGAACAATCACAGGAGCGATCACACTTATTAAAATGTTAAAATTACCGGTTCTCGCTGTTCTCCTGGAGCCAACAGAACCGACAAGAATATACTTCCCAGATCATGGTCAGGGTAATGAGGATCCTTCAGACTCAAGGTAACATCTGTCTGCCTAGGAGACAAAAAAAGTACACATTTATTTTGATTTCCATTATTTTGATATATTACGGATATATTTCACAGATAATGAAATTTCTGAATTATGAGAATTAAAGGCATCTCCATTTATAAGAAATTACTTGAAAACAGTGTCACAAATTTGCCCTATTTCTACTTTAAAGTATTTCTGTCTAAATGCTCATAAAAAAATACAAAATGCTTTTACTTGTTAAGTACTTACATGTACTGAAAAAATTAAATCAGAACTTTAACCTTAATGGATTAAAAACCAGAAAAAAGAAAGTCAAACAGCAGGTGGTTATGCTGTGAATGAAGACAGCATCAAACTGAGATTAAAGTGGTTATAAAACTAACTGCTCCATAGACACTATAAAAATGTTTTTCATAATCAGCTAATACATAAGCATACTTTGTGTTTTTCCTTGGTTAGTTTAGTAGGTTTATACAGAAAACCTGAGATTAGCTCAGTTATTTAGAGCATGGTGCTAACAACACCAAGGTTGTGTGTTCCATCTCCATATGGGCCATTCACTTAACAGTTGGACTCAACGATCCTTGTGGGTCCCTTCCAAACCACAATATTCTCTGGTATAATTATTTTCTAGCATAAAGTTCTATTTGCAATTCCACAAACATGATATTATCAGACAGCCATATAGAAATATTCTGTAGGCTTGTTTGTGCCATACCTGTTTAATTCCAACGACGTGAGATCCAGAAATGCTGAACCAATGAAGTCATCTTGAAGTCCGAAGTCATAGTCAAATACCTAAGATGCACAGGAGCATTTTTTAGTACTAGAGATCTTCTTTCTTTGGAAGTTTTCTGACTTTATGAATGGTTCTTGAAACTCCTTTTCCAGAGTTACAGCTTCATGTTTCTCACCTGTTAAACCAGGACTACCTGAAAGCAACCTGAAACTTTCTGGCCAGAAATCAAGCTTGAAACTGCTTGTTTGAAAGTCAGACTGCATCATGTAGAGAAACATAGTGGTGTATACTACTATTAGACTACATATGTGAACAACATCAATTTTATAAAAAAAAAAAGCATTCTGATAAACATTGGCACTGAAAGAACGAAGATCAAAAGAATACCTAAAGTTAAACAGAATCATTGATTTGCTATACATTGATTCCTTTATCAATTCTGCAAAATGGAAGGAGGAGGGCAGGATATGGTTATGAAAAATGGGTTATTACAGCACTTGCATCAGTATTAGGAATAATATAATTGTACATTTTGAAGGTTGTATAATTTTCTAAGGTTAGAAATATTACAATATAAGATTAAAACTTAATGGATACGTGTAAGGAAACAATGACATTTAATAATCTACTATGAGAACCTTGCCTGCTAATTTCCTACCTAAAGACAGAGCACCTGGACAAATTTACTGATATCCAGACAGGAATCTGTGGCCAATACATTGAGTAGTACAAGCTGAGATGGGTTACACCTTTCTAAGTCAGAAGAAAGGACAACAAATAAACTGGGGGAAGATTTGCAGGGAAATAAACAAGGCAACAAAAAAAATTGTGACACAAAAAAATAAGGGAAAGTGTCAATTATCAAAATCTACTTTCAAGGTAAATTAAATTTTTTTTGGTAAGCATTGTCATGAGGATTTCTGAGGACCAGAATATACTTTCAGCTAAGTAAAAGTGTGACTTGTGAACATCTTGTAAGGAGAACCTTTAACTGAGCTATGACAGGACTAAGTTCAAGTTCTTCAATTTTAATGCAAATATTTCAACTATTGTATTACGCTAACTCTTTTCCAGGAGGCAAAGAGGTTCATCTTCCACAAATACTGTAATATGGACAGTATTAAGACAGCAGTAACAGAGATCCTATGGCCCAAAGGCTACAACACTGTTGCAGGACTCAAAGGGTTTGAATGCAAGTATGTGAGCACAAGCCCCTCACATGCCATCACCATGAAAGACAGTTTACTTTCGCTGTCCTTCTGCTAAGATCACACTAAAGAAATACAAAACAATGATGACCTCAAATAAACAAAAATATTTGTGGTATTTATCACTTTTTAAAATGTTGATATCATCATTCTACAGACATAATTTAAATAAGTTTATTGTACAATAAACTTTTCAGTATACAAAAATCACAAAATTAAACTCTTTCAATAACTCTTCTGTTGTAATTTGTCTGACATATGTAAGATAGTGTCCTACCTTTATATACAATGGTTCTCTTGGGTTATCTATAAGAATGCAAGCTTTTTCTTCCCACACAGGATTGAGGTTCTTGTGTACTGTTTTACTTCTAAATACTTCTTTTCCTCCAAGTTTGAACTTGACATATGGATCACTGGTTCCTGTTAAAGACACATATAGTATTAATTATATCTTTGTAATACAGTAAGGGAATGGAGACTAAATTACTTCAAACAGAACTAAAAGTAATTTCTATAGACAATCAAACCAAAAACAGCATCAGATGAAAGAATTTTTTATTGTCACAATCTGTTATTTTCCAGGGTGTCATTACTCAGGTAATTGACTCTGTTAATATCAAGTGCTTGCATCACTTTCTGTTGTTTGAGATCCATTCCCAAAGTCACACATGAAATACTGGCTACTGCAGTGTAGGTTTTACTTAACTAAACTATGTCTTTCTTAAGGCTAGGATATTATTTTAATGCAACCACAAAAATTAGATCATATAGTTAAAATTACTCCTGTAAAACATTAATCTAATTATCTTGTGCCTTTCAAAAGGCACGTAGTCCACAGACACCACTAGTGTAACTTTTCATTGACTTTACTGTCTCCAGGCTTTCCTCTTCCATAAAGATTCACTTCCTACAAAACTCACAATGAGAAAATCAACTCTAAAGTCAGTCCATAAAGTTCACAACATGCTTCTTGCAGCAATCACCTACTCACCAGAGAGCACAGGCCTAAGCCCCCTGATACAACCAAGTAACAATTAACTGTGACCAGAAAGACAACTCTGAAGGGTACTGAAATAAAAATGTTAAATATGGCATGAACAGAGAATACATGGAACTTGGACGTGGTGTCACAGGGAACAACTGGTGAAAGGAGGACTCTTGGGTGGGCATCGAGAATAGCAGTAATCCAAGAGCACATCTGAGACTAACCGATCAAAGACTATTTTAAAATAAACAATAACTCTAGCATGAATAACAGTTTCATCTTCATGAACAGCAGTAAAATTACAAGACAAGACTTTTTTTTTTACTATTAAGGCTTTTCACAAGCCTGACATATTTTAGAAGTTTGCATTTCCATCTACTGGGAAATAAAGTCATTCACTTTTCTTAAAATTGCAACACATTCTTCTAAATATAAATTAGGAGGGTATGACTCGAGCTCTTTACATTATTTTATCCAGCCAGAAGATGTCAGTGTTCTTTACCTAAAGTTTTATCTCCTTTTCAGAAAGCTACAGAGGCGGAAACCAGGGTCTCATATTTGACAGGATTACAGTCATTTCCATCCATAATTACTGGGGCACAATTCAGTGGCATAAAAATGTTTTGTCTAGGACAACTAACTTGTTCCTTGGTTATTCAAGTAGTGGTGGTGATTTTGAAGGCAAAGATCAGGTATTTTAATTAATTCTGTGTAACGTGAAGAATATTTTGAATATAGACACCATGGGGTGGTGCACCCATCCCGCTGCTCCTCGGGACCACTCTACAACCTCAGGAATCCTGTTAGGCCTTGGTCTTTGTCTAAAGAGTTTGGCAGTGAAGCATCCCTTGATTGTACCAGGAATTCTTGCATGACTAAGGTGGGAGAGGGTAAAATCAGTCATCCCCTGACAGCCTGCAGCATCTAAAAAGGCAGAAAAGGATATTAGCCTGTGAGTTGGAAGGGTTGAATGAGAGGCCTTTAAACTAGGTTTGAAGGGGGAAGGGTATAAGACTGGGCTCACTAGACATGAGCCTGGAGGCAGTATGCCAGCGCTGGGGGTTGTGGTGGTTTGGGCTAGGCCTTCCTTGGTGACCAGTTTGTAACCAAGGAAGGGTCCAGATTTACCCAGTATTCCCTACAATTTTTACGTAAACCAGACTGTAAGAAGAAAGGAGGAGAGGCCTTCGCTCTCTTTCCTTCCAGCGGCTTGAAGGTGCAGGTTCCCTGCTGTTGAGTCTGCTGTGTTGGGGAGAGAGGCCTGGTTAGGCCTTGCCGACCTTGGGCGACGGAGGTTGCCGGCGATTGTTCCAGAGAGACTCTCGGTAGTCCCAGGAGAGTAGTGAGCTATTTTCTTTGCTAACTCCTTTAGTTGTTAGATATTGGGTCACTAGTTAGGATATACATATATTTTATTTTAGTTTTGTTCCCTTTCCTTTCCCCCTTCCCTTTCCCTTGTGAAATTGTATATTTTAATTGTATATAAGTGTAAATATATTTATATATCTCACTTTGGTTGTCTCTCTCTCATTTCAGGTTTTCTTAGTTTTTTTTCTCCCTCTTCTCCCTGAGGTTTTTGGGGGGGGGTACTTCTGGTGGTAAGGTTTGGAGACTTGGTAGGGAGCCAGCTTCAAACCATATCAGGGGTGAAATCAATAGCCCAGCTGAAGTGCGTCTATACCAATGCACACAATAAGGGTAACAAACAGAAGGAGCTGGAAGCCATTATGCAGCAGGAAAGCTATGCCCTAGTGACCATCACAGAAACATGGTGAAATGACTGCATAACTGGAGTGCAGTGGATGGTCAGGAGCTCTTCAGAAGGGACAGGTGAGGAAGGAGAGGCAGTGAGGGGGCTCTCTACATTAAAGGAGTGTTTTGACTCTATAGAGCTCAAGGATAGTGATGATAAGGTTGAGTGCCTATGGGTAAGAACCAAGGGGAAGGCTAACAAGGCATTCTGGTGGGATTGTTACAGATCACCCAATCAGGTTGAAGAGGCAGATAACATATTCTAAGTGGCTGGCTGACATTTCATGATCTCCAGACCTTGTTCTTGTGGGAGACTTTAACTTAACAGTTGTCTGCTGAAAACACGGCAGAGAGGAAGCAGTCTAGGAAATTCCTGGAGCATGTGGAAGATAACTTCCTGTTGCAGCTGGTAAGTGAGGCTACCAGGGTAGTACCCCAGTAGACCTGCCGTTTATGAAGAGAGAAGGGCTGTGGCAGATGTGGTGGTCAGAAGCCACCTTGGGCATAATGATCACAAAATTATATTTTTTATACTTTAAGAAGGAAATCTTAAAGATGCAGGAGTAGGATGTCCCTACGTGCTGGAAGATGATAAACTGTTAGCTGAACAGTATTCAACAGTGAACACAGGGGAGCTTGAGACTGCTCTGCTATAGCTTGTGCTAGTGAGATGGAAAGGACGATGCGAAAGCCTCCATATTCCTCTACAGTATTTCTGCCCTTCACTCCATGTAACAAAGTCAAACTACGGTTGGAATGATAAAGTTTTTCTGATATTTGGTTTTAATATATAGTTTTAATTAAACTTTTAATTAGCTGTTTTAATTAATCCTAAATTGTATTAGGCCTCATATCATTTTTAGCCAGCATATAGCAAAAATTGTTATAAAAGCTACTTTTGTGGGAATATAGTTTGGGAAAAATACTAAAACTGTAAGTTTTGTTAAACTAACTTGGATGTGCTTCAATGAACAAAGCTCGAGAGAGAAAGATGTATTGTTGGACATGCGGAATGAACCACCAAGGACATTCTGCAGAAACCAGCAGAAAAAGAAAAGAATTCTGTATATGTGCTGGAAGGTTCCTACTGGAGGAAAAAAAATACTAAACAGACTAAAGATGTGGACTTCATTAGCATAGAAAGCAAGAAATTAATAACCAATAGAGGGTAGAATAGTAACTAATGAAAGATAATTATGTAATTAAGAACCACTGAATAATAATTTGTTTGTCAAAAATATATAAATAGGTGAAAAAGTAATGTATTGGTGTCCGTATGGAGGCAGGATTTTTGCTGGCCACATACACACCCAATGCTGCAAATAAAGTAATGTCTTGCTTTCTAATACTAAAAAGACAGTGCTTGAGGGTTCTATTATTCCCCTACAATTTTGGAGGTATTTGGCAACAATTTTTAGTGACTCCACTGAGACAAAGCTTTTCACTTGGAAAAATGGGGAGACCTCAGAGGAAAGAAAGGAAGGGAGAAAGAATGCATGCTCAAGGAAAAAGAATGCATGCTCAAGGAATCCAGCAGGGGACAGCAGATGATCATTTTCGATCCACTAACTTGGCAGAATGTTAAAAATTAAGTTTAAAGGAAGCTACTAATCAGTTACTAGAGATCACATGTATGTGGAATGAAAGACACTATTCCAAAGGCAATAATGCTATTAAAATTATATTAGATAAAGCACAAAGGGGAGGCATCTCCAGCTGACGCCTAGACACTGAGGAATGAACCGCTGATTTTAAACAGGGCAGTTTATTGTCTTCTCAATACATGCAAAAAGGCTCCGAGTCAAAATATTGTAAATGCCACCGTGCAACTGGGAAAGCAAAACTTTGCCATTTTTTCCAACCTTTAAAAATTCTAGATAGGTAAACAGTGGTTAACACATCAATTTCTATATACTGGGCCTGAATGCCCAATGGTTTTGTTAGGAAGAGATAATATTTGAAATTGACAAACACAAGTACCTAATTTTTTATAATGAAATGGTGTTGGCCCAGGATTTTATGTTGTTACACAACCAAACACAACAAAGGAAATCCCAGAAGAGGTGGAAAAAGCTGTTACTCCATTGGTGTGGACCTCTGGAATTCCGAGGAGATCAAAAGCAGCAGAGCCAGTCAGAACACAACTGAAACCAGACATCAGATTGGTATGGCAGAAACAATATCCTTTGGAATTAGAAGCTAGACAAGAGTCAGAGAAATTAATTACTAAATGTGTGCAAATATGGATACTAAGAGAATGTGAGTCAAAATATAATATTCCCATCTTACTAGTAAAAAGCCACATACTAATGAATACAGACTAGTACAAGAGCTATTAATAATACAAGTGCAATACACCTACCTAGTGGTAGCAAATCCATACACACTTCTAACCACAATTAAGGTATCTGATGAGTGGTGCACTGGTTTGGATCTTAAGGACGCTTTCCTCCACACACCCTTTGCAACTGTAAGTCAATCTCTGTTTGCTTTGAATGAGAAAAGTCACTAGACAGGACGTAAAACCCAACCAACATGGACTGTCTTCCCACAAGAGTTCATAAATAACCCCACTTTGTTTGGGAATCAACTGGCAAAATAATTGGAAATATGGAAAAAGGAAAATGAAAAAATCACATTGGCAGCAGCATGTAGATGATATACTGATAGCCACAGAAGTCCAAACCAGATGTACTGAAATGACTGTAAGTTTACTAAACTTTTTGGGACAAGCTGGTTACAGGTATCCAAGAAGAAGGCCCAAATTGCCAGACATATCTGGGATTCACCATTTCTAAGAGACTGCAAAGCCTCAGAATTTAAACAACAGAGATGATTTGCCAAACTCCAGAGCCAAGGTCTGTATGTGAATTAAGAATATTTTTAGGAATAGTTGATTGGTATCAGACACGGATTCCTAGTTATGGACTTCTGGTAAGAGTTTATATGAGGCCCCAAGAAACCCTAAAGAGATACTACAGTGGACTCCAGAATGCCAGATGGCTTGCAAAGACTTACAAAGTGCTCTAATGTCAGCCGCTGCATTAGGATTACCTGACTTGGCCAAACCTTTTGAACTGTTTGTGCATGAACGCTTATACTTTGCATTAGGAGTGCTAGCTCAGAGTCTGGGGGCATGAAAAATGGCTGTGGGATATTTTTCCAAGCAATTGGGCAATGTAAGTGAGGGATATCCCACCTGTCTTCCAGCTGGAGCAGCAACTATACTTTTAATACAAGAAGTCTGGAAATTGACCATGGGCCAGAAAATAACTATTTATTTTCCACACATGGTTTTCTCTGTCCTAGAACAAAAGGAGGGGTCACTGACTGTCCCCAAATCAAATGCATAAGTATCAAGTTCTCCTGCTGAGACAGGCTGATGTGAAACTGAAAACAACTACTGCCTTGAACACAGCTATGTTTCTTGAATCTGTACCAGAATGCCAAGAGGCCTTAAAACGTGACTGTCTCCTAACCACTGAGAAAGTTGACTTCAGGAAGGAAGACTTAAGGGACACTCCAACAGAAGATCCAAACTGGGGACCATTCACAGATGGGAGCAGTTTTGTGTGCAAAGGAGAGCAGAAATCTAGGTATGCAGTAGTAACCCAAACAGAAGTAATCGAAGCTAACCCGTTACCTGTTAACACCTCTGTACAAAAAGCTGAGCTCATCACTCTGCAGCAAGCCCTAGAATTGTCTGAAGGTAAGAACAACATATGGACTGATTCTAAATATATATTTGGAACAGTACACACCCATGGAGCTATCTCAAAAGAAAGAGGGCTCCTTTCAGCACAAGGATCTCCTATCGAGTATGGAGACGTCATTAAACAATCACTGGTAACAAGTTCAGTTACCAATCAAAGTGGATATTATGCACTGTAAAGGACATCAGTTTGGAAACATACCAACTAATGCTGGAAATTGACAAGCAGATCAAACTGCTACGAAGGTGGCACAGAAAAGCATCCTAGTAGTTACTTCATTAAAATGTGTGAACCTTTCAGATGTAACCCCAGAGTACCAGGCTGTGCTGGTTTAAGAGTTAACCAGCAGGGGTAATGAACCCAACTCAAAGGAGAGATTATAGTCAGAATAACAATTTATTAAAATAATACAGTAAGTACAATCATACAAACAAACAATTGGTCTTAACCCACAAAACCCAAATGTATAATCCAGTACCTTGGGGGCATGAACAAAGTGGTGTTCCTTGGGCCCCGCTTGAGTCCAAAGTAAAGGGAGAGGAGAAAAAACCTGCTGGTGGGAGGGCTGTTGCAGTCTGGTCAGAAGTGGTGATTGCAGTCCAGCCGAGGTTGAGAGCGATGAGCTGCAGTCTTCCTTCTGGATCCCACGAGTGGTTGAAAAGTTCTGAAACTCCAGGTTTATATATTCTCCAGTTCAGGCAGGAATGGTCAGTACTTCCCTCAGGGAGTTCCATAAAAGGTAAGAGCATCCTCCTATCTCACAGGCCTCTTAACACCTAGTTTATAGCCTGAGGAGTCAGGCTCTTATGGGCAGAGGGTGCGAATAGTCTATTGACAACAGTTTCTGGGTAATGGCATGGAAGGCTATAGAATACACAGTTTTGGGTTATACCCATACCATGATGAACTGATCTCAGCTGTCCTAACTAGGACACAGGCTCAGAACAAAAAGCTAGCTAAAACTTTAAAAGCCCATCTAAATTATGAAGGATGGTGGGTAACAGCAAATAGAAAATCATAGTACCTCAAGCAGTGATGAGACAAATAGCAGAAGATAAGCAAATAGAAACACACTGGGAAACAGAAGCTATTATAAATAGCTTGGATCATCAAGTAAAAATGTGTAAAAATGTGTAAAAATGACAAGAGTTTTCCAAAGCAAAATATTCAATCGCAAAAGGAGGGGCAAGGAAAACCTCCATTCTTTGTTGGACATGGGGGGAAACATAGTCACCAAAGATGAGGAAAAGGCTGAGGTACTTAACGCCTTCTTTGCCTCAGTTTTCAACAGAAAGACAGGTTGTACTGAAGACAACTGGCTTCTGGAACTGGTAGACAGAGACAGGAAGCTGAATAGCCCCCCTGTAATCCAGGAGGAAACAGTTGGTGACCTGCTGAGCCACTTGGATCCTCACAAGTCTATGGGACCAGATGAGGTCCATCCTAGGGTGATGAGGGAGCTGGTGGAACAGCTCACCAAGCCACTCTCCATCATCTACCAACAGTCCTGGCTCACTTCCAGATGGTTGGAAGTTGGCAAATCGTCAAACTGATCCACAAAAGGGGCTTCAAGGAGGACCTGGGAAACTACAGGCCCATCAGCCTGACCTCAGTGCCTGGCAAGGTTATGGAGCAGATCATCCTCAGTGCAATCACACAGCACCTACAGGATGGACAAGGGATCAGACCCAGCCAACACAGGTTTAGGAAGGGCAGGTCCTGTCTGACCAACCTGATCTCCTTTTATGATCAGGTGACCCGCCTGGATAGGTTGGAGAGTTGGGCTGATTCCAACGGGATGAGGTTCAACAAGGCCAAGTGCCGGGTCCTGCACTTTGGCCACAACAACCTTCTGCAGCGCTACAGGCTGGGCACAGAGTGGCTGGAGAGGAACCTGGGAGTTTGGATTGACAAGAAGCCGAACAGGAGCCAGCAGTGTGCTCAGGTGGCCAAGAAGGCCAAGGGCATCCTGGCCTGGATCAGGAACAGTGTGGCCAGCAGGACCAGGGAAGTGATGCTTCCCCTGTACTCAGCGCTGGTGAAGCCATACCTGGAGTACTGTGTCCAGTTCTGAGCCCCTCAGTTCAGGAAGGATATTGAGGTGCTGGAGCAGGTCCAGAGAAGAGCAACAAGCTGGTGAAGGGACTCGAGCACAAGTCCTATGAGGAGAGGCTGAGGGAGCTGGGGTTGTTTAGCCTGGAGAAGAGGAGGCTCAGGGGAGACCTCATCACTCTCTACAACCACCTGAAAAGAGGTTGTAGCTGGGTGGGCGTCGGTCACTTCTCCCAGGAAACCAGACAAGAAGGCACAGTCTTAAGTTGTGCCAGGGGAAGTTTAGGCTGGATATTAGGAAGAAATTTTTTACAGAGAGAGTAATCAGGCATTGGAATGGGCTGCCCAGGAAGGTGGCGGATTCTCTGTCCCTGGAAGTTTTTAAGATGAGACTGGATGTGGCACTTAGTGCCATGGTCTAGTAGCTATGGAGGTGTTGGATCAAGGGTTGGACTTGATGATCTCAGAGGTCTTTTCCAACCCAGTTGATTCTATGATTCTATGAAAGTGTAGTCAGCAAATGTAAAATATGTTTACAAAACTATCCATATTCCTACAAAAAGCCTCTGGGGACTACAAAAAGAGGAAACTGCCCTGGAAATTATTGGTAAATAGGTTTTTCTAAGTTATCTTGACAAGAAGGATGTCAATACCTATTGGTTTTACTTGACATATTTTCTGGACAGCCTGAAGCTTTTCCCTGTCACACCAACAAAGCAAGGGAAGTTACCAAGGTATTGTTAGAAGAAGTAATACTCTGATTTGGAATCACATTGGGAATGTCCTCAGACAGGGGGCCTCAGTCTGTAGCAGAATTCGTGCAAAAATGGTCTGAAATATCAGGAATCAAACAGGATTTACGTACTTCTAGGAGACCACAATTTAGTTGAAAGATTAAGAGAATTAACCAAAGATTAAAAAGGCAAATAAACAGACTCTGTCAAGAAAGTTCGCTTAAATGGATGCAGGCTCTTCCCCTGGCATTGTTAAAAATTAGAATCCAGAAAAACTCCATGCAAAAGGTAAGCCTATACAAAACCCTTTATGGGAGACCATATCAAACTGTAACTGCTCCTAGAGAGAGCCATGTGATAGGTAATCACAATTTAAGAGAATATATAATCTCTTTGGGAAAAATACTTTCATTACCATATAAGTTTGTTCTTTAAGCCTCATCAGAAACCTTGGGTGTTCATGCGTATCCTTACCAGACAGGAGACCGGGTGTACCTCTGGACATGGAGTGAAGAGCTGCTCAAACAGAAGTGGAAAGGACCATTTCAAGTTCTCCTGACTACTCATACAGTCGTGAAAACAACAGATGGAGACTCTTGGATTTGCTATATACAAATCAATCCAGCCTCTGACCCAGAAGGACCACACTGGACAGTACAGCAAACAGCAAATCCACTGCAGAAAAAAAGAACTGCAATGGAAGCAGAAACTCCAAAATGAGAGATGTTAAATGGGTTATTTGTGATTTCAGAGCAATGTTTCCAGTATTGCAGCACGGTTATTTGCACCTGGACTAGTCAACCATCCTAGCAAGACCTCGCAATTAACAATTGTAATGGCAAGTATGGCTACAAGTGCCTGGGGGGTAAGTGGGAAAGACAGCAACATCCTCTTCCCTGAAGACCTCTCTAGCATGACACAAATAGAACAAATATTACTGGACCCTTGAAGAAAAATTCACACCTAAAACTAATGCGGGCTTTGACACTGACAACAAATAGCAGTGACTGTTGGATTTTTTCTCAATTTCCCACTCATTCAGATGAAAGTACTCAGACAATGGAGCTTCCAATACTAGGTGTATCTTCCAATGCTTTTCCTCCAACTGGAGTGATGCTTTTTTTGGACAGAAAAGCAGCCCAAACCCATAGATTGACAAATTTTGTCAGTAGAAATAGTAATCATTAGGGACTCTTGTTTCAAAGACTTCTAAAAGGACCAGAAGCAGCCCCTCAATGGAAAATGGGGTCATCTAATTGCAACCAAGGAATAATGGTTGGAGATTATCCCAAATGTTGTTCATATTCAGATGTAACAGGAACAAGTATTTTGAATATACATTGGGGGCCTGTTCCAGATAATACGGTATACTACTGGCTTTGCAGATATAAGGCTAGAAAAGCTCCACCCCCTGGATGGCAAGGAATATGCACCATTGGAACTGTAGTACCAAAACCAGATGACACTGATAAACTGGAATTCTCCAGAGGACATCTAGGATCTTTCATAGCAAGACACAAGTGAAATTTAAATCCCTTAAGTGAGAGGTCCTTTGCATTCCACAAGTTTGTGAGAGGACTTCTACCATGGTTAGGAGAATTGGAGAAAGCTATAGGGAATATATCCAGAGTAACTGAACAAATAGAAAACTAAACAAACAATGCAATTAGTGCTTTGCAACAAGAACTTATCAGCCTTTCAAAAGTAGTCAAACAAAAATGAATGGCTCTAGATCTGATTCTGGCTTCCAAAGGAGGTGTGGGCACAGTCATTAACATCAGTTGCTGTGTATACACGGATCAGACCTTAAGAATTCAGATTGATCTGGAAAAACTAGAATTTTTCACAACATACACCAAAATCAAGGGGAAGATGTGTTTAATTTTTACCTCATATAAAACCCTTCTGAAACACCTTTGTATAAGATAATATTCTTGCCCATTCTGATTTAATGTAAATAGAAACCCTCTGATGTTGATCCAAAAACTAATGATATCTGATTTCTTTTGTATTACAGCATTCAAATTATATATTTCTTTAATACATTAAAATAAAAATGTAAAGAGCTAGTTTGATGAATGGTCACAATCAGTAACATGAATACTAGCCCAAAAGGACTTTTAAAAAGAATGTGGCATCTGTCCAGCTGTTACAGTATGAATAGCATTTCTCTGATTATTGCCTTGTGACTACCTGCCAAATTTGGAAGATGGTGTTAGCACTAAGTTATTGATTTATGCCAATAATTTTCTCATCTCACCTCTTCAGGAAAAAGAACAGGAGCATGTTCCTATCTTTCTCAGCTGTGCGACAGACTTAGCAATATTTCACAGTAACAAAATTTATTCATAATCCTGGTTACCTAAACCCTAAGAATGAAGTTTTCAATCTAAAAAGCTACAGTTTATGCACTGTATTTTAAGGAAGGACAGAATTTCAGTATGGTATATCAGTGAAACCCACAGTTCAAACATATATAGTATGCTCTGTAGTTAGGCTATAATGAAAAGTCTTTTCAATAATTTTAAATGCATTGCCTTATAAATAGATTTGCTTTCAACATTGTGTTCTAGCACAAAAATCAGGAGTATATTAAAAGGTTATTTAATCATCACAGTTTGTTATCCCATTGGTACCTAATTCTTTAGATCCTGAAAATGCAGATGTATACAGTTACTCACCAGATAAAAAGCAAAGTCTTTGTGAATACTCTTGGACTATTACAGTTCTTCATAGTCTCCTGGTTTTGACAGTCATCTCTCTCAGTTATTCTCAATTTAAGCAGCCAACTTATTACTGTTATAAATATTTCATATCAGAAATGGTAAATTTATCAAATTGAAATGCAAGCCTTTGCACTGCATCATAGCACTAAGTGCACTATTTCTGGCACTCTTGCCGTTTTTGGATACGGGTTTCAGTATCAGAGTCAGCCACTTAAGGATCAAACCCTCAGCTCTTTCTACAAAGACAGGTTTTCTAGCCTTAGGAAGCATTACTGAACTGTCTCCTGCAGAGACAGACACAGAGATCTGGTAATGTTTTCCATTTAGAGGTCAAGATTTTAGATGGCGATCAACAGCTGTTTCCAGGAACTCTTCCTCTAAGATTTCAACCAGAAAGCACACTACTTCTGGTCATCATGAAAATGCCAATAAATGTTTCCCTTGTGCTCAGAACAAGTATTTTCCTATTGCTATTTGAAGATCAGGTCAATATCTATGCACTTTGGAAAAAAAAAGAAAAAAATAATATAAATTTTAAAGGCAGAAGGCAACAAATTCATTATGGGATTAACCTGTGCTACATATTTCCCAGTTTTTTCTGAAGTGGAGCAAGAAACCAACATTACACATTTCTCAAAAAGGATGAAAGAGAGTGGATCACATGCTCCATTGAAACAAGGAGACACTGTGAGGTAAGCATACTTAAAACACTTAAAGAATATTTTGATGTTTTCTTTGGACCAAAGAGAATTGGAGAATGCCAACGACTAAGAGATAATTCCCCTTTTCACCAACTGTGCTATAACATCTCAGTTTGCATCTCAAAATGAGCCTCTCCTAAAGCAAAAACAGATTAATCATAAGAGGGAAAGTTGTTTGTTTGCTTTAAAAATCCATTTAAGATACTGCAAACATCTATAAAGATATGTTACCAAAATGAAGTAGCCACATAAACTCCACATGCAAGAAGTGAGAGACCAGCAACAAATCAAAAGGGACTTTTTAAGCCAAAAATTTTAACTCCAGAAAAAGCTCTTAAAAATGTACGTGATATTACACAAGCACTCTATATGACAAAAAGCAAATGAGAAATCAAAAGTGAAAAGGAAACCAGAAAGATATAGGTGATAAAGTTATCTTGTTAATGAACTTACCAGGTCTAACATTACACAGGTTTTCCAAATCTTAAACGACAATGTCTCAGAAAAGAAATTCTTAAATCAAACCGAGTGTATAGTTTACTTCAGGATGGGCTTAAATAAAGCATATGTATGCTGGTTTTGGCTGGCATAGAGTTAATTTCCTCACAGTGGGTAGTATGGGGCTGTGTTTTGGATTTGTGCTAAACACAGTGATGATAATATAGAGATGTTTTTGTTACTGCTGAGCAGGGTTTACACAGAACCAAGGGCTCTTCCTCTTGTACTGGCACACTGGTGAGAATACTAGGGGTCTATAGGAAATTGGGTGGAGACACAGCCAGGACACCTGACTCTTAACTGACCAAAGGCATTATGCTTAGTATATAAAGTGAGGGGGAAGAAGGAGGTAGGAGACATTTGTAGTGATGGCGTTTGTCTTCTCAAATAACTGTTATGCCCTGTTCTCCTGGAGATGGCTGAACACCTGCCTGCCCATGGAAAGCAGTGAATTAATTCCTTGTTCTATTTTTCTTGCATGTGCAGCTTTTGCTTTACCTATTAGACTGTACCTCAACTCATGAGTTTTCTTGCTTTTACTTTTCCAATTCTCTCCCTCACCCCTGTGGTGGGGAAGGGAACAAGTGGCTGCGTGGTGCTTGGTTGCTGGCTGGGGTTAAACCATGATAATATGTTATAAACAACATCTGAGGTTACTACAGGATTTTGCCAGAAGCTAAAATGTAAGCTGTCTCATCTCATAGCTTAGGTGAAGTTATGATACCACAGCTGCAGGGTACATGGAAGGAAAGCTTGATCAGACTGACAACAGGATTCCTGTGAAGACAAGGAGCTAAAATGAAGCTTAAGTTTCCTTCTGTCATACCGCACACAACATAGCATTAATTGTTGAGGAATACATTTCACAGTGTGCAGCTGCAGTGTAAGCAGGCCATGAACTGCTGACCCTTGCATAACAAAGGGCACTGGGACCAGACACTCAGACACACAGCAGGAGCCGATGACCCACAGACTTTTGGACTGTAAGGGTATAAAAGCCCAGGGTTTCCTTGTTTGGGATCCTCCCTCCTTGCAGGCACCCAGCTCAAGCTGTTATTTTGTGATTTACTTATTGCACCAAGATTAAATAACTTTAAAGATCAAGATGTCTGATACTCTGCCATGGGAAATCTAGGGTCAAGCTGGTAAGGAAACCCAGTCTGACTGTGAGTGTGGGGTGTGCAGCTGTGAAGGGGCCTCGGTCCTAGTTCAGGTGATGCAAGTGTGACTGTCAGACTGGCTCCTCAATGGTTGGACAAGGGAAGTTTCCTGCCTGTTACAATGAAGGATATTCAGTCCTTTGAGAAGACAACAGCAAGATGCTGGTCTTCTCATGAAGAATGTTGTGCTCCTCTTTTGTTATGACTGTCAGTGGTGCCATTTATCAACTAATAGCTATGATTAATGCTGGTATTTCTAGCCACATAAATATAGCTTTAATCTACCCCCTATTCCTCTGAGAATGTTGTGGTATCTCTTTTTATAAATTTGGGGAAGAAAAATTGTGCAGAACATGCATGACAAGAGAATTCAGCTTTGAATTCTAAGACTGCAATACAATCAGCAGCAGGTTTCCAAAAAAGTTATGTGAAACTGCAGTTCAAAAACTAAAACTTAACTTAAATTCAAGTTCATATTATTTTAGAGTGAAATTCACAGTACTTGCAGAAAATTGAACTGTCAGACTTAAGCAGAGGATCTGAGAAAGATTTTGGAAGAATGGGGTGTTAGGCGCTGTTACAGACTTATAGTGTAAGACTCCTTTGAGACAGTCCTGGAATAAATATTCCAAGATGTGTTAATATATATCACATCTGTTTCAGTAGCTCCATTTAGCATTTGAATATACATTGTTACACAGTCCCTTCTGCGGACTGTCCTCTAATCACTTTCTGTGTTGTAATCTCTGCTATAAGCAAAGCACTGCTGCAGCATGCTAGCAGTGCCACAGAAACACTGATACTGGCTCAGAGCAAAGGTCCTGTGAGTTCAGTCCTTTGTCTCTAAGAGGGCTGTAAGCAGATGCTAATGGAAAAACAAGAGGACACGTACATATGCTATATCCTTCCAGTGCCCTCCTAGGCATCAAGAATTTGCAGTGAGATGTGTTTTCTGTGCATTTCAATGTCTTTTGTGGATTTTTCTTCCGTGAACTCACTAAATCTCCTCTGCACCCACATAAACTTCCAGTAAGAAACCAGTTTTACATGCCCAGTGAAACACCACCAGATATGTTAATCACCAGTGATACACTAAACAATGAATAAAAAAAAGCTGCTATTATAGTTAAAAAATTTAGACAAAACTGACTACCCAAGTCAAGCCCCTTTCTGTGCACTTCCTATTGAGCTGCCATTTGAATCCACTAAGTGCCTGACTAATGTGTGTAAAGTCTCCTCAATTCAAATGCTGCAGGTGCTCCTAAAAACTCACTCCAGGTAGCTCCACAAGGGAAAATAAGTAGAAACACAGTGGATGGCAGCCAGGGCATTCAGTCACGAGTGAATGGGTCCTAGCTTGATGTCCTAGTACCAAGTGCAATTTCTGTATTTTGCCCTTAAGAAACAAAAGCTCAGTCCTGGAGGCCCAAACCCAGTGGAGATCTTAAACCTTCAATGCAGGAGGGAGCACATCTGTAGTTCCTACCTGGTCTGAAGTAAATTCTATACTTCACTAAAGTGCAATGCACACACTCCTTCCTGACAAGCTTGCAGTGCCTCCGTAAAACATTCCTTTGGTTGGTTAAGATGGGAGTGCTGAGCTTTTTCAAGGACAAGAAAAAATTCAGAAAGGGAGCAAAAAATAATCCATGCATCTTGCTTTTTTGCTAAGTTTTCAAGTTACAAGACTACTCTCTGATTCCACAGCCCAACAACCTTCCCCTGTACCTCTTCGAAAGGAGAACCAGTACTTGCTCAGCCTTCTGGAAGGTTATAGGTATATGCCATCCAAAGCAAATTACTGGCTCTGAAACAGGATGTGAGAAGACTGCAACCCTTGATTCTGGGCTCTAGGAATAATAAGTACTGAGAAAATACCACTCTTGCCATGTTGCCTCCCAGTTAGCTTTCAGAGGTTTTCTTGCTGCTGAAGCAGCAGCTTTCTGAAATTACCTTTTAAAGCACTTAACATTTTATACGGCACCTGGTATTTCCACCTCAGGAATCAGATCTCCTATTCTTTATTTAGTCTAGACCTAAACTCTCGTATTGTGGGAGAAAAAAGTACATATGTCTTCCTTGCATATGAATAATCATGTTTACATTCAAATTTTTATCCATTTATAAATAATATGAATAATGGATGTGACTTAATTTCAACACATCATTCAAAAACTGGGGAAATCTCTCTAGCTCATGCAACAGAAACATTTGAGTGTCTGTGTTTAACGAATTTCAAGCAAAGCTTGACAGAATACCAATATATCTAGAGGAAGAAAAGTTTATTCTTGCAATGGTGAGTGTATAAAAATTTCAGCTTCATGACATAAGTATCAGTGGAGTAATTTCCTATTCATGTAAACAGCTGTCTAGGTTTCTACTACCATATCTGAGATCTGAAAGCAGTCATATAACTTTATCAGGTAAGCATGGAAAGGTCCTGTGCAATACTACTTATTTAAATATTTATTATGGCTTCTTCTTTCTCACAGGAAATGTATTACAGGTAATCCAAATATGCTGTTAATCAGATTTATCATGCTTATATCGCTGTTCAGAAAGGGGATTACTGACTTACCTAATATTAAATATGAGCTGCAGTTGTATGGACAACTGAGTTATATGCAACAAAGACACCTCTTAGGAATCCTTTCTAAATCTGAATTATGTGTGTGGTACATGTCTGAGAGCAGACTGAAAAATGCTAATATAAGACTGGCAGAGTGACAAACAGGCAAAGCCTGGACACATCCAATACAGGGGTTTTACTGTTTTTGTCTTTAAACACAGCTCCAGTGTTTATCAATTAAGCAGTCAAGGAATAAAATAAACAGCAAGACAGCACATGTGCAAGCAAGACAGCACAAAGCTACATAGTTAAAATAAATCTACTGACCTTTTCTTAGTTTGAAATATTCAAAAAAGAGAGGAAAATTGTCTAGCACAAGTATTAAACCAATATTAGTTAAATCTTATTACTCCACCTGTGTGGGGTTAACTGGCCCTAGCTCCTTTCACTTCATGCTCTTGAGTTGAAGAACTTCTACAAAGTTTGAAGCTGAGTTGAACTGAGCTTCAACTTGAACTTATAACTCAAATTTATAACTCAAACCTTAATTGTAATTTTTATACCCTCATATAAATTTACAGAATGAACATGTAGCTTCCCAATCATTATGGCAGTGATTAACAGCACACTTACCGCCACGGTCCCGGGCAGCTAGATTTTGTCCTCTTCTTAGAGTAACATCCAACTGGTACATTCCAGGGTCCCCAGAGGGAAAATCTGCATTACTTATTCCAACCAAATTTGTTCTCTGCAGAGGGTGGAAATAAAAACACGATAGCTGATGTTACTAAAAGTTTCATGTAAGGTATGTACATATGTATTATGTATCACCATCCTACTGAACTAAGACAAGGCCATATCCCATTCCCCCACCTCAGAGCTAATATCCAGCATCAAGGAATCTGCCCATCTCATCAGTAGGACAATTCCTGAGATTCACTTTTTTTTTTTAACAAAACCAACAAACAACACCAGAAAAATAAACTGGTTGACAATTGATAGTTGAATATGTTATTTTAAAAATGTGGTTGAAAAAATGATTCTTTGATATAGAGGAGGTGAAACTAAGGTCTTTAAAGTCCCTTCCAACCCAAATCATTTGATGATTCTATGAACCTCCACTTTTAATTACATTCACATACAGTCCTGGCCCACTAAAGCAAAATAGGTAAGAAAAAAAACCTAGACCTTACAGTACTATTTGGACTAGTCATCACCGGTACCCTCAAATCCTGTGTTTATCCAACAGTGATAATCTATGCACTGAATAAATATACATGAATGAAGATTTTGTCAGCTACTGCAGTACTATGGGGTTTTTCCACAAAGTTCTGGGGGAAGCTGTGAGGGGAAAATGATCATAAAAGACATTAAATGCAGCTGTAGCTCTGCATGCCAGGACAACCACTCTTAGATTAGTTATTTGTATAAAATGTATCAGTAAAAAAACCCCCAACCAAACCAATAAAGGAAGTCAGAATGCAAGGAACTCTCCGCACCTCCAGACTGCATGAACAGTAACCACATTTCTGTCCCATACGACAGAGTAGAGAAACTGTATTTCTTAGTACACATAAGCTTTTGCAAAATAGTTTTTAACACGTCTCTCTGTAAGTAGAATCTAATTACAGTGTGTGCTTGGAACACTACATTTTATTTTAAGACTAGAACAACTATATCAATTATACATTCACAGTACATACAGAAGCTTTATCTTTTCCAATGAACATCATACACATATGCTCAAGCCAGGAGCTAAATCTTTTAAAAGCAGTGCTATTAATATTTTATTATGTGATTACGGGTCCTCTGCAAGGGAAAAAAAAAGCAGCATGATAGAAATATCACAGAGACCACATGGGTACCAAGTGCAATACTATTTCAAAAAGAAACAAGTTTTGTCTTCTTTCTTCCTACTAAACCCTTTTTTCTTATTAAGGTAATAATGAAACTACAGCACAAAGGCAGGCACAAAACAAAGGCATTTCAACAGATGGCTTATTCTCATTCTTCCAGAGTCGCAACTCTGAGCCCTAACATATTTAACCTTTGCTGCCACACATACAGTGCTGGCCAAATCGCACACCAATATGCTCATTGGTTCCACAGCAATGAAATTTTTTCTACACTAGTGCATTTCAAAGAAAATGATTAGATAAGCTTTGATTTGGTGTGGGGGGGTTGTTCTTCAAATCTAGCAACATTTATCTTTTAATTTTGTCCTTGTAAAGTAACTGATGAGGCATGCCTGAAAATACCAAAAGACCTTGCAAGACTCTTGCAGAAGGCAGCCACCAGCTTCTTTTAAATTACTAACTCCTCACTTACCATCTCTTTTATTCACTCTTTTTTTTTTAATGCACTGTCTGCAGGATACAAGACTGAAAACAGTGACCCCACTCCTGCAATGCTTAGTATCTAGTCCAGTCAGAAATAAGGAAAAAGCTGCATAATGGCCCCAGCCTCATCCACAACCGCAGCATTTATCACGGTATTATGAAACGAAGAAATGTGTTCTGCAGTAACAATAAAACCTAAAACTTTCCTTCCACTTTCTTGCCCTTCTACAAGAATTTGCAGTCACAAAAGAAACATGATGTCTCCCAGCATTCATATTCTTCCTTGCTGAGTCTCCCTCTCTCTTCCCCTCTGAGGTAGAACACAAGCTCTACATTAAACTTCCTCGGTTTAAACATGTTGTTTCCTTTTTCACTTTTCACATATTTTTCAATGTTTTTCCTTCTTTTTTTTCTTGCAACAGAGCTCCAGTTTCTTTTTGATATTTATATTAATCAGTTTTTCAGCTGTTCAAGGAGGCTAGAAACACTTAGGTGAGCAATGTAACAAGCCTACAGTATGTAAACTGTTAAACAAAAAGCAGAGATATTAACTATCCCTAAGTATTTAGAAAGTCAAACCAGCATTTCTACATCCCAATAGTACCATCAGAAGTACCATTCATTAAAACTGGAAGTTGCCATAATAAACACAACTTTCAATAAATCATTTTTTCAATCACCTATTTTAATTAATGAGTTCAAAACTTAAAATGGAAACAACAAACCACTTTTGCACGGCCTGTAGTAATGAGCTGAAGTTAGAAATATTCAGACAAGCAACTTGGGAGCATGCATGAAAGCCTACAATCGCCCTAACCATAGAACTCTTTCAAAAACAAATTTTCTGAAGTTCTGCACTCAGAATAATTCAACCAGTGTCAAGAAAAAAGCTCTCTGTACTTAGGAAAAAAAAAATTTAAAAAAAAAAAACAACAACAAAAACAACATAAAAAACCCAAAACACAAAAACCATCACAACTAGTAGTTTTTATCCTCAAGGCTGTTTCTTACTGACTGCTACAGGATGACACCAAACCTGACAAAGAAATGGCATGCTTTGACTTTTTGTGTCTAAAATGTGCAGAATGTGTTGAAAATACTTTTAATAAATCTTTAACAAAAATATTGAGATTCCAGACAAAGACCAGAAAGGCTCAAGTATCCAGCTTCAATTTTAAGACGGAAAAAAACATTTTGGCCAATTACAGCTTTATTGTGTCTGCCATCAGAAGAGTAAGACACAACCTCACTGCTCATTTTTCTAGATGGACAGACTGAAGGAAGAGTTAACCCCTTGACTTCAAACCATCCATGACATAAGAATAGTTAGGCAAATGAGTCACATTCACAGATACAATACAGATGTCTTCCACGTTCTCTACATTAGTATTACAGCAGCCTGAGTCAATTTTTAGTACCAGAAATAGTGCAGCAGCATTTATAGAAAGTAACCAACTACAGCTGGTCCTACAGCAATCTGCATTGCTCTGTAGACATAAGGAAGGTATACATAAAGTAAAAATGCATCCTATAAAGTAACTGCAAAAATATCCCCTTGATGTGTAACTAGTAATCCTGAAGTGAGAATACCTCAGTCTACAAACGAGATAATGTTGCTCAAAAGTCCAGGGAAAAACACAGTCATGTTTTGCTGAACAAACAGCCCCAACCCAGAAAGAACAGTATGACCTAACCAGCTCCTCCAGCTGACTTGGCTCATTAAGATAGGTATTTTGCTAGTTTCAAGTGCAGTATACACACACAAAAAAATGCTCATGGCCAGCTGGTATCAACATGCCATTATTTTCCTTTTTCCACCACATGAAAAATATGTTTAATGTCTGAAGACATGCAAAACACCTTAACCTTGAAAGGACAAAACAACACAAACTATTTGACTTAATAAAGGAGTGATGTAGTCTAGATATAATTGCAGCAATTTTGTTATGTCTGACTAGAAGTCTAAGGCCTATTTTTATTTTTAAACAATAACATTCCTTGCCTGCAACCTCTTTGTGGTTCAAAAAAGTCTGCACAAAAACAGTGCAAAACAATCTTGTATCACAGGCACAAAAGAGACTGGTAGATTAAACCGCATATCCTCTTCTCAGACCACCCTAGAGCATACTAGCTGCAATATGCCTCTAAAGTATCAAAATATATACTTTCAAAAGCTAGGTAAAGAGATCAGAAGAAGTAGGTAGATAAATGTGGGGTTTTGTTCTACTGGCAGTGGGTCATGGCAATAGGCATCACGGACAGCTATTTATAGCCAGGATGGGCTCAGATCTCTCTATCGCTGACTGGGGGACAGGATGGATCTGAAAGACGGAAGAGCAAGATACAGCGGCCCAGGAAATGCCATATCTTGACCATTCTCCCCTCGTGGACAATGCTTACCCCATCCTCATCTTCAAATGTGGAGTATTGTGTGTTGTGATTATTACTGTGCTGATAAAAGGATAAAAGGATTCACGACTCCTTACTAAAACTTTTGGATAGACAGCAAGATGAGAGAAACAAATTCCTACAAAATTTTGTTGACTCTTTACAAAAGCATTTACAAGATTTGGCTGACCCCTTACAAAAATGTCTAGATAGAGAGCAAAACCCAGGTCCCTCACCCAGAGGGCTGCCTACTGGGCAAGGGGTTTATCTCCCCGGGAAAAGGGAGACCCCGTAAGTATCCTCATGTCAAGTGGGGAGCCTCCAACAGAAAATATTCAGACAATTGATTGTCTTCAACTAATGCAAGACTGCCAGTTAGTGCAGCATTAGCTATCCCCCCTGCATTTGATCACTAACGCCGATTTTACGACTCTACTCATTTGGTGACTATCAAATTCCTTAAAAATGTATGCAATTCAGTTGCAAGACCAATTGTAAAGATGCATTAACCCTTCAGGGAAGACCACTGATGTGGGGAGAGGTGGCCTAGGAATTGATGAATTATGGGAGGAGAATGGGTGTTAGCCTCAATACAGAGAGACAAAAGCCTGCAGTTAGACGAACGGAGCAAGAGAAAGAAAAATCACCCCCTTTATATAAAATGCCTAGGTCAGGGAAGGAGTTTGAAACCCGTCGAAATATGCTATATAGGAGATCTCTTCTATGGAGCTGATGGATGGATTGCCCACTGCTACTCTCAAAAAACTGGTACACAAGTGGCTGGGAGGACAGAAGAACACCAAAAGAGTTGGGATCTCTTCCCCTGAGTGGGAGAAAGTCCTGAGGGCCCTCAGGCTGTTCCAGCTACTCCCTCAGCTCCAGTTGGAGATCTGGTTAGCCTATAATTGGGAAACTCCTCTAGACGTTCTCAAAAAGTGAACTGGAGGATAGCCAGTGGAGGTATTTAAGAAGGCTCACTGAAAACCCACAGGGTGATTTGACTCAGAAGCAACAGAAAAAAAAGCCAGCTGTGAAAAAGGGAGAGGCTGTAGACGGGCAGGCAGAGATAGCAGAAGGGCAGGCATAAACAGCAGAAGCGCAGCCACCAACTGCTGTGGAGCAAAAAGAAGTTGCAGAAGGGGAAGCCCAGGGATACTGGGAACCAGGGGTTTTCCTACTGATAAATGATTGTTGTGAACTCTGGTCCATCACCCTGAAGGCTGCCTGTTGGTCAGGGGGTTTGGATCCCCTGGAGAGGGAAAGCAAGCTTCCGGAGAAGTTGTTGCTTGTTGCTGAGCATGATTAGGAAAAGGAAAAGAGGCAGCAGGCAGAGGGCCTGCTTGCTGCCAAGCATGATCATATTAAGAGGCTTTAGGCAGAGCTTTGGGACGTGTATGAGAGAAAGAGAATCTAACTGGAAGAACTGCAGGATGTAGAATCTGGACCCCTAATTAAAACTGAAACCACAGATAATGGTCATGGTCAGCCAACTCTTACCAAAACAGTGTCATACACTGGAACTGAGATACCGAAGTTATTGCCAGATCAGTTAGATGAGGAGATGGGAGACCCCATAAGTACTCTCACTTCAAATTTGGAGACTGTTTCTGGACTAACCCAAGCAGAAGCCATTAGTCAAGCCACAGGTAAAAGCACACAAAGAGTTTTAAAACAGTGGTTCAGTTATTTACCCAAGCCTGGTTTCATCCAATCAAATAATGGCAGCCACTTTACTGATGGCGGGGTGGGGGGGTGGGTACAGGAGTGGGCTGGGGTGAAGGGATTAACTGGTCCTTTTGCGAAAGGGAAGGTGAAGATCCAATTAAGCTTAAGCACCACCCAGGAAAACCGGTTTTAATGGATTTATTCACTATTGGAGCAGTGACTCAAGATGCCTTGGGCAGTTATTCATGGGTAGCTACCAATGCCCATGATAAAAAACACTGTATTCACACCAAATGGATAGTGCCTTCTTTTTAATCACTGGGTTTATGTTATGGCATTTTCTCTTTTCCTACAGGAACTATGATGAAGCAATTAAATTAACCTTGTTCTATAGGTCAGTGTTAATGTCAGGAATTTTGACAATGTGTTGTTTTTTGACTACTTGTTTTACTTATCACTACTTGGCAATATGTCCTTTGCACCCTCTTCCTGTTAAATGTGAACTATTGTAATAAGACTCCAAACTTAGCTTAGGAGCTAATACAAGGACTTGTAAGAATATGGAGGTTTGATGGCCAATGCCCTAGTTTGCACAGGAAGAAGATTCTTTCTGTTGCCTATAAATTTGCTTGCTGTGATTTTTCCTTCTCGTAACACCTGACCTGGAGACCCATCAAAATTTAGGGTTTAGGAATTCTGTGTATATTTAACACCCTCCAGTCACTTAAGAATGTGAAACTACAAATTTTGTTTGGTCAATGATAGGACAAGGGCCAATAGCTCTAAACTGAAAGAAGGTAAATTTAGATTATATATTAGGATGAAATTCTTCACTGTGAGGGTGGTGAGGCACAGGAACAGGTTCCCCATCCCTGGAAGTGTCCAAGGCCAGGCTGAAGCAACCTGGTGGAAGGTGTCCCTGCCCATGGCAGCAGGGTGGAAAAAAGATAATCCTTCAGGTCCTTCCAACCCAACCCACTCTGTGATTCTGTGATTTTATTTGGTCAAATCACTACACAGAAAATCAAATCAGCAACATCCAAGCACAAATGAACAAAAGACTGCTCACCATCTAAAGATGAGTCAGTGATTACTTGACTTGATGAAACATAGTCTTCCTCCTTACCAAAAAAAATCATTCACATGAAACATGAGGTGCCTTTACTGACAAAAATCCCAGCACTGCAATTTTTTTCCCCAGGTCCCACTGCTCACACCATATCCAGACCATTCAAAACTAGATTTTTTTGACAGTGATGGTATATCATAGCCTTTGAAAGATGAAACCGCTGCCTTGGTGAGAAGGTATGAATCACCTACCCCACAAGACTTCAAAACATACAAATCTAGACAGATCATTTTTTGGTGCACTTGCTACGGTTTGTCATCAGTTCTCCATTACAGAAATACATTGAATGGAACATAACCTGAACACAACACAAACTCCACATAAAACAAAACTCCATACTGAACTAAAAGTGACCTAATTTGCCATTTTGATAAATCAAGTCTACCACAGACAAAACTGGGGGGAATTCTGCCTTCTTTTATATGGGAAGAGAAAAATATTTCTTTTTTTAAACTTAACAGCTTCAGGGCTTACATTATAGCTAACCTCTCAAAATTCCCTAGAAGGAAACACTTGTAATATCTGAGATCTAGGATGCATAGCAAGATTAGAGAGAAAAAGGCAAATTCCATCTTAAGATCAATTGTGATTTCTTAGTCACCTTGCCAAAGACAAGAAATTCAGTCGAGAAGTAAAAAAAAAAAAAAAAAGAAGAAAGGACTCTTGAATCTATTAATTTGGTAGCACCATATCACAAGACAAATCAGTTAACTTTGAACAACCCATACAGCTGCACGGTAAATGACACACTGGCAGTTTTAAAACTGCTTTTTTTAAAACATTGGAAAATAATTCTCTTTGCAATAATATAGAAACTGATGATAGGTCTTACTGGTATGATTAATTTTCTACATCTGACATGTCAAAAAGAGGGAAAGAACATTTTCCAGCATTTCTTGGGGGGAAAAAAGTGCAATGTTATAACCATGTTTAAGTGTTTGTATTTTTAAATTCTGAAAGTTCAACATAGGTCAGTAGGTTATGAAATACACATGAACTACACTGAAGTAACTGTTTTGACACATTCACTTGAAATCCATATAGAACCCCTACACTGAAAGTTAAACACTTCACAGCAGACTCAGTCGGTACAAAATATGCATTTTTTTAACTTTTCAGTGCAAGCACTGCTGCAATTCCTATCCATATCTATTATACTCAATATAATTATTAATGAACACCTTTATATATAAGCAGTAAATTCAGGGAGGAGAGAAAATAAAGTTTAAATGAGGTCACGGATAAACAGTAACTCAACTGCTGCTACTAGTTCACTTTAAAACATCTAAATATTTCACATAACAATAAATGCAAACTGGCGAATTCTGAAAAATTATGTAGCTCACTTTGAAAACTCTGCAGATCTCTAGTTCATTAAGCAGAAATTACAATTCTGTTGTACCATATCTTGATTTCCATATCAGTAATATACATACACTGTACTGAGATACGTTGACAGACTGGTCAGATGCTGACAGAGCACAGGAAACAGATTAACATATCTCAAGCTGCTGAAAGATAAATCTTTTATTAGAAATTAATACAACGACAAAATAGGGCAATGCAGAACATCCCTTGATTAAATCAGTTGTCTAATTAAACTCTTGGAGAAACAGCTTTGATCAGCTGCAAAGTTTTCTTAAAGAGAAATGAACATTAGCAACAGCTTTTTACTCCTGGTTTCTATTTCTATGTAATTTAACTAGCTCCACAGTCTTCTGACATTTATTTATCTACCCATGCCCTGTGTGTAAATGGCCAGATCCCTAAAAGCAAGCTTTCTGGTGTCGTCTCAAATATTGCCCTCTTAATTTTCAGAATTATGCTGCTCTCAAATCATGCTCCAAATACCTGTGCAAATTAGTCTCTCCGAATCTTCCTATTTTGTATTGGCATTATGACAGGAAAAGGTAAGCAGTTTTCAGATTTCCTCACCCCTGTCATCTTTCTCAGTGCAATTAGCTAAAGTAGCAATTAAGATTCTCTTGGGTGATATTACCTGTGTTACTTTTCATTGATGTTTTCAGCCATTTGTCTTTATTTTGTTATTTTTCCTTCACTTACTGGATCAATTACTCAATCGTGACCTGCGAGAAACGTCAATTATAACCAACAAGCCAAAGTTTTCCCTTGTGTAACTTCACTGACTCAAATGGCTCTAAGCCAGACATAAATTTATTTGGTATAGGCAGAGAAATGTGCATGGTATGCCAGTTTGTTTTGCATTGGCTCCACATCCCCCTTCACACCAAATTCATAATTCTCTTGTCTTCAGGCTTCCTCACAGCTCAACCTCTGCTCCTTTTACATCATTATTCCCTTTCTCTTTCCCAGCATCTCAATATACCACCACGCTCCTTGCCTTGAAAGTGCAACCTCTCCTCATACAACCCAGCCCACTAAATTCCCTTTTATTCCGCAGATCCTTCTCATGGAGGAGCTCACCTTCTTACACGAACTGTATTGACCAACAGTTATACATTATTGCAGGAATGGGAGAGACCCTGTACCTGGATATATATCTCTATTTTTTTACTTCATCTAATTTCTCTCTTGCATCAGTCTGTTATTTAATCTAGACCACTGTTTTCCAATCTCTGGCTTTGAAGACCCACAAATGCAGGGCTGCAGGATGCTTATTAATGAAACAAATGGTCTGTGTTCACAAAACTAATGACTCTTGATTTACTATGCCAAAGAACCCAAAGACTGAGAAGCAGCCCTAGTCAGCCCTCACTCTTCCCTCTGCGGTAACCCCTGAGCCCTGCCACATCTCCAGTTTATTTACGCAATCACAAAACTGAAAACAGACATTGAGGGAAGGGGTTAAGAACTTGTCTACTCTTTCAACTTAATCGATCAACCTGAATGTACTTTAAGAAGTCACAGGATTTGTTGTTACCAGAGCATTGTCTTGCAAGAAAACCCACTGGAGAAAAGTGCCCACAAGAGTTCTCACTGTGGCAGCCAGACTGAAACCCGGATGCCTTCAGGAATCCTCTCCGTAAGCCCTCTTCATATTCACTGTTGATTCAAAATAACATATGCCCATACCTATGTTCTCCAGTTAAGGCTGTGAAACACCTGTAGGGTCTTTATTACTGCAAATCTTAAGAAACAAGGATATTTCCAGCCTCCTGGTTTTCACTGCACTACTATGACAAAGTGCAAGTGGCATAAAACTTTCCACGCAAGACTATGTCTCACATTCAAGAGAAAGACCATGCTGGCACAGGCATTGTTGGATAAATTCAAGCTCCAGCTGGCAAGAAGATGCAAATTATTAGGGACCCTTACCACACTGCCTTGGGGCATGGCAACACACTCAGACACAAGCATTGTGAAGCACTGCCCCTGGAGGGTTCTTGTCATCTCCTGCCCATGGGACACCCCAGGAGGCTTCCATGGTCCTCCTCTCACTCCCTCAAAGATGCAGCACACATCTGGCAGCTCTCAGTTACATGAAGGTAACTGGATGCCACATGGAGAGTTACAGAAGGTTTGGCCAAGGAGACCTGCCACGGTCTTTGGAAGCTGGAAAAAGACGATGTTTAATTGCATGTGTTCATTTCTTTGTCCTAAAAACCCACATTTACACTCTGGCTATCCTTTAAAAGGAAACTCAGTTTTCTGCCAATAAATAGCTATGATCACCTACCCAAAAATATTCACAGACAGCTCCGCAAAGTATTCAGTCTTCAGCAAAAAACTAGATCAGTATTCAGTGTGGAAATATAATAGGTATTGTTTGTATAAGACTCCACTTTTAAGTGTGCACCTCTACTCAAACCCAGGTATTAATCCTATTCACTGTAACAGAAGCTTTATTCAATGCTAAGAAAACTAAGTCTTTGCTAGATTGTCCATGACCAATGCAATAGTGTTATACCACATCTTAATGAGTTCAAAATAAATGTAAATGGTTTGATTATGCCAAAATTACATTTCAAGATAAAATCCACAGAGTACGGCAACTTACATTGTAAATCTTCCCATCCACTACCTGTGTGCCTTTTCACTTATGACAACTGTATTATTTCATCTTAAAAGCACAAAGCACAAAAAAATTTACTTATTTTGGGATTTTATTTCTTCCCACCATGTCCCTTAAAATATCTAAGAGGTCTTTTTGTTTACAGATTTGCTAAAAAATTCAACAGATCCAGATGAAGCAGTCGCATCTGCTTGCCCTGTAGTTCAGTAAAACTTTAAATACATTTTAAAAGAAGTTGAAATCTTAGGTTGTTTTACGTTTAAGTAATTTAATCTCATTTTTGTGATTCTGTTAGTTTATAGAATTTTTTTCATCTTTGGACGTGTAAGGTTGCTGGGCAATAAAAATCCAAACAACACTGAAAAGTCTGTGCTAAGTAAAACCTGGATTTAAAAATGCAAGTTATTCCAAATTCATGTTACTAGATGTGCAATCTCAAGTCCTCAGAGAGGTGTAAATGCCATGACTGAGATAAGGCACCTTACTGCCCTGGGGTGCAACCTTGACTTCTGAAGTATACTGAACTGTAAGTAAACATGCAAGACTTGACTCCTGAAGTGCACTGAACTAGAAACTCCAGCTGCTCACAATGGAAGGTACTTGCTCTGTTAACAGATCACTGAAGAGTGATCATGTCATGAAGATGTGCTCATTATGCAATATAAGAACAGCTATTCTATTTCAAATCATCCCTCCAAAGCAAACATGATCAGCAGCTCTGGGAAACTCCACAAACACATAAACAGGCTTTATTTAATATCAAAACCAGCAGGTTTGGTATGCAGGCACAGCCCATATTAATACTAGAAACTGCTTGGAGGAATTGACCATAATCCTGCTAATTAAAGAGAAGTGTTAGAAAGCCTGGGTACCGCTTTGATTTAGCAGTATTCTTTCCAAATATTGACTGTATCTTGTTCAAAACAAGAGCAGTGCCCTCACAACTAAACAGCAATTGACAGGTTTTGTAAATAAACATGCCGTTTCTTTGCCGACACAACAGCAGAAATGAGAGGACTGGGCAGTCACTGACCATATGAAGTTCAACAAGGGAAAGTGGTAGATTCTGCACCTGGGTTGAGGCAACCCTGGATGTACATACAGACTGGGGAATGAGATACTGGAAAGCAGCTCTGTGGAAAGGGACCTGAGGGTCCCGGTTGATGGCCAGTTGAATATGAGTCAGCAGTGCCCTGGCAGCCAGGAGGGCCAACCCTGTCCTGAGGGGCATCAGGCAAAGCATCACCAGCCAAGCAAGGGATGGGATTGTTCCGCTCTGCTCTGCACTGGTGGGGCCTCACTTGAATATTGTGGCAGTTTTGGCCACAATATAAGAAATACATTAAGCTATTAGAGAGTGTCCAAAGGAGGGCAACAAAGAGGGGGAAGGGCCTTGAGAGGAAGCCATATGAGGAGCAGCTGAGGTCACTTGATGTGTTCAGCCTGGAAGAGGAGACTGAGGGGAGACCTCATTGCAGTCTACAACTTCCCTGTGAGGGGAAGAGGAGGGGCAGGCACTGATCTCTTCTCTATGGTGACCAGTGACGAGACCGAAGGGAATGGCCTGAAGTTGTGTCAGGGGAGGTTTAGGTTGGATATAAGAAAAAGGTTCTTCACCCAGAGGGTGGTTGGGCACTGGAACAGGCTCGCCAGGGCAGTGGTCACAGCACCAAGCCTGACAGAAATAAAAAGGCATTTGGATGATACTCTCAGGCACATGGTGTGACTCTTGGGGATGGTCCTGTGCAGTGTTAAGAGTTGAACTTTATGATCATTGTGGGTCCCTTCCAACTCAGCATATTCTGTGTAAAGAAAACCCTACATTTTCATATTTGTTAATTTGTTAGATGTCATAGTCTTTAAAGCAGAATAATAGCTTGCAGTCTTAAACAATAATACTAAAATGTGCAACACATTTTTGTGAGCCGGGGTGTGGGGAGGAAGGGACTAACTACTGCAGAGAAATTCCCACTTGACACCTGTCATGATAATCCCACATCAATAAGCAATGATGTAAAACATTTACAAGCAATATACAAGGAACAACCACTGTGGTTTCCAGTCAGGATGATGACTATCACCAAAGTAACCCTGTGGGATTCAGACATAAAGTTAGGTCCCGTGTTTGTAAAGATGAACTCCTCTGAACTCTGCAGCCAGACATTAAAGTCCCACTGACATCAAGGGACACTTGCAAATCATCACAGGACTACTACCACTCTAGACCCCAAGCACAGGTACGCAGCCAAATGTATTCATGCCATTTATTTTTGACAACACACAGAGCGTGCCTTTTACTTCAGCTACTCATTTCTCCCTAATTATGCCAGAAGACAATTTATAACAATAGGTATTAGTCAATTATTCCTGAAGAAAAGTGGATGACTGCTTCGAATTACACAAATTCCAGAAATACTCATATACTTTGCACTTTTATCGCAGGAAATTTATGCCAAGATTCAGCAGCCCCTATGAACGTTAGCTTCACCACCTACTTCAAAACTAACAGTCGGAAGAGCTTTGTTCACCACCTTCCCTCAACAACCAGGGAAGAATGACTATCTTATCAGACTGGAGACCAGCTGCATGTGATAATACCCAGTGTGGTCTACCAATTAATTATCTATCATCTATTAAATGTGTACTAGTGACCATCGTTTAGGTGTCCTGCAGAAATTAAAAGACATAATAATTCAAATTTGGATAAGCAGACAAGGAAAAAAGCAGAGGCTGTCTGAGGAAAAGCCGTGCTGCATGTGTCAAGAGCAGACACCAGCAGAGAGAGCCCTCAGAGAGGTGAGAGGTGGCTCTGGGGAAAGGCGTGAGAGTGAGGAAACCCCAACTCCACGTCCAACCAACTTTCCTCTGCATGATTTATAAAAAGGAATGTCTTAGGGACGTAGCTCCTGCTTCGGTGCACAAGCACCCCTGGCAGCGCTGCACCCGCAGCTCGGGATGGCTCAGCCACACGGCCTATCACAGCGTGCAGGGCTCCGACCGGGCGGACCCCGGGCCGTTCCCCCTCTCAGGCGAAGGACATCCTTCGCTGGCGAGCGAGCGGGCAGGGGTCTGAGACCAAACGCTGTCCGTCCTCCCACCTCTTTCTCCTCAGCTCCCTTCCCCAGCGGCCGGTCCCCCTTCCCGCTTCGCCTTGCTGCGTCTCGCCTGCCCTCTCCGGGACCTTCCCTCCCGCCTGGCCCCTCCACCCCGGCCCAGTACGTACAAAACCACCAGGGCAGCCCCACGAAGGGCTGCGGGGCCCAACACTCACCGCGCCACCGTCGCCGTCCTCCGCCCGCTGCTCCTGTCTCCTGCCGACAGTGGGCGACCCCTGCAGCAGCTGCTCCAGGCAAGCGGTGCTGGGCAACGAAGAGCTCTTCTGGTGGGACAGGTGCGCCCCAGGCCGGCGCCCCTCCTTCCCGCTCGCCTGCCCCTCATCGCCGGCGACCGGCACTAGCCGGCAGCCCGGTGGCGGCCCCTTGCCCTGGGGAAGCAGGTGCTCCCGCAGGCGGCGCAGGGCGGAGCCGGACTCGCCGTCCGGCTCTAGCGGCTCAGCGGCCGAGCAGCAGAGATTGGGTTGGGAGGACGAAAAGACGCGGTCCAGCACTTGCCGCCGCCGCTTGAAGCCGCTCCACTTTGCGCCGGGCGGCAGGTCCCCCTTGCCGCTGGTCGGGGGCGGTGCGGGGGGCTCCGCAGTGCGGCGCTCGGTTCCTGCCCGCCCGCCGCCGCTCCGGCCCTTACCCCCCAGCTGCAGGTTCTTCCACAGCCGGGCCTGGAAGGATACTGCCGACTCAGATTCGCTGGGCTTTCCCGCGGTGGTCATCTGGGGCTCCTTGCCTGCCTCCATCCTTCTTCTGCGACGGAGGCGGTGGCGGCAGCAGAGCACGCCGGAGCCCGGCGCCTACTCTCCGGTGCTGGGCGGGCCGGAGCGGAGCGCCCGCCGTCGGGAACGAGCGCAGGGTTCCACCGCGCCGCCCTCCACTCAGAGTGGCGCGACCGAGGGAGGCTGGAGCTGCAGCGCTGACGTTGAACCTAAAAGAAGGACGAAACCCTCACCTTGGCCCAGCCGGGCGGAAAGTTTGCCTTCCTAGGCCCCCCACCCTGGCTGTACCCTCGGTGGCAGCGGGCAGCGCGAAGCGAGGTGCAAGGGGAGCAGCGGCTCGGCTATGTATACGTGCGGCAATGCACATGAGGACGTAGCAGGAGGGGGCTTATCCTGCCCACCTCCCCATCTATTTTCTGCATTGGACACAGCTGCACCGTACGAGAGGCTTGGAGGGCAAACGGCTCCGGAGGTCTCCGCGGAGAGCGAGGGTAGGGAGTGTCTGCGTTGTGATATCTGCGGTCTCCTTTGGGGTCGGGGTACACCCAGACCCTGTGTGAAGGTGGGAACGTGAAGTGAGTCCCCGGCCGGGCAGACATCGTCCCTAAGCCGCGGCAACCTTGTGGAGGGAAGGTTCAGTGGGATTTGCTCGTGCAGGTACAGTAAACGCTGCAGAAAATAACCGGCCTCGTCACCGGCTCTGCGCTTCGGCAGCGGTGGGCGCAAAATGCAGGGCACGGCCAGGCAGAACCCGCCAGATATGGGCGTTTGCCAGTCTCGTATTTTTTAAATTAAAAAAAAAGTTGTTTTGTCATTGCAGCATACTGGATTAGTAGCCCCGTCACTGCATTTTTGGATGCTTAACGCTATCTAAAGTGTCTTTTTTTAATTAAAATAATACCAGCAGGATGATTTCAGAACAAGTCTTTACGTTCCATGAAACAAACAAGCAAAAGAAATCTTTTGGTGTATAGTGAGCCATACTTTTATGTAGGGTACTTTTGGGTTTCATTTCAAAAGACACTTCTTCACACCATTGAGGTTTTGGCCACCTGTATTCAACTTTCCCAAAAAAGTTTGCAGCCAGGCGTTTGACAGTACAACTTTTGCTGAACAGAACAGGAAGAATACAAATTAAAAGTATTGAGATAAAATGGGTGCTTTCAAATGATTGGGGGCTTGGAATTGTATCTAAAGTATTTGAGAAAATAGCCAAAATAACTTCTGAACCACTGGAGGTTGTTTTTGATGAGTCCTGTCAGATAAATGACATTTCAGGACCAGGAAAAGCCAAAGATAGTCGTAGCAAAAAAAAAAATTCAAGATAGAAAATGACAGATAGGTCAGCCTACTTTGATCCCTGTAAGTAAATCTAAATTATTAGCTTCTACTACCTAAAAGCAAAACCATCAGGTAGCAAAGCCCGAATGGATCAAGGTCTGGAGGAAGCTTATGTGTCAGAATTTTTGAAATGACATCTTTAAATTAAAGAAGAAACGTGCTAAAATGGAAGCTCTTTAAAAGGTCTGCTTTCTTGTAAATAATGGGTTTACTCAATGAGCAGGAATCAAGAGAATAAAATATGAATTTAGTTCTTCCCTTTTAGTAGTGAAAAAGACTACAGAAGTATTTCAATATATACATGTGCCTTGTGTGTCACTTTTTGTTTTCACATTACAGTCAAAACATAGAATAAGCAGCTTTTCAGGTAAACAGCGTTTTCTGTTAAAATTAATACTCTTCACAAAGCCAATAGGTATAGAGAACTACAATATTCTGTTCAAAAGAAATTGTTATTTATCAAAATACTGAAATACTCTGATATCTTTAAATGACAGTTATTTTCACAAGTGATCACATTTTCCTTTTCAAGAAAAAGAAAGACCAGAAATTTGTTGTTTGTGTAGACATATTCCCTACAGAAAGTAATCTCGCAAGTAGAACAGTACATGGATGCTATTTGTCTGGGAGTGGTGTACACAAGCCTCAATATGCCTTGTACTGTGTTTTTATGATCTGTGCATTGAGTGGTCCCAAATAACGTGCTGGCAAGCCTCCTGATTCTTCTTCCACATAAACCAGCATAAGCTTTCCTTACATTAAAATTCTGTCATTACACTGTAATTTCCAAATTGGTCTAATTCAACCAATTATCAACCAACCTTTTTATCCAACCAGCAAGTAGATTTGCTTATAAAAGGATCAAAGGAGTTTAGGCTGTTTAGTTGCAGAAATACTCATTGTCCTGGGGTTGAAGGACATCTGGGGTGAGAAGGCAGTATGTGGCTCTGCTGCAACAGGCAGAGTGAGATTATTCTAGAGTTAATTCAAAGCAGTTCACTATAAACAGTTTTACAACAAAATGAGTCATTCTGCACATTGAATTCTCTCTGAGCTATGTTTTTTTAAGTTGAAGCAGAACCTAGCAGAAAGATCATAGGAAGACTTCAAACAATATTCAAATAGAAATCTCAATGTTTAACAAAACCATGGGTTTAACACCTGTGCAGTTGAGAATGATACTTCTAAACATACAAATAAACCTTTATTAGCCTTAGAAATAAAAGAAGGCTATCTGAAAATACTTGTTTACCCCATATTGCTTCAAAGTTTTATAAGCTAAAACAAAACAGAACAAACAAACAAACATAAAAGAATGATGTGGTATTTCAAACAAGAAACCAAGGAGAATATGTTTTTTGTTTCCAACATATAAAGTATACCTATCAAAAAGGAAGAACATTTTCTGGGTAAGGCAGCTATCAGTCTTGTCAGAACTGTATTTCATTTATCTATATATGTCATTACTCTAATTAGTTTAATTTAAACTGATAAAACAAATGTACTGCTCAATACTAAGCACCATGCATTTTTTTTTTAAATATTTTCTAATGCTTTTTAAGACTCTGACCCAAAGCCCCAGATTTCTCTAGTTATTTAGGTCAAATAAAAGTCTTTGGTTTGGTTTGGTTTTGCTTATTTCTTGAAAAAAAAAGTTACTTTGTTGCTTCTGATAGTTAGGTAATTATTTGTAGGTATTTATATTTCAAAAGACACTTAATTTTTTAGTTAACACCTCTTTTTGAAACACCCTCTCTTCTCCCATCATTCAGAATATAAAATACAGCGAGAATGGTAATATGGAAATACATACCAGACATATTTGAAGGCAGTATTGGAAGATGGCCTTAGGCTCAAAAGCTGAGCATGATTTTGTTCTTCTAGTCTAGAACCACATTTTTAACACCACTTGCACATCATTTTGCCTTGTTTTTTCTCTGTGTTTCTTCAGTCTGAATTATTATGGATTTTTGTTTCTTTTTTCATCAGACTTGTGTTTCAGATGGAAAAGTTCTTGTAACGCAGTTTTTAAGTACACCCTCAAATGTTGGTTTTTGCTTGATTTTATCTCCACACTAACAAATGAACATAGGCATCCCAGTAAACAAATTCAAGTCTTGTCATGTTAAACAGTATCTCAGGCAATGAGTTCTCCCCAGCCCATTGTAAGAAGTTTCATAGTATGCAGACAAACACATACTCTTTAACTCTTGTCCTCCACAGTGAAAATATTTTTACCTGAAACTTTCTAATTGAGATTCAGTGAGAGTCAAGAAATAGACTGTTGTAGCCAGTACAGAATATTGTAGCCAGAATAGTGAAGAGCTTTAGAATATTACAAGTATTGAAAGTGTGCCTGAAGCTTCAGGCAAGCTTAGCTGTAGACAGTACTACAAGTCCTGTTTTCACCCACAGCTGCACAGTAATGAGAACATTTCTTCTTGCATTTTATACCAGTAATCCTGTTTCTGCTCTTCTAATTTGACTAAACATAGCTTCTCACAAAACCAGTTGCAACTTAGCTCCACAAAATGTTTCATCATCTTAATGTAGTTTTGAGTATTTTTATCCAGCTACGGGGTTTTTTGGCAGTAATGATAACAGTACAGATTCAACCACTAACCTAGGATAGTGCAGGCTTCAAAATGTATTCCTGAAGTGAGAGAACCCTCCTTATGACAAAGTACTGGGAAGAGTCTAAATTGAACTGTTATGAAAAACTGAGTCAACTTACTGGAGATTAATTTCCCTTCATTTCATGTACATCTTTGTCTCTAATATTTTAACCGTATTGCTAGCCTTCTGCTAATGTTCCTTAGCTATTTCTTTGATTGTTGTTGTTGATACCTGACACAGTTTCTTTAATAACATGTACAGGAAGGTCTAATGCAGCTCCTGGGAATAAAGGAGAGAAAAAGCAGAGTCACACAGCATTGGTGTATCATAAGCCATGTGCAGCAATTCAAACCATGTAGTCAGACCATATTCCGGTCTACACACAATGGTAGAAAATCCAGCGAGACGTTCTCACAGCTGAGAAGAAGCAGGCTGACTGACGGGGGGAGAGCTGTAACCCCCCTTATGCATGACCCAGAAGGACCACTCTGCATGCAAGTCACAATGTGGCACAAAATGGCCCTTTATTGAACACGGACACAGGCTTATAAACAGAGAGCAGGGATCTTTCTAGAACTTAGGGAGGAGATTGGGAGGAGTACTCAAAAGAGCGGCCAGTCATGGTAACAAGGGGCGGAACCTATCTAAACATGGACAAATAGAGAAAGGGTTTGTATAGAACCAATAGGAGAAAAGGTAATGGGTACAGAGAAGGAAATCATATATTCTCATAGTAAAACACATTATGCCAACAAGAGAACAATTGCACAACCAAGTTAAACACTGGAAACAGACACTCTTGTGGTTATGATAATCATATCTTGTGCATGACAGCATAAGTGCACTGCGAGATATTTTCTTCTCTCTCCGATCTCTCCTCATTAAGTCTCTTCCACCAGTCGTAGGAGTCTCTTAGGGCACCTCCAACAGCTGACCCTACTAGAGGACCAAGTATCAAGATCTGGTACTTCCGATGTTAGCAGATGTTTTTCCCCTTCAGATAGGGAAAGGACAGGAGGTAACAGCTTTAAACTGAAAGACGGTAGATTTAAATTAGATACTAGGAAGAAAGCTTCACTGTGAGGGTAGTGAGGCACAGAACAGGTTGCCCAGAGAAGCTGTGAATGCCTCATCACTGGAATTGTTCAAGTGTTCACGGAACAAAATGATCCTTCAGGTCCTTTCCAACCCAAACCATTCTATGAATCTGTGATTCAGATCTGCAAGACTGAATATACAGCTCTTTTATTTTTGAGTTCTGGTTTAAATTGCAGCAATGTTAGTACTAAATTTTAATATTAATTTAGAAATTTTATAAGGCTTCATTTTTATTCTAAACTTGTCTGGCATCTTCAGTATTTCCCTAGTTAATACATATAAATATTGACAAATCTGTATTTGATACATTTCAAACTACTCTTGGCCTATTTTATATCGTATCTGTGTTCGTTTTATAATATGAAAAATATATGTAAAGAAAATTATATCCTTAAATGGTTTGTAGGGTATTCTGTAGTATTACATATTTTGGCCTATTCTATGACGCTCTATCTTGCTAGCATGACAAGTATTTTTGCAAAATAAAATATGTCCATCAATTGTTCTTTTTGATTCTATGATTCTTCTCAGCTTCAGCCTTAGATTTTTATTCCTATATGGTAAAACCCATCAGTTCTTATGATTCAGTACTAATAGTCATGTTGGCCTTTAAAATTATTTTTAATGATTGACTCAAGTAGTTTTATATCATTGCAAAATCCCAAGTTCATAAACTATTAGATCAATGGCAAAACCTTAAAATGCTTCCACTGCTCCTCAACATTTTCTTTAGGACAGGTTTTGGTGTTTCCTTCAGTATCTGTCAGGGTTAGTGGGACAGCTGTAGCTCTTTCCTCTTTCAGTCCTTCTGAAATCTCTTCTATATGGGTCTTGCTTTTAGGTCTTTGCCTAGCTTTCAGAGAAATGTCATGATTCACTGTGGAACCTATGTCTTCGTAACTCGTATGTCTCTCCAGGTATTAAGTTCAGGCTTCTTTATTTCCTTCCTTTGCATGCACAGTAGCCACTGAGTTCAAAGTCTTCTTAGAATCAGAATGTCATTTATTTTAGCTATAGAAACAAAAGGAAATATTATTAAAAATTATAAACTGTAGATACTTTCCATATTCATCTTCTGTTGCCATCTCAGCCTCAAATTCTGCTTGGCTCCTTAGCTATCTTAATTCTTTTTACAGTTAAAAAGTACAGTTTTAGTCTTTGTCAGTATTCTGTATTTTTACCCTTTGACAAAAAAGCATGTCTGTGTGTTCATCTACATGTTAAGTATCTTGGATGTTCAGAGTAAATCTTCTTGGCAGTAGTCCCTGACAACTTTCACATCTCTGTTGAAGCATCATCAGTGGTGCCCATTTTTCAATTCCTGCTAGTTCTTTGAGGTGTCTCCTGTTGACCCTGTATAAATTATATGAGGAACTGACTGCATACACCATAAATGAGAGTTCCAAATACTGCAATACCCAGAACATTTACTGATCTTTATGGTCAATGCACTTAATCTATTTCAACTACCATTGAACAAATTCAGAGAAACTAATTTTTTTCTTGTCTCCTAAACTTATTCATAGGTCATATTCATAGGTCATTTCTGCTTAAAATCATTTCCCCTCCCAACAGCCTTCTTCCTTTGTAAGCTCTCAATATCCCAAGGAAATGTAAGGATTTTTATAGGGGTTTTTTTGACTTAACAATGCTCACATTTAGAATTGCCTCCTGATTCTGCTAGTGGCACTGGGGTCCTGCAACACAATGAGCAATTTCAATTTCAGTTGAAATGAGAGACTGTGGAGGACTCTTGTGGTCTTCTTCATTTCCTGCTGCATCCCAGCACTGGCATTAGGAGTAGTGGAAAAGGAAAAAGTTGATTGGAGACTCATTTGGAACTTGCATGTAAATATATATATAATCTGAATCACAGATACTGTGAGAGTATAAGAAGGACAGAAGCGGCTGATGAGACAGGAACTGTCTCTCTTTGTCCTGGGGCTGTGGCTCAGAGGAGTTCGCCACCTGCCCGCTGTAGCTGTGGGGATCTGCTTTGCTGCCACCGCCCGCCTGCTACCAGTTGCCACAGGTACCTGCTTTGCTGCCACCACCTGCCCACTGCCAACCTCCATGGGGACCTGCTTCACTGCTGCTGCCACTGCTGCCACTGCTGCCACTGCTGCCACTGCTGCCAGCATCTCTGCCCAGAGTCACCGTTCTGCATGGCTGCCACAACCGTTGTTGCCACTCATGCAGCTGCAACTCTGCCCCACCTACGTCGTGATCATGTGACCACGTTGGGACTGTGTTGCATTTTGGGTGACAGTTTTTTTCTGTTATTGTTTGGTTGTTGTTTTGTTCTGGTTTGTTCTTTGTTTTTCATGAAATTGTTATTAATTTTCATATGCCAGTGGAATGCCTCATAATTTAAAAAAAAATTTGTAATTTAGGGGGACGAGTTTCTATTCCATTGGAGGTCCCACCTCCTGGGACACATTGTCAATAAACCAAGATACCCACCCACTAAGACTAGGCATGATTCTTGCGATTTTCCCACTAAGCAAAAATTTTCAGGAAACTGATCAGTATCATGTAAATGGCTTACAAGTGATTGAGATCACACCTTTGTGAAATCTATGTCATCCAAAATGCAGAATGGTCGCTTCATTTTGCATGTTCAGTCCTGGGTATGTACATTCTAATGTGAGCTTGTTTCATAACTGCAATCAAAGCTTTCCAACATGTTAACCTAGAACTTTGTCATATACAGTCAAGAAGAATAGGTATACCACCTAATATTCAGCACCTGTTCTCCTTGATGTGTTATTGGAACTACAACTTACCCTTCTTTGTACTCATTACTGATCAGAAAAGGCTTGTTGTCAGACAGGGCTAACTTCTTGTCTTGTACAAGCAGGCATCAATAAAAGACGAAACAAAAGTAGATGTGTTAAGGCAACAGGTGTAATTACTGGTTTGTCTCATATGACATTAAGAGAGCAGTATTTTTACATCTGTGAATACATCTGAAACAGACTCTGTCTGAAATGAAGCTGAAAAGCCTTTTAGCTTCTGGCTGAACAATTTTATGCACCAGAGAACACTCTGAAGCCCCAAAAAGCAGTACTTGAGCATTGCGGAAAGTTTCTGGTCCGTTCATATCTGTTGAATTGAGAAGCATCATGGACCTGGGTTGATGCGTTGTGGGTGAATCACTGGGGTGCATCACACTGGCAATTACTCTGGAAAGTGATTTGATGCTTTTATAAGGTGATGGACATTTTCCTGATTGATCTTAAATATTTGAATAGCATACACAGACATAAAACTGTTTCCTGCTTAAAAACTTCAGCATTTCAAAATTTTTTATGTCTTTCTGAGTTAATGTAGTATCTCTGTATATCTGTTTGTATCACTCTCTGTTTAACTCTGTTTATCCCTGTGTATCTCTGTATAGCTGATGCATTCCAAATGAAAAAAAAAAAAACCACAAAAATCTGTTTTTTTCACTATATTTTGTTATAATCTGTTTTCAAGAAAAGTGGACTTCTCATATTGCTGAAGTATCTGCTGTATGAAACGCAGCCAGGCAGTACTGAAAATGGGCGGTTTTCATGTGTATAGTGTCTTCACTAGGAGGTTGCAAGAAGATGCCAGAGCATTTCACTTATTCTTGTGGTCCTGGGGAGACAACACTGAAGATGTGGAGGTAGTCCAAGAAGAGGAGAGGAGTTGTCCCTCTAATCTGGCAACAGCCTCATTATTCAATTCGGGTAAGCTAATTTTCTGCAGAACTTTATGTTCTTTTTACTTGCAAACCTATTAAAAGCAAATCTACTAGTTATACAGTAGCAGAGTAAGTATTCACAATCCTTGTTCTACTACTTTGCAGAACGGCATTTTTACTTTGATCAGATAATTTAAGAAATCCCCATTGTCTGAAAAGTTATGATCAGAAAACTTAACCTGGAAAAGCAGATATTTAGAAAAAGTAGACTACCTGAAAGAAAGGTAGTTTAAAATATATCAAACAAGGAGAAAAAAAGAATATCTGTGTAAGATGATTTGCTTGGCATAGTGATCCAAAATGCTGTAATCTGTAATGGGAATATTTTTGAGCAGAAAAAAATAGTTTATTTTGAAACAAAGAACAATACAGATACATTTTTTCCACTAAATGTGTGGAATTATACCCACGTATGTGTATATTTATAAGTACACAGGGGAAACCCAGAGATCAAGAGGGTTTGCCTCTGTTTCCCCACTTTGTGCTATGTTTTCTGATGGACAGGAAGTGGGTTAGTAGAAAAGTAAGGAGCAGAACAGCAGAGCTGTGCTGCGTGAGATATCAGTCCCACACCTTTAACTGGGAAGGACCAACCTAATTGTCTAGACTGCTTCTGTCAGGACTTTGTAATTATACAAAAAGCCAAAAGTAGCTGGCATTTAGGAGACAGGCATCTTCTAAGACCAATCTGGTTTGGTTGTGCTACATAAAAGAGACTTCTTAGCACCCAGAATTTGGAAGAAAACTAGAAATTACTGTTTGACTTGAAAGGTTTTCCATACCTTATGGTTTGCACAGGAAAAATTTGGTCTCTCAAGGTTAATACATTACTGCTTTCACAGCTTTTATGCATCTAGTAGTTGCAGGATGATAAACTCTCCCAATGAGATTGTTCCTTCTGCCTGTCCCCGTGGAGCAGCATAGTGAGCATTTTGTTCCTTTGGACCATTGTGTGTAGATGTGGGATATAATAGGGATTCAAGGCTACATATTTGTGCCAAGCTATAGCTCTTTCTTACAGCATGATAAGCTCTTCCAACAGCATCTCAAAATATGGAAGGTGGGTGAGCTGCCTTTATCCTCTGATACCCAAATTCCTCTTGTGAGGAATAACCACATTGCAAGTGCTCTCATAGCCCAGATGCCCTTTCCATCATTTCACTGCCACTAATCCTTCCAAGCGTTTCTCTGTCTTTTTCTTTTAATTCTTTTCTGCATGTTATTTAATCTCTCATTATCTCTTCTTTTGACTTGTCTGCTTTTTCAGCGTTCTCTTTGCCTTTTCATTTTTAGCAAAATCAGAAATTTTGTCAAATTGAGTCCTACAGTCTGTCATAGCACATTTTAACTCTGAGTGCCAGATGTAAGAAGTTTGAAGTGTCAGAACACTTTAGGGAATATTATGATGAAAAGTAGAAGGGTAAAATCATCTAAGCAACACTTGCACATTTTCCTGTTTGCTTATACTAGATAGATAAAGACATCTTTTTCAAAAAATATTTCATTTCTTTCTTACTTGTGATGTGCTTTTTCTCCTGTTGATATTTTCTCCGTCCTTGAAAGTATCCATGAGAACCACGAGAAACTCAGTCATTGGCAGGAAATTAGGAATTAAGTTTAATGATTTCCCTTTCATAATGAGTTCTTTTTATGTGTTTTTCTCAAAGAACCCATGACAACAGCTGGTCAAAGGGATAATTACACATAGAAAAAAATTAATATTTGTCTAATGAAATTAATGTGAACATTTTCAGCTATTGAATGTTGTTAGAAATCATTTGATGGATAATGCATTCCAGAAATGGCAACTACAGTCCATAAAACAAATTGATTAAAAAATATTAATTTTTATTTAAAATAGATGTACAAATAGCTACAATACAGGTTCACTGGCAACTACTTCAATGTTCACATTTTTGTAGACTTTGCACTCTTGGAGGGTACAGTACTGTTTAGGTATTTAAACAGTGTGCACTGTTTAGATGGTGATGTACAGAGCTATGCCATGATATGAATGCCTGATTATTTGACCTTAAGGCATTTAACTATACACTGACACATACAGAAAACTCATCCAGAAGACTTTTAGAAAAACCTGGAAATTAATTTGTACCAGACAGCCTAAGCTGCAAAGCTCTCCAACGAGCTACAGCTCCTGGGATTTAAGGCTACAGCCCTTACTGCACATCCAGAATCCTGAAAACCCTGCATGTTTGTGGGAGTCCCATTTCAAAAGCAGCTTCCCAGCAGTGCAGATGCTACTTGCCTGAGAGGTGCTGGTGTCCCCAGCCTCCCTGCTGAGGTGCTGCTGGAAGCCAAGGTCACCTGCAGCCCCAGGAGTGCCAGCAAGGGCACCCCAGTGGAATCTCACCTGCATTTCTACACACCTTTGTCAAACCAATATATTCATGTTTCCAAAGGTATAGTGCAGGCTTGCACTATAGTACCTTTCTGAGACAGCTGTACAGGACAGTTCCTGTATCAACTTTCAGGAAAGAGCAACTACATTTCTGAATTCAGTGTTTGTGAAGAAAACCTTGTATGTATGGCAAAAAAATATCTATTGATCAGTCATGTCATCTTCAGTAAGACAAAAATTAACTACAGGACACAGCAGCAGTCCTTTTTGTTGCTTTTTCTTTCCTTATGCTGCAGTGTGGGTTGGATGTATATTCTTTAACACCATCCTTTTAAGGGCTTTAAGGATGTAGCATCTTTCGTCTCTGATGTTTGGGTTAGTGGTAACACTACCTCAGGTTTAATACCAGTGACCCAAAACATCTGAGATGGAATATACTACAGACTAGCATCCTTCCTCTCTGAAAAAATCCCTTAGCAGGTTGTTCAGCCGGTCTGAAAACTGTTTAGGAAAAAACACAGTAACAATAAAGATAATATTTTTTTATCCCTAATCGTGAGGGCTGGGATGCTGAAGTACACTTACTCTGTCATGATTCTCACCTGCTAGTCTCCAGATCCTGTTTCCAAGACAGACATGTTTCTAAACACAAAGAACAAAACAACATCTTGTAAAATTCAAACTCCCTGTGACGTGCATAATTTTTAGTTTTAAATTAGTTTACCAAAAAAAGAAGCCAAAATGGATATAAGGGCCATATTCTTCACTTTTAATCTAAGTTTTACAGTGAGTCGTTCTAGCTTGGTCTTTCTAGTGTCTTGTTATTGGTATGGATTTCCAGTGGAAAATGATGGTGTGGAATAGAGCTTATAAAAAATATTTCTCTGCCTTTCACTTTGAGCACTGTTTGGTTTCTTTAGTGTACAGAAAGCTGGCTTGTTTTTTATTCTGCTATGGTATGAGTTCTTAGATCTGCAGGAGACTTTCCAGGGCCATGCATATCTTAATTAATGTAACACTTACTTCATAGACATGTTGAGATGCTTATTTAATGCAGCGTTTTACAGTCAGGGAGAAAAGAATGACAAAATACAGCCAACTGTTATTTTACCCAAAATTTGATGTCTGTCTACTAGGAAAAGGGCTAAAAGGGCTACATTTTGTAAGAAATAGAATGTGAGTACATGGTTACCATAAGAGGAGACTATTCTGTCATCATCATGGCTAGGCTTTGCGAACGAAGATTTTGGGAAAGGCTCTATCCACATTTGTTGCAAGCACGCTGGTGGCTAATAAGGCCAATATGAGATAGACATGTCCAATTACAAAAGGCACAGCAGAAAGACTCCTTAGGTGGTATATTCTGCAAGGCACGATTCTTTCTGCGTTGTCTTTTCTCCTCAAGAGCGATCCTGTGTGCGTTCTCAAAGGAAGCAGCAGCGTTATAGATGGTGTGTGTCTCCAGGCCTCCCAACTTGAGGCCAGAGTAGACCAGTTATGTTGAACAATATGGCCAAGGTTGAGATGCTGCTTCAGGGAGTCCTTGTATCTGTTCTTTGGGGCTCCTCTCTTGCAGCAGCCGGTGGCAAGTTCACCATAAAACACGATCTTAGGGAAGTGGTGGTCCTTCATCCTGGAGACGTGTCCTGCCCAGCGCAGCTGTGTTCTCAGCAACATGGCCTCAATGCTTGTGACTGCTGCTTGTTCTAGAATAGACATATTAGTCACATAATCTGACCAGTGAATGTTTAGGATTGTACGGAGACAGCGCTGATGGAAGCGTTCTAGGAGATGTAGGTGGTGGCGGTAGATGACCCATGATTCGGATCCATATAAGAGAGTAGACAGCACTATGGCTCTGTAAACACTGATCTTTGTACTTTTCTTCAAGTGTTTATTACGCCAGACTCTTTTATGGAGTTTTCCAAAAGCACTATATGCCTTTGCTAACCTGTTGTCTATCTCTCCATCAATCTTACCATCCAAGGTGATGAGGTAATTAAACTGCTGGACTGATTTGAGCTCTGATTGGCCAATGGTGATATGGGGATGATGGAAGACTTCCTGAGGTGCAGGTTGATAGAGAACTTCTGTCTTCTTTAAGCTGACTTCCAGCCCAAAGAGCTCAGCAGCGTCTGCAAAGCAGGATGTTAAACGCTGCAGAGCTGCTTCTGTGTGGGCGAAAAGGGCAGCGTCATCAGCATAGAGCAGCTCCCGGACAAGATGGTTTAAGGTCTTGGTGTGGGCCTTCAGTCGCCTTAGGTAGAATAGGCTTCCATCGGTACGACATCGAATGTAGATACCATCCTGATCACTGAGGTCTGCCGTGGCCCTTTGGAGCATCATGCTGAAAAAGACTGTGAATAGGGTTGGTGCAAGAACGCAGCCTTGTTTCACACCATTGGTAATTAGAAAGGGCTCAAGAAAGTGCATTACCATATCTGACTTGGCCATGTTGATCCTCATGGAGTGAGATGATCATTTTAAGGAACTTGGAGGGACAACCTAAACGTTCCAAAATCTGCCATAGACCTTTTCTGCTCACAGTATTGAAAGCCTTGGTGAAATCAACAAAGGTTACATAGAGACCTTTATTCTGTTCCTTACACTTCTCTTGCAGTTGTCTGAGAACAAATACCATGTCTGTGGTACTCCTGTTGGCTCTGAAACCACACTGACTTTCAGGTAGAATTCCTTCTGCTATAGTGGGTATTAGTCTGTTTAAGAGTATTCTTGCCAGGATTTTGCTAGCAGTGAAGAGCAGAGTAATACCACGGTAATTTGAACAGTCTGATTTAATTCCTTTCTTCTTATACAAAGTGATGATGACTGCATCTCGAAGGTCTGATTGGAGTTTGCCTAGTTCCCAACAGTGCACCACAAACTCGTGAAATTTAGCATGGAGTGCTTGGCCCCCATGTTTCCAGATTTCAGGAGGAATTCCATCAACTCCAGCTGCCTTGCTGATTTTCACCTGCTGTATGGCCTTAAGAGTTTCTCCCATAGTAGGGGCAGTATCCAATTCATATTTCACCGGTTGTTGTGTGATGGACTGAATTGCTGAGTCCTGGACTACACGGTTGGTACTGAAGAGAGTCTGAAAGTGTTCAGACCATCGATTCAGAATGGAGGTTTTGTCTGTCAGAAGTGTTTGACCATCTGTGCTGAGTTAGAGGGCTTTGGACCTGCTATGTAGGCCCATATGCTGTTTTCAAGGCCTCATAGAATCCTCTGTGATCACCCATATCTGCGCATAATTGAGTTTTTTCATCTAGATTGATCCACCACTTGTTCTGGATGTCACGGAGTTTCTCTTGGAGCTTGCTGCACGCAAGATGAAAGGCTGCTTTTCTTACGTGACAGGAAGGCATTGCAAGGTGTGCTTGATGAGCAGTTCTCTTCTTCCTCAGCAATTCCGGGATCTCTTGATAGTTTTCATCAAACCAGTCCTTGTTCTTCTTGAAGGAGAACCCTAAGGATTCTTTAGAGGACTGCTGGATGCTGTTTTTAATATGGTGCCAAGTGCTTCAGGAGAGGGACCTATAGAATCTATAGAATGATTTTCGAACCTAGTCTGTATATTAGTAAATTCATTGCTACAGAAGTAATTTTGCATCAGGACCCCACATCCACATTTTTCCCACCTGAAATAGCCCTGCGACACTTGACTGAGATTAACAATAATATGTGTAGACAAGGCTGCAGGTTTTCCTTGTTTAATGAAAGTAGACTGTTGCATGCTGAGAAAGCCTGCTGTCCACAGCCATCATTACCACCACTTTGCAGCTCATGTAATTAGAACTCACATGGGATTGTTTACTGGGCTGCTTCCTTGCACAGACCTAAATACCCTGCCATCCACTGAGATCTCCAAACTGCATGCCTGCCTGGATATGGGCAGTAGGCAGGATGATGCCTGTTTGAAATAAGTCAAAATGACATTTCTTTTAGCTGAATTCAGGTCAACCTGCACTTCAGGGTTAAGCCAAGCTGGGGTACAATAAAAGTTAGCAATATTCTGAAGGAATTTCTAGTGAATTCTTCTGTGCCTCCTCTCTTGTTGCAGCTGATGAACCCTTCTTAGACATCTTCAAGCATTCATCTGAATTAATATATGATGACACATTAATGCAGGAAACATTTTCCTTAGTGAATATGCACAACAAGACAACCCTGTCTTGTTACGCATAGGAAGATAACAATAAATATGTAGACCACCACTTGACATCAAGTCATTTGGGAGTGCATAAATAAGCCATAAAAGTGACAAATCCAGTCATTTACAAATTTTCTAAATAGAATTTAGATCAAATGATAAAGATGTGTTAAAACAATACGTGAGTTTATGAGTAATTTTCTGCTGGAATACACAAATGTTCTCCATCATCATCAGCTTTAGAATTTCACTGCCAGGTAGGAAAAAGTAACGTAGTCCTCCCTGCTGTACTTTGCACTGGGAGTTAAGGTTACCCGAGCTGTCCTAGCACTGCTTAAGGGTAGTAATTAGGATATTTTGCTTCTTCCTTAACAACAGAGGAGGCTATTGACTGCCTTTGGTTATGTCCTGTGTGTCCTTCTGTAGGAAACAGATGAAAAGGGTCACCATATCAGTGGCCTCCACAAAACTGGAGAAATCAACCATCAACATTTTTTGGAGTGATAGTTTCTGTGAAAAGTTGTTTGACATGTGGTAAGTAGATTAAGTATCTTAGATTTCAGGGGAAAATGTGTTGGTGAGATGTTTACTTAGTAATGCTTTGCAAAATTCATCTGATTTTACTGCAACTACCTACATCCTTCTATCTTGGTAAGTGTGACATAGCTGACATTCATTGACATGGACTTAAATATTCACAGCCATAGGAATGTCATGTAATTTGCACTAACATTATTACACTGTACATTTTATATACACTTTGATTTTTTACAAGAAAATTATTTATATTTCCATGTTCCATTGGTTTAAACAAAACTCAATCAAAAAGACAGGTTGGTGTGAAGCAGTATTTATGAGTGCAGCAAAACTTTGCATGATTTTCATAGAAGCTTTTAATTTCCCTGGGTAAATTGCGTAATTCTTGTTAGTCATCACAATGTTCAGCCAAAAATCCCAGAACTATAAATGGAAGAATATTTTAAAATCAAATATACTCAGAGTAATTTTTGAGTGATGAGGAAGGTTGATATTTTTGATAAATCTAACTCTAGTATTTTACCATTCTGGAACAGGATGGGATTTGAGACATGTTTTTTCTTCTACTTTCATCCAGCATGAGGGCAAGTTCCCCTTCTCTTTAGCAACTTATCCTACTTTCATGTTGGTGGTGTCCAGGCAACGCCCCTAGACTTCCTTATGATTATTTTCTTTGCGCGTTTTCCCATCCTAGACTCCATGCCAGTTTCCATCAATTTTAGTTTACTCTATTGGCAAAAAAATATTCTATATTTTTTGATTGAAAAGTATTTGAACCAAATATATTTAATTCCTGCCAACAACTGTAAGCCAAATTTCTTCCTTCAATTACATCCCACAACACATTTCTCAAGTTAACTCTTTTTTCTCTGCTAACCAAAATAACCTCACTCCTGTTGATATTTTTGTGAGTCTCAATACATTTTAGAAGAACATGACTATGTCTGCTCTCTCTGTGGAGATGATTTCATGCTTGTATTTCAAGCTTTAACCCACAGTAATTATCCTTCTCCCTGGCTATCAAGAGAGTCATTCTGCACTGAAGTTCATACAGGCCATGCTCTCACTAAATCTCTCAAAGATATGAGTAAAGTGTTGACCAACAGAGGAGATCATGCTAAAACTAACCCTGCCTCAACCACTGCACGTACTGCAATTTCTGAAATAACTGTGACACCATTATTACAAGAATACTAGGGATATAAGCAGCCAGCTGCCCAAGGAAGCAGTCTAATAGCTGAGCTAAAGCACACAGACAGCATCTCAACAGAGAGTTGTCCTCATGCACAGGTCAGCGGATCCTGAAGCCAGTGCCACTTGTTTCCTGCAGTGGCCGGTGATGACTTGTCTAGTCTGATCCCACTCACTCCCCCAGTTGCCTGCTGTGAGGACTAGCAAGGGTTGGGAGAGTGATAAATAAATCAGAGGCTTTTCAAAGGGACTTAAACTCACTGTGCTGAGCTTCATTACATAAAGTCTTTTCTACTCCTACACATTGACTGAAAGAACAAATTATTTTGAACAAGAGCAGAGATTATGAGAAGGGTGACCTATTTTAGAGCTGCTCGGCCGTTCCTTATTTGTCTTAGTTACTTGGCCAAAATTAAAAGTTTTGGTTTGGTATGTCCAGTGTTAATATCATACTCACCCAAACAGGGACTGATAATTCATTGATAAAAATATGCCATGGCATATTTTACAGAAGACTAGCAGCTACAAACCCACATATTCAATTTTTTTTAAATTTATAATAGTCTGTTTAAAGTCAATATTATATAATTATATTAATATCATTAATATATTATTATTATAACATTGATAACAATAATAACAATAATAATTGCATTACTATTAGTGATGTAGTAATATCAATAATGTGAAATTACACCTTTATCACATGCAGAGCTCATATACTCATGACGAAGGACTTCTGCTGATAATATTGTGTCATATTTCAGGAATGATACTCCCCAGTTCAGTGCCCCTATTGCTTATTAATATAATAAGTAAATAAATTATACAGACCCAGCTAGATGGTTGAAGGTTCACTGCCAAATCCTCTTTATTCAAATGAGACAACAGCTTAGATATATGTTAACACGTCCCACCATGTGACCTTAACACCCAATCGCCATGGGGATATCACTGCCCATGTGATAGAGTGCTTGGGAAACTACATCTCCCAGGGTGCTGTTCAGCACCCTTCCTGAAACCCGACCCCTACATATCCCCCTTTCTTTTTTATTACAAGTGATAGAACAATTTTTAACATTACGACAAGCAACATAACAATTCTTAACTTTTTTCTTAAACTTATTTTAACCATCTGTGTAATCAGGGCCTAACATGATAAGGCCTTTCTTGAAATTGTTCATATAACTTTACTAACAGTGCAACTTTTATAATTCCACAAACAGTGCAAGTGTAATACGCAAGTTCACTTAGGACTTTCTACCTAAGGTTTTATGTGTATCTGGGATAAACAACAACTTTATTATCTTAGGGCTTCAGCAAAACTGGGTTGAACATCGACTTCCACTTCCCCAATGGCCTGCATGTAATTGGTAGAAATTCAACTCCATTTCAAGGAAAGGGCCCTTAGAGAACGAGTGTTGTGTTATGCAAGTGTAATTTGCTCAAGGCACATGAAGCACAAAGTATTTCCAAGTCATGTTCACACAGCTTCTCTCATTCATAGAGCTTTCACATTCATACATAAGTGGCCACTTTAGTAATTTCTTATCCATGCATACTTAGAATTTTTATTATGCTTTTATTTAAATCACGTAGTTTGGGGGTTTTAGTGGTTATTTGCCATGGCCTGGTGGGGAAGGAAATAGGGACGCGACACTGCACAGAGGGGTCCAACAAGGTGGAAGGTTGGGGTGCAATGGCCACTTTATTAAGAGGAACGAGAACTTATATAGGGTTCAGGTGAGGGAGGTCCAATAACCGGGGCAGAGCATAGGATGGACATCTCAGGGTACAACAGGATTGGGGAGTAGGGAGAAGGAGGGAGGAACCTGGGAGGAGTCAGGTGCTTGGGACCAACGGGAGCTCACTCCGCACTGCAGCATTTTTCGACCAATCAGTGTGGGATGAGCGGGAAAGCAGGGGAGAGCAAGGGAGTAAACAACTTTTGGCGGGAAACAACTGGGGACAAGTTCAGACAAGTCTGGGGTAATACAAATCAAGGGGGTTAGTACAAAAATATATATATATGGGTACATTAAACTGTGTTCAGAACTGGGGTAAAAACATGGAAGTCCATAAGTTGTTGTTTTCCTCAAGCACCATACAGGTCTCTCCAAGCTTGGAAATGCTGCCATTCTGTTTCTTGATCCTCCACATCTCCCCCTTCTTTGTTTTCTTGAGACAAAGTTAAGAAGATGGATTTGGGGATGAACCTTTTGCATATGGCTACAACACAACAAATGGTTAATAACAACACAAAAAGAGTAATCAAAATTCCAGAGTGTATTAACACTATTTGTTTGACTCAATTAGGAAGATTAGGCGAGCCTAGTTTATCAAGTCGTCAGTGGAAAGTTTAGGGGAAAATTTAATATCATCAATGAGTTTACGTAGGGTGTTAATACTATGGGATATGGACTCTGAGTCATCAGAAAAATTAAGACAACACATGCCTTCAAAGTCTTGACACCCATGGCCATGTAGTTGCAACAAAAAATCTATAGTGGCCCTATTTTGGAGGGACACGTCTTTTAATCTCTGCGTGTCTCTAAATAAGCCTTCCAGGGTGATGCTGGTTGTGTTAGTCTCTTTCGCCAACCAGCACCCCATGTGTGTTAGAGTGTTGAGGGCATGTGATGTACTATACCTGCACTAATAAAAGAACTGAAATAATTATCAGTAGTGGACCAGAGGTCAACACTGGGGTCACAGTCCTCTGGAATTTTAGGAATGGGAAGAACTCCCACTGGAGGATGCGAGGTGCCTGGGGGAACTAAAGCAACTTTTGAGGAAGTCAAGGGAGCATCTTTCTGCCATTTAAGTGGGGACTGGAGGGTAGGGTAATTAAGAGAATCCTTTCCATAGAATTCAATCGCATAGCTACGGTTGAACCTCCAGTCTTTCTTTGGAGATGATTGAGTCGCTGTAATTTTTCTTGTGACTGTGACTGGTCTTTTAGGGGTTATATACCATACTGGTGGTCTGGGGGTCAAGGGTCTAGCTTCTGGCCCTACAGCGGGGTATTTTGCTTTTGCCCAATTGAAATCTCGTTTTTGCCGAATGAGGGTAGCGGGTTTTTCATTAATTAACTTACACTTAAGTGGGTGAAACAAAGTGACTGTGCAAGGTCCCCCAATGGGGTATGAAGGAATCCCAATCCATACCCTTTCCCCACAGATGAGGAATTTTCCTTGGGGCAACATGCTAGGTTTGGACCCTACTGCTTCCGCAGTGATTATTTCTGGTGTGGTGGTGGTGCACCATAAGGAAGTATCCTTGTATAGATCTTTAAAAGGAGTGACATCATTCTTTTTGATTCAGGAAGTGGACCGGGATACGAATCTGAAACACCGATTGGTGATCACTGAGCCTAAGGTTTCAAACTCAATAGGCTCTGCCTCTGTATAAGAAGGGGATTCAAAATATTTTTTAAAATCCTTGTCAAGGGGGATACCATGTCTGGAACAAGTTGTTTACATTATTAATAGAAAGACATATTACATCATTATTAAGTTTCCCGTGCCAGCTTCACCCAAGTATTCTCTATCTGTTGGAATGCCCAGATTGGGACAGCTGGTGTGGGTTCAGGTGCAATGACAACTATTCCGATGACGATGGAGATAATGTAGGTGCTAGCGGTCCGCATGTTGTGTCTTGAAATATCCTCACTCTCCTTGCCAGGACCCACTTGGGTCCGGTATCTGCAGAGATGCAGGCATACCCTTTCCCCCAGGTGATGAGAGGAAAGGGGCCTGTCCAACTATCAGAGGGTCTTTATATAATATCTTTGCCTTTCTTGTGTTCTGCCAATTTTCTGATTTGAAATGTCTTTCAACAGGACTTCTACTTATGGGCATGTCCGATTCTTCCAATAGATTTAAAAAATTTAGAACGTACATTGTCTTTTCTAATCTTTCTTGGGGAGCCATACCCATACTCCCCCTTTTTTGTTTTTTCAACAGGTTTTTTATATTTTGGTGGGCACGTTCTATAGTACCCTGTCCTGTGGGATTATGAGGGACCCCGGTGTGTGGTGAATACCCCAGTCATCAAAGAATTTTTTGGTATCTGTAGACACATAGGAGGGTCCATTATCTATTTTTATTTGCTTTGGAACTTCCGTCCTAGCAAATGCCGATAAGAAATGTTTTTTAACATCTCTACTTTTTTCCCCAGAGTGTGCGGTGGCCACAATCATTTTAGAGAATGTGTCAACAGACATATGTACATATTTAAGTTTTTCAAATTCTGGTATATGTGTGATGTCTGATTGCCAGATCTCTAATGGTTCCAATCCCCTAGGATTGGCCCCTTCTGGGAGTAATGGAGTAATCATCTGACAATCAGGGCATGCTTTTTAAATCTCTTTAGTTTGGATTAATTTTAGGCCAAATTGCTTTTGTAGTGACCGTGCATTCTGGTGAAAAAACTTGTGAGAGAGTTTGGCTTGTTAGTACAGATTAGGTATTTCAGCCATACCTGCCAACAATTGGCAATTAGGTTTCCCTCCACCACAGGACCTGGTAGTGCAGTATGAGATCAGGTATGAACTGTGTAATATCCAAATTTTCTGCTATGAATTAAAAATAGTAAATCCTTTAATAAGTAGAATAAGCGTTTGTTTGAGACTTCTTTTAAGTACGAATTTTCAATTCTTTTCACTATACCCACCACATAGGCCGAATCAGATACAATATTGATTGCTTCGTTTTTGAAAATTTTAAATGCGTGAACAATTACTGATAATTCCACAATTTGAGGAGAACCTTGTACTCTGTGGATATCCTGTTGCCAGTTTCCATTTTCTTGCCAAACTATGACTGCATTTCCTGTTCTCCCAGACCCATCGGTAAAGAGTTTTTTGGCTCCCTTTATGGGAATTTCCAATTGGATAGTTTTTAATCTCATTGGAATTTGTGTTAGTCTTTGTATAAATTGGCACGCCAGGAGGTGAAATTTTATTTCTCCCAGGTAACCCCTGATGGCAATCTGAAAGTCAATGGAAGTCTGCAGCAGCTGCTCGAGCTGCTCAGAAGTCAATGGGAGATAGACATAATCTGGTTCTCTTCCATTGAGTTCTAAGCTTCTCGTACACCCCTTAAAAAGTAATTTGTCAATCATTTCTACCATTGTCACGATAGTTTTTTGGAATTGGTGAGGTAGGAATAGCCATCCCCAAGTAGAGGTCCTTGTAATTCACCGAAAATTGGCCCAGGATGGCGAACAGTTGCCTACTTTCTCTAATGATGACTAAAGAGGATGGCAGTCCCTCCATCCTTCGATTCGTTTGCCGATCAGATATTTTCTCCTCTACAATAGAGAGGGCTTCTTCCGCTTCCGGAGTCAGGGATCTTGGGGAGGACAGATCTGCATCTCCTCTTAATAATTCGAACAGGGGGTGCAGATCACTGGTTGTGATCTCTAGCACAGGACATATCCAGTTAATGGCTCCCAACAACTTCTGGAGATCATTTAAATTTCGGATTTTCCTGTCAATTGTAACTGATTGGGGCCTAATAGATTTGGAGCTAATTTGGAATCCGAGATGTCTCCAGAGTGCTTCTCTCTGCACCTTCTCAGGGGATACTTCTAGTCCTAGGAAAACTGAAGTAAGCAAACTAAAGGATGAATCAGGAAGGAAAAATAGAATCCTCACAGCTGAAGCCCTTGCTGTGTCTATAGTGTCTGTACTGCCTCCGTGATGTATTAAGACCATATGTACTCTTACCAAGGGCATCCCCAAACTCTGTGGACTCTTCTCAGTTTGCATATTTGCAGTCTTATAGAGGCAGATATGGGAAGGGCTTTGGTCACTCAGCAGGCAGCTGCCCACTGCCCCTGGAGCACAGCTTTCAGCTTAACAGCAGAGATCATCTGCAGCCCTCCCAGTCTGAGCCATTTTCCTAGAAAGTTGATGCCTGTTTTTCCTCCTCTTAAACGGTCTACTCAATGATACTCTGTGTTCTCACTGTACTCAGTATACTCAACAACATTGAAGCCAGCTTTGCAAGGCATTCCAGCTTCTCTGGGTTTTATTTGGTTTGGTAAGAGACAGCTCATGTTTTGCAAAATCATAGAATATGCTGAGTTGAGAGGGACCCACAAGCAACACTGAGTTCAACTCCTGGCCCTGCACAGGACCATTCCTAAGTTTCAGCCTGGTCTAAATAAAAATTCAGGAGACAGATCCCAGTGACCACCTACCACTAGACCAGAAGTGTTTCACAGTCAATCAATATTAAGAATTTTCTGAATTTTAAGCTCCCAGGTTGGCTTGTATCTCTGCACACCTGTATGCACATTCATTTTAGAACTGCTGGAGCTATCTTGCATGGCCATTGATGCAGCACTGCCTTTCCATCCTCCCTTCTCAGGGTGACTCTGTGTCCACATGCATGTCTGCTAGAAGCATCTCAATAACCAAGGGAGGTAAAGTCATGGCACTGATTTCATGCTGGAGTTAGCACAAAGATAAGTCTGACCTCCATCCTGCTGAGGTGCAGCAGGTACCATTGGTGAGTGCTGCTGGAGCTCTTGCCCTATGGTGGTGCTGAGCACTGCTTCTGATACACAGCCTCTTGGCTGCCTCACAAGTCCATGCTTTGCTTGACACCATGTGGCTTTGGCTTGAGAAATAATCTCAATGCCATATCTGAAATATTTGACCTGCTCATTTCACTAGCCAGAAGAATAAGCTAACAAGAATTCTTCAAAAAATGCTGGCACCTTAATTCCTTTATTTTATTGGCCAAACTATGAAATTTTAAGCCATTATCTGCCATGGTCTGAAGGGGGAGGGGAATGGGGCCATGGCACAGCACGGACGGGTCTGGACTAAAGGCAGAGGTGCAAATGGAATGCTTTATTGAGGTGTGCACGGGGTTTTTATGAGTTCAGGCAGGGAGAGGGCTAGAACATGGGGTGGAGCATGAGACAGACAAACGGGGGAACAAATCAGGGGAGGGACACAGGCAAAGGGGGAGGAACATGGGAGGAACCGGGGAAGGAAAGGGAGAATGGTAACTGTCTCCTCTCTGCAGCTTCTTCAGCCTATCCGAGAGGGCAGCAGGGAAGCAGGGATGCCTGGGCCTGCCCGGGAAATACAAATCCTGGGGAAACATACAATGTGTATATTTATAAACACATAATAACGGTAAAGTCCGTATCATAAAGTCCTTTCAATCGCTGTACATCTTTTTCCATTCCTGAAATTGTTCCCATTCTGATTCCTGGTCCTCAACAATTATCTTCAATGACTCTTCAAGGTCACCAGTGTCAGAGCAGTTGAGTCTCACAGCTCACTGGCCTCCTTCTCTCTGGCTTTTGTCTGAAGCTTCTGCAAGCATGGAAGGTGCTGTGGATAATTTTTGTGAGCAGGAAAAAACAGATACAGGGCTAGCTTTGAGCTTTTTTTTTACGGGCATTTTTTTGCTCCATGCTGAAGTATTGTAAATGTTTATTGTATCTGAGCTAGGAGGTGGAAAGTCATCATTATACAGCAACAGCAGCTGCACATAATTTATATATAGTATACTTCATTACAGTATATAGTACTGTAATTTATATGTAGTAAATTTCTGCAAGGTTTTGAAGGCCTTTTCAAGATCTGAGTTAAAATATCTCCAATGAAACCATTCTGTGGACTGATTTACTGTGTGTTTCAAACAGTTCTTAAAAACTAGCCTCAGTGTTTTTTAACAGAGCTTCTGCACAGTAGGTATGGCCTTGGGTTCTCAGAGAAGTGTTAAAAATCCAACTAGGTTATAATGGAGAAGAAGGAGTGACTGACACACCAGCACCACAACCTGCACTGAAAGTGTAAACTGTTCTACTCGCAGCAGGCAAAAATTTCAGGACGCAGAGTCACTGGCAAACTGCACTTTACTGGTTATAAAAAACTCTTCCCTGGATGTGAATTTCCAGAAGCCAAACAAAAATAAGTGATTTGTGCAATATATGAATTAACTCAGTCAACAGCTCAACAACTCAGGTTGGGCAGGAGCCATTTTCATCTCTGAGGAGCACCTCTACTTTCTCAGACCTTTGATCAGCTAGCAGGACTTGTTTTTGTCATTGGCACCATACAGGGATGGTGGAGGTGGCTGGTCAGGAAAGGATACTGATGAAAACATCCCTGTGTCAGGAATGACAGCAGTGTCCTAGAACAATGTTTATGTCTTAGATATATTTTCTCTCACACCTCTATCAACAGCTTAACCAGAAGAAGTCCAGATTCTCCGTAAGCCACATCCCTGCCTGCTGTCTACTGAATAAGCAGAGAAATGAAGATGGAATTACATCTACCTAGACTGTTCAAAGTTCTTGTGTGTTGAAGGCACAAGTTGATTTCTCCTTGAAAGTACCATCACAATAATTTACTTTTTCTTCATAGGGTTGAGGGAACAACTTTAAGTAACTGACAAATTGATTAGCTCTCCTTGATGTCACATTTATAAATATTTCTCCTCTGAATTTTATTGATAGTTTTGTGCTGTCTCTTTAACCCTTTAGGCCCCTGAATTAATTTTTCCCAAAGTTTAAAATGTAGAGGAGTCTGTTAGGAAATGTTCTGAGTCTTTTTTTTTTCCTAAAGTACTCTGAGGAGTGCAAACAATGATGAAAAAAGAAAGTAACTCTGACAATAGAATACTCTTGTGAAAGATTTACTACAAGGAGGCAGAGTTATTTGCTTAGGAAGGCTTTTCTACCTAAAAGAAACATTTTTCTCAAAGGCAGTTTTGATGATTTCTCCCCCCACATTCCAGAGAGGCTCTCAGGCTCTCTCTCCTGTATGTGAGGGGAGAGATAACACTCGCAGACATGCTATGGCCCTCTGCAGCCAGCGGGGAGAGCTGAAGGGGGCCAGCAATGATAAAGCCCGAAGAAGAACAGGAGGTGTGACTTTTTTTCTCAGGCCCAGTGCTTTTTGCAGCACTGCAAGAAATTTTTTGTAAGTCTAGCGTTCTCAACTTTCAGAATAAATTTTCCTGAACTCCTTCACTGCCTGGCATTTCAGGGGTACCTGCGTGTTATCTTACTTCACAGTAGCAATAATAAAAAAAGAAAATTCAGATGTATTTGCCCCATTTGAATATTTTGCTCCCTATGTGCAACACTTCCCTGCAATATCCCCACATTGCTGTTGGTCTGCTTGTTGAGGAAAATTAAGTTGCTGTGCTGTTAACAGTTTTATAACTCCTTGGTTTTTAATTCCTTGGGCATGTCAGACAGATCTGATGGAAGTTTAGTCCTCAAAGTTTTGAATTTCCTGCAAGTTTAGAGAGAATCATTAGTCCTGCAGAGCTGCAGAGAAGTACCTCAGCTGACCCTCAGCATGAAGTGAGGGTAATTTGTTTAATTTTATTTAATTTTACATAATTTTATTTAGCCTTCTGACCAGCAGCATGCAGAAGTGGAAACATAGCTTGCAGCAACCCCAGGTGTGCTGCCTTTGGGCTGCTGGAGAAGAGTAGCAGGGGTTTTTGGTGTTCACCGGAGAGATCCTTCCCCTCCTCTTTGCCTTGGAGACATGACTTACCTGCTAGAAGAGCAATTATCCACCAAGGAGATCATTGCTTTCCTCCTCCATCAGGCTTTTTCTGAATCAAAGATGACCTCGTCTCCTATCTCCAGGGAAGTGGAAGTCTCCAGGGAGACTGATGCCCTGTGGCTGCTGAAAAACTACACCCAGACTATCATGAACATCATTAAAAAGCTCAGCCAGGACACACACTGATGAGTACCTTCTTTGATTTAGTAGTCAGCTCTAGCCCGTGGTCCATCCAGCACTATATTCAGGAGCAGAAAACTACTCTGAAGCCATGACCACTCTGGTACCATAACCTCTACCTTTTAGTTAAATTCTGATTTTTTCTTGTACAGTGGTACTTGCCGTTACCTGTGAAAACAGAGGGGAGATAACTAGGGAAAGTAAAAGAAAAAAAAAGAAGAAAAATGAAATAAAGAGCAGATTAATGAGTTTTGATGGTGTTTTAATTAGAAGGTTTGGATTCTATTTGCTTTCAGTTTTGTTGGAGTGTGGAGATGGAATTCAAGAAAAATACAGATAGTGCAGGAGATTTTGTTCAAGGAAAATAAGGAACGAGCTGTTATTATCATCTAACATATAACATCAAGACTCAAGTTTGGGTTTACTTCTTACTTTTCCTGATGCAAATATTCAAACTTCTGCATAATCAAAAATTACTAAAATGCCTCATTAAAACTCAGTACAGACTGGAATGAAGGTCCAGGTTCACATTTATTTAAACTGACTGATGTTCTGTGCTGGAAAATCATGATGCCCTTCTCCTGCCTAAAGACCTGATTTTATTTTCAAGAATTTGATGTTATGGTAGTAAGCAATGTTATTAAAGCACTTACTTATTTTAAATCATCCAGTTCCTCTAACATTATCCAGATTCAGTACCTACAGTATGGTTTTGCTAGAAGCATCTCTAAGATGCTATCAGCATCTAAATCTCATCTTTTCCCTTGGTTGTAAATTACATTTCTCTAAGTCCTAATCTCAGGTGTATGCTTGATTTGTGAGTTTTGGTTGTCAGAATTTGATAGGGATAGACCACTGATAGTGCAGATAACAGTAAAGTGAGACATGTCAATCAAAGCCTTTACAGAATTAGTGGAGGTTTGGAGAATTGCTCCTGGCACATAGCAAATGACAGTGGTTGAACAACATTGATTTCTCAAGAATTAAAATAAAAAGAAAGGTTCTGCCACTAAATGCGACTCACTCATAGTCTAAATCTTCCCAAAAGTAGGAAGAATATGCTTCAAAAAAGCTTTGGAGAATGCTGGCATGCTGTTGCCACTAAGGCAACCAACCCACACCACGCTCTCTGGAGCCTCTAATTGGCTGCAGCACCCCTCATTTTGGCTAGGAGGGCAGTGAGGGGTCAGTGAATTGGATGCCCACCTGAGACCGGTGGCCACAGTAGCCAAACCATATAAATAGAGGTACACAGGGCCTCCATTTTGTCCTGCCTTCTCTCCTGGAAGCTGCCACCATGTGACTTTTGGCAGTAACTACTTTTTTCTCTCTTTCTTCTTTCTTCACTCCTTCTTCTCTCTGCTCTTCCTTTACTCTTTTCTTCCTCTTGTGGGTAACTTAAAACCAATGGATTGTATTTTACTAATTTGTGGGTCGTTGTGTGTTGGGTTGTTTGTTAGTCCTGTAAAACCCTTTTGCCAAAATGCCTATTTTCACACTAAATTAAAAGAAGTTCTCTTGAGAAAAAAAAAGTGCGTAGCCTTTTCTCTTTATGCGATTCATGATATCAAAGAACCAAAGGCTCTGCAAGAGTTTGGTTGAGCACTTCTTCTCAGCAGTAGGCCCTGGCAGCTTGCCTTCAGCAATGCTCCTGTGTACATCAGTCTGACAAGATATGCCATCCAGAGGAATGATGCATCTGGCAGGCTACATGCTCCCATTCTGGGAACACAGAGCAGCAGCTTGGTTATTTCTGGAGCTGACTCACTTCATCAGCCACCTGCACCACACAGCAATGTTGGTAAACTCAGAGTGTGTTCCAATACCACAGTTCTGCCAGGTTTGCAAAGACCTTCCTTGGGAGGCAGAGCCATTGCATCAGGGCCACAGGACTCCCTTAGGTTGCAAGGGCTAAAGAAGGTCAGAGGATTTTGACCATATTTATCAGAGTTGGAGTTGACTTCATGCAACTTGAAGATTAAGGAAGGGGTGGGCAGCTGTGCTGATCATGCTTGAGGGAGAATTGCTGAGCATGCTTCTGAGGGAGAATTGCCTCCAACCCTTAGTTAGGTAGCTCTTACAGGGGTCAGCCTCCTTATTTATGCCAGCAGCTGAACTGCGTTTACACCACTGTGTTGCACTTCTTCAGTCAGAAAGCTTGGGCTTGAGATGGATGCTAGAAAGCAACCTGAAAAGGGTTATTTAAGTTCAGTCTCACATTGCACAATGTGAGAGCAAATCACTAGATTCAAATAAATAAATAAATAAATAAAATAAAAATTTAAAAAGCACCCTTGTCCTGGCCCAGCTCTAATTTCCCCGTTTATTTGATTTGTTGGGGAAGAGAAAATCGACACATTCTCCTGGGTACCAGACCTCACCTTACATTTATTCAGTGCTGTCAGACACAGAATTAGAAAGAAAGACCAACTGAATGTATGGGTGGGAGAAGGCAGGTTAATGTGGCATAAGTAAAGTGTCTTATTATAAACCTGTATTTTGTATTTAAAGGGTAGAAAAAAAGTAGATGAAAAGCTCCTAATTCTGTCACTAAAGCTAGAATAAATGGATAAACCACAGAAATAAAAAAAAGCAGTTGAACTAGATGAAAAATGATGAAAAAAGACTTCATGTAAGAATTGCCAGATTTAAAAGAGAGATCAGAAAGGAGCTTGAGGAAGTGCAAAATGAATACAGATCAGGTGAGAATGGGATTTCATGCAAGTTATTTTAGAAAGATATTTCTACAGTAACTTGCTACTGAAGAAACCACTTTCCAGTAGAGACAGATATTAAAATTACTCTCTCTCCCAAACCCCATATACAAAGGTGTATGGGTTAGCCCATTTGTCTTTGCAAACAGTCGGTGTGGCTTTTCGCACACGAGTTGCATCCCCCACCTAAGAGTTTCAAGATAAGACCATTTAAAGGCAATTTCACAACCTGTTTTCCAGATTTTTTTAAGAGCACCTATTTCTTCTGTTAGCAAGATCCTCGACCCTCATAGGGAGTCAGAAGTCTCTTGCACAGATCCTGCTGCTGTGATCATGTTTGATGGTTTTGTGTTATTTCCATGCTTTACTCCCCATTCTCAACCAACAGCATCTTGGTGAGTTACAGCTACCAACACAGACCATGCATTGAGCAAGTGAAGAAGGAAGCAGTCAGATGACATTGCTGATACATGCAGTACTTTTTATGGGGATAGTCACGGTAATGTCTCTCACAAAGCATGAGCTACTTTACCAGATGATTCTGGCTGTTCAACTTCCAGCAGCAAATAGAAAGACTTTCACCTGGCACTGAATACATAGTCTTCACAAAAGAAGATTTCACCCACTGTAATGTACTCTTCATCACTCAAATCTTACCTATACTAATACCCTTCATTTGCAGCTGCTCATGGAAGCACAGTGGACATAGCAGGTTATCCAAAAAGAAATAACTCAGCCATCTCTTCAAGAGAACAGATGGGTGAAAATCACTACAGGACTATTTCACATCTCGCATGTTCTCAGCTGGAACTCGAGCATCTGGTTCTCATTTTCCAGGTTGTCTGTGACAGAGGACTCCAGCTCTTCACTTCAGCTCCAATTCCTTCATCATCTGCAACCAACACACAAACCCTGCTTGAAGGCTGTAGTAAACCAAGCTCTCTTTTAGTTAAGGTCTTTGTGCATCTAGACAGGGCAAGGCTTAGCTGTCTACAAGATCTTCTGAGTGAGCTCAAAGAAAGCTGCGGTTAAGAAATTTCAGGATAAAAGATTTTGGTGCCAAAGAGTTCCTAACTTCAAATTCCTGCTTGTGGAAATTAAGGACAGAAGAGAACTGTTTATACCAAACTTTGGCCATGATTGTGTCCAAACTCAAGTCCAAGAATTGCTCTTTCCCTTGACAGTCCTCTGACTCCACAAAAGGGGGAAAAGAGGCTACTGAAGAGGTGCAGAGCAGCATGAAGGGGACAGAGGCAGCCTCTCAAATGTCTCAGCAGCTGTTCATGCTTTAACACAGATTGGCATCTTGGAAATGAGAGACATGTCTGGAATTTATAAGATTCTAAGCACTATGAAGCGATTTGGTTGAACACAAACCAGACTACAGCAGTGACAAAATGAATCCATATGAGACAGCTTTTCCAAAAGAAAAATGTCATTGGCTGTCATGTTACAATACACATTTTAAGAAAAAATACAAAGTTGCTTACTTGGTAGGAAGTTAACACCTATATGAGATGCTTAACAAATGTAAAGAGCTAGGTTGTAATTTGAAAGTTATTGCAATCAGCTAGGTAACAACAGCTTACAGTTCTACAATTCTCCAGTCTTTAGTGACAATATTTGACTGTATAGTGATCCAAAAAAGGTGCATCAGGTGCTCCGTAGCTCTGTTTTGGAAAAAAGTGTGTCTACACACTCCTGTCTCTCTTTTTATACACCTACACAGACACATAAACTGCTGGTGAGCCTGAGCTCCCATTCTCCCAGAAGCATGCAAGAAAACAGTGTTCAACTCAAATGACTAGTAGATCTTATTTACAATTGCTGCAGCTCTGGGAGTTCCATGGTACCAACTTTGTTATCTGGTAGGCAGACTGCAGAGCAACAGTATCCAATGGGAAATGCAAAGCTTTTGAGTGAAGACTGCAGTCTTGGGAAAAAACAAATCAAAAAAAACCTCCCAATGCTCAATGAAAAAAATAACTTTAAAAGCAAACAATATCCTTTGTCTTGAAGACAGACAATATTTATTTCCTTCCGCATCACAAACCTGAAGTCAATTGCAGTTTACATAATCATCCTTGGTATTGTCCAGTGTATTGGAAGATAGCTCCTATAGCAAATAGCTTGCAACCCAAGCTGCTATTGCATGTCCATGTTATTCAATAGAATAATGAGATAGATTATTAAGAAGGTTTATGTAAGAGTTTAGCTAAATGAAGAAGATTATATTTGTTGCAATTTTTCATACCATCCTGTTGTTTTGGAGGGTGTGAGGAGCACCTCCCTACCTTCCTCCCCATATAGGGCGAGGGCAGGGAGGTCCTGCCAGGAGATACTGTGAGAACTTAGTAGGATAAGTTTGCTGGCATGGCCTGAACACCCTCTCTCTCGTTCTGGTGGGTGGTGCAAGGGCAGGAGTGCAGTCGGGCTTCTCTCTCCTGTCGTGGGTTTTCTTTTTGGTTCTGGCCATTCGCCCCAGATTCTGCCTCCTCGCTGCCAGAGCTGCTGCCACCCCCTGACACTTCCCCACTGATCGGAGCCATGCTGTTTCCCCACTGTTCGTAGCCATTGCCGCAGCTGCTGCCGCCCCATTCCAGCTTCCCACTGATTGGAGATGTGCCTTTTTCCTGCTGCCTGGAGCCACTGCTTCCATGTTGCTGCCGTTGCTATGGGCAGCCCCATTGCCACTGCTGCCACCAGTGCCTCTGCCTGGAGCCACCACTTCCACATCGCTGGTGTTGCTTCCAGCAGTGCTGCTGCTACTGCTGCTGCCAGCACCTCTGCTTGGAGCCACTGCTTCCATGTCACTGTCGTTGCTGCTGCCAGCACTGCCGCTGCAGCCACACTTGAGGAACTCAGGAGTCTCCTTGGTGAACTTTTCACACATTGCCCGCTTGTGCAGCCACAACTCTGCTCCAGCTACATTATGATTCTGTGACTGGGTCGGGACAGTGCCACCATCTCACTGGCACAGAACTGAGGATGGTTTTAGGTGACATTTTCTCCACTATTGTTTGTGCGGTAGTTTGGACTTGGCTCCCCGCCAAGAGCCCAAGACCACAGCAAGAGGCTTCCCTCCCCCCTTTCTATGAACACAGGGGAAGGAAAGGTAAGAAGAAAGAAAAAAAACCCCAAAAGACCAAAATAACAGAATCAAAGCAGTGTATATATATATATATTTACACTTACATACGATTACAAAAAAACTATACACATATAAGAAAGAGAACCCCAACACCCCAGAAAAACCAAAAAACCCAGATATACACAACCAAGAAAGAACTAGCAAACAAAAATCTTTCCTTAAGAACGCAAAGTCCACACCACCAGATCCCTCCTCTCGAATTGGGAAGAAGTAACAGGGAGACTGCCTGCCTTCTCCTACTTTGCCAGAAGAGATCTAACCTTCCAACTTCCTTCCCCCTTCTATTTATATTTCTGCTTACATAGAAAATAGAATGGAATATTGGGATATGGATACTTCCTTAGTTTCGACCTGGTTGCCAGGAAGAGGTCTAAACCAAACCACTACAGTTTGGTTTTTCTTTGTTCTGTTTTGTTCTCTGGTTTTAGTAAAACTGATATTCATTTTCCATACTTCACTCAAACACCTCATAATTTCAAAATTTTTGTAATTCGAGGGGGAAGGGTTTTCTATTCCATTAGAGGTCCTACACCCTGGGACATAACTGTCAGTAAACCACGAGAATAATTTGGTGTTTTCCAATCTAGGGCATTCAGAGAAAACATGGAAAAAGAATAACAGTTTTGAATAATCCATCTGTGCATTGGATATAGAACCCCTCAGGCATCACGTTCAATTTATTCCTGTTTACTTGGCATGTATTCCTGCATATGTATTTTCCATTCATAGGTGTTTATGTCAAAACAGGTTCTAAAACCAAGGTAGCTGTATCTATTTTTCAGTTTGTAACTTAGATTCATGGGGTTGTAAATTCTATGTCTATAAGTTTCCTCTGGAATGCGTTTTCAGGGTTGTGTTCCTACCCTAACCTAAAGCTGTTATCCCTGGAATTTTAGTGATAATGGCACCCGATCTGGGGGGGAAATGCAGGGGAGCATTTTCCCCCCAATCCTTCACCTACTTCTCCTTCAGGTTCGCTACAACAGTTTTTGAAGAGTTTAAATTCCCTCTGGATGTTCGAGATGTTTGGCAGTTTGCATATTTTGCTCTATCTTACGTATGAAAGTAGGACTAAGAGCTGTCTGGAATGTGTCCAGGAGTTTTGATTGGCATGGGTTATGGGAGTACATGGGTAAGTTCTTGGAGATCGTTACTGCTCCAGTGACCTGGAAATTCACCCTTGAAGAACTGCAGGACCCTGTCAAGATGTTGAGATCAGTGAGGGGAAAGTGCCATGGTAGAGCTATGAAGGAGCAGCTTGTGGTTGCACGTGGAGCCTGGCTACCGAAATGTCTCAGTTTAATCAGACTGAAGTGTTTTGCTAAGTAGGATGAGTTATGAGGAAGACCAAACTCCTCCCTCTAAGCAATTGTAAATCCAAAATTAAGAGGCTCCAATTGAGGAAGTATGGAAAAAGGAAAAATAACATATATATGTACTGGCAGAACAACAGAAGAACACAAAAACAACCAAACAATAATCCTATACCCAAAAATCCCCTTCAAAAAGGGAAACAGTTCAGTACCTTTTGCCTTTTGGTGCAATTCTAATCATGATCACAGGGGGCACCGTTGGATCACTGGAGGAGCAGAGCCTGCAGTGCTCGGTGTTGGTCAGCAGGGGGCGCTGTTGGGCTCTGGCGGTTGCCGCGTGAGGCCCTGGAGCGCGGGAGAAGCCGAAAATGGAGATCTTCCACACACCGAGAAGGGGAAGGGGAAAAGGGGGAAAAAGGCTCTTTCCACAAAACTCACACTGTCTGCAGCTGGCTGTGGCTGGGAATTCCCCCTTTTTGTCAATGAACACATGCCACTGCCAACACGGGAGCAGAGGAGGGAGAAGGCTGACTTCCTTCCCAAAAAGTTCCTCTGCAGGTGGGTCAAACCCCTCCAATGAAGTCCGAGCAGGTCTGGGCTGGGGGCAGAACAGGGTGCAGGCAAGCCGAGGCCAGAAAACAGCCAGATGACCAGGCTGAAAACAGAGTGAACCTCTGATCCTTCAAACACACACCTTGCCTGAGTTAAGGTAAAGGTGAAATGTCCCATTTCTGAGTAGGGAAGAAAAAAAACTCATTACGCCTTCTCACAGTTTTTAGGAGGGCCATCAGCTTGGAATGCAGGTCTGCTAGTTAGTTCTTTTGTGTTGATCAATCACCCATGGCAAACCACCCTCCCCCATTCAACATCTTTCTTTTACAGAGAGGCAAGGGGAAAGAAAAAAAATTTCCTGCTTGGTTTTTTAGAACAAGGAAACCTAAGACACGAAAGCTGCTTGGTATGGTGCAGCACCTTCAGGAGGAAAAGAAAGAAAACAAAACACCTGACACCATGGCAACTCAAGAGTGTAACAGAACCAGAAGGACAACGCAAGCCAATGGAAGTTGCCCCTATCCAAATGAGAAAATACAAGACCAAATTGTTTCACCCAGTAGATGACGATGGGGAGGTGAGACCCTCACAAATAACAGACCCAGAAATAATCACCGAATGTCTTTAATTTGATAATTTCTGTAATTTGTGGAGAGACATCACTCAAGGACTGGATGAACCTATTCTGACTTCGTTGATTTGAGTCTGGAATCTTATGGGTGAAGGTGCACTGCTTGGCGGTAGCAAAGCAAGGCATTTAGGATCCCTGTCTCAGGATGTGGGTACTAACTAGGGAGTCAGAACCCCTCCATCTCCAAACACGGCTTTTAAGAAGCATAAGAGAGAGGTTTGCTCGCAGAGACAATCTGCAGGGGAATCATCTTTGTACCTGGGAGACCATGGAAGATGGGACCCATTGTCTGAGAGAAATGGCACTGTTAGAGATACTTTTCACAAGGGACAAGCAATCCAATAGTGACCCTGACAAGGTCAAGTGTACATCACAGATGTGGTGGAACCTCGATGTGCAGGGCCACCATATATGTTGATTTCGTGGTGACAATGCACTGGAATGAAAACAAAGAAACAGTAGGCTCTATGATGAGTACACTCAGGACATATAATGAGATTGTCCATGCCCCACTATGGGCCCATATCTCTTCTGCCGAGAAATTAGTTGTGGACCTCTGGGCAACTATGACCATAAAAAACTCAAGAGAGGAGTTTAAAGAGAGCATTGTCTATGTCTCACTAGTGCAAAATGGAGCCCTGCTATCCAGAACAGGCATCCCCTGGCTAGAGAGAGAGGGTACACTACATAGGGCAACCTGTGGTTTATCCCACAAACATGGGGAAGACATGAGTAAATGGGAGAGAAAACCCACCTATGCTTTATCAGTACGGGCACAGGAGTTAAAAGGAAAAATGACCAGAGGCAATTCTATGAGGATGGATGTAGCCCCAATCTTCCATGGGCAAGCCCCTAAGACAGAACTGGAGGGACTTATCTTCTCTGTTTGACTGAATAAAAGTTAGTGGTGGTTTGAAGGTTTGTTTTGCTTCAAAACAAAGAAAAAGAGTCTGGAAATAAGGAGAAAAACTCTGGGAGCAGGACAAAAAACCACACCAGTATAATTTCCCAACAGAAGCTAATACAGTTCTTCAGCAGGGAGACCAAAAAAAGTGTTCACAATACAATTGCAATAGAAACCTCAATTTCTACAGTACATTTGTTTCTGTAAAGTAGTCTGTTGCCCAGAGAAAAAGATTCAAGTGGACTCAGATAACTGTCCTCTAATAATCCATATTGCAAGTCCCTTATGCTCCTTGCTCTATGGAAAGGCAGGTTTCTCAAGCCATGAATTGCAGGTGGCCTTTCTGAGATGCCAGGCCTGCACAGCATGACAAGCTGAATGCAAAACAATGCAGTTAGTAAGGAATGTTGCTTCAGCAATTAATCATGTTGTTCCTGCAGGCAAAAATTTTGGTACTTTTAAACCTTCTCCAGTGAGTAAAAAGTGACAGAAATCACACACATCTTGTAAAAGTCAACAAAGGTTGCAGATGACCTTTTTGCATTTTGTTTGTGGTCAGGCTCTTTGGAGATAAACTGCATGGGAAAGACTCGCAGCGTTACACTCTGCTTTCAGGCCAGGTCTGTGTTTGTCACATTTCCAACAAGCAGCAGGAAACTAGCAACACTGAAATCTCAACAACATGCAGCCTTTTCTGAGCTCCTCTGGATCCATATTTTAGTCCTGCTGTATGTTTGGTCCATTAGCAGGGGCTCTGCCCTCACTGTAGGCCTGAAGTCCATTTGTGCAAAATAGCAAAACATTTGGGGTGGAGGGCAGCATCCCAAAATGCCCATCTCTAGATCCTTCTAGGCTTACTGTTTTTTGTCCATGTACTTGGCTGCCAGTGAAGCAGGTAAGGTTTGGTGTATCTATCCCCCACTGAGACCCCTGGATGCTGCAGTTTGCAGTATACTGAAGAACATCAAAAAGGCGAAACACAAGGTTATTGATGAATGTGTTTCTAAAAGCACACAGCATGGAAAAAAAGCCAGAGTCTAACCATGGAAGAGAGAAAAGGAGAGAAGTATCACTGCATATTTCCTATCTATCTATCTATCTATCTATCTATCTATCTATCTATCTATCTATCTATCTATCTATCTATCTATCATTTCACATGGCAGCATGGCGCAAACAAATGTTTTATCTAAGCACTGATTTGTACAATTAAAGCAGAAGGGTTTCAGGGCCTAATTATAAATTCAGATCATACATGAATATATATTTCAATATATTACTATTGAGTGACTTCCCAGCATAAAGGAGTTATCTCAATATGTCAGTCCACACTGCTACCAAACTCAAAATGATTCATCTTTCCCCTCAGAACACTAAATTTAAAAGTTATTTAACGGAGAGCTGTTCAGTTAAATGAGCTGAGAAGGAAAGGTAAATTCTAGACATCCAGGACGATATTCAGCTGGGCTGCAGGATTAGGGCTGTACTTCTTGGAAGGGTGCCTTTTTGCAGTGTTAAAACAGTTTTCATGAGCTTTATGTCCGTAAACTTAAAAAAAAGTTGAAAGGTATAAAAAAAAAAAACATTGGGGAGAGAGAAGAACGTATCTGTGTTTTCCTAAGGTTAGGAAGACACTCACGCAATTGCCCACTCAACACTGTGATACCATTCTGAGAGAAGCTCAAAGGTGGAGTATTAATCAAATCCAGCAATTCTCAGGACATAATGCATAAACAAATCAATCAATAAAATTCTCAGAAGGAAGCTTTTTTCTCATATTTATATAAAAGGAAATATAAGCAGCATATGAAGTCCTTTCTGTCTGAAGCAGTGGAAAGTTCTGCCTTCAAATTCATTGGATCTCATTCCATTCTGCCTTCAGCATAAGCCAACATAATAAATCACAGTTGGAGAACGTTTATTTTTTCCCCCCTTTACAGCAAGAGCAGCTGAAGGTATGACTTCTCAAGCAGCGAAACAATAAACAATTCTCAATTCCCCAACTCAGTGATGCTTATGTGCCTTTGTACATTACTTTGCTGAGCTCTACAACAGTATAAAACAGTATAAATAAAGGGTTGCTTCAATTTGTGTGAATTCACAAGTTTTTTTCAGTGCTACAGCAGACTTGCTACAAGGTGCCAATTTGGAAGGGACATTGTTAAAATATGAGAGCAAGATTTTTACCTCATGTTGTTGAATTTTACAGAAGCTTAAGTTTAAACTCATGTTCCCTGAGCACTTTTAATGAAGTAGGTGGTAGAGATTTGGGGTTTTGGTTTTTTTCCTACAGGGCCTGTAATACGATTTTAGGGTGTATAATTATCTTATTCAAGGAGTTCATCCCTGTTCACAATAAAAGTAAGTTCATGATCTTCTGAATTGAAAAAACACTGTATTACTACTTTTTTTCCTAATACAGACTATTCGCAGTTAACAGTTACTTAATTGGTTTCTCTGGCCTGTTGTCATTTGTCTGTTCTTCAAGATGTTAGAAAGTATTTAAGGCTTAGTGCTAACAAAGTATAGGCTCACACAGAAGGATTCACAGGGGCAGACAGTCGCTTACCATGCTGCTATCAGGCTGGTGATGACACTAGAGTGGGAGGCACACATATAAAGAACATATGCCAAGGATACAAATGATAGGCTGTAAGAATTTTTTCAGGTTTTTAATAGCAGCAAGCTAAAAAAAGTTACAGCTATTCTTGAGAGTTACAAATCTTGGTTTTGCAACATTCCCTTTTGATGCCTCAGAGCTTTTTGTATTTTTTAACTTTTGTAGATTTTAGAAGTAGTTGTGTAGTAAATGTAGATTTTAATGTAGCTGTATTAAATCCCTTACCCTTTAATATAATAGTTAATATATACCCAACCCTATTACCCCATTTCATATCAATCCCTCTAAATTCCATTAGTGTGTTTAGTCTTCTTTTCAAAGTAGAATTGAAGAAAAAACACCTCTGTTTAAGAACATCGCACCCTAAGCCTGGACCAGAAGATATCACACAGACACAGCAACCTTTAAGCCCAGAACTTTGGAGAAGCTCCAAGGACTGTTATGTTCTGGGAAGAAGATGAAGATGAGGAAGAAGGGGTCCCAAAAATCCCAAATCCAATTCCTGGAGGGGCGTATCACGGGGCAGAACTGGGCAGGACCAGGGAGCGGATAGATCTGGGATTGGGTGGACCTTATTATAAAATCATAGAACCACTGTGTGTTTTCCCCCAGGCCTGAGACCTGATTAAAGGACCAGCTCTTTTTATCTTATCTTATCTGCTAAATTGGCCTAGAGTCTTTTTCTCCATGATCTCTTTAGGCAACATTTTTTTTAATATTTGCAGTAACTGATAGTTCAAGACTCTATGACACCAGGCTGTAAAGGGAAACACAACTGATCTAAATTTACAGTAAATAATCTTTTTAAGGAAGGTGGGAGAATGAAAGTGATCAGGAGTGAAGGGAGTGAGTGACAAGAGATAAGAAGGGATTCTTGACAGTCAGAGGTTTCTACTCACTTCTGCAGAGCAGAAGCCCTAGTCTACTGAGCTTACTTTTCCTGTTAAAATGACAGTGTGTGGCTGTTTACCTTGGCTGAAAGCCAGGTGTCCACCAAGCCTGCGCTGTCCCCCCAAGGGGAAACAAAAAAACCTGTGAAAAACCCGGGCTTACCAAGGAATAAAGTTTATATTTACATGGAGGAAAAAAAGAAGAGACTAATAACGCTACAAACACACTGGCAAAGGAAACTAACAGTAAAAAATTCTACCTCCCCCACAGAATGGCATCTTGGACAGATGTAGCTGCCTACAGGGCCATCCTGGAAGAAAGAAGAAGGGCCGAGCTAATTCGCACTTCCCTCTTATAGCCGGACTGATGTAACATGGTGTGGAATATCCTGTTCCTCCCGGAAAGAGGAACTGTTATTTTACTACACAAACGCATTACAATTTCTACCCCTTATTCCATACCAATTTTATGCCATGCCCATATCCCCATTATTCGCCTATATTCCGCGCTTGTACAGGTCTTGTCTACTATGGTGGTCTCATCATTGAGCACCAGCATCAGCTTAGTTCGGATCTTCCTCGTCTGGTGACTTTTCCTGCAACATACAACTCAGAATACAAAGTAGATTTTTCCCAAGGTTAAATCTCCTTGAGGCACACACTGAGCTTACCCATTTTCTGTCATTATCCACCAAGTGTTTCCAGGTCCTCGAGCAAAGACAATCCCACAAATGGGTTTGCCTTTGCCTGAGGGAGGGTTAACCCAAACTGCTTTACCTAACATACCTCTCAAGTGAATTACTGGGACTTCGTCTCCATCCACAGTGTGAAGGGGCTCTGTTCGGGCAGGGCCTGTTTGATTGACGGAGCCTCTAGTGCTGAGTAGCCAAGTAGTCTTTGCTAGATGCTGATCCCAATTTTTTGAGTCCTCCCACCCAATGCCTTCAAAGTAGTTTTCAGCAGGTTGGAAGCCCGCGGGTCGCCCGTGCAGGGTCCCTTCCCCCTCGGGCCCATGGGCCGCCCCTGGGGCCCCCCCCGTCAGGCCCGTGCGGCCCGGGGCCGCCCCTGGCCCGCCGCACCCCCCCATCCTTCCCCCCAGCAGGAGAAAGGAGAGAGGGAGCTTCACCAGTGTGGCTTTGTGTCCTCGTGAGAATGGAGAGTGGAAGCCTCAAAGCACACAGAGGTTTGCCAGTCTGGTTTGGGGGAGGGGGGGGAGCGGAAGGGTACCGGGCGGGCTGTGAGGGTCCTCGGACTGGAGGGTGGACAGGTACACGGTGCATGGGAAGATACGAAGTAAAACGGTGCGGGGAGGATAAGGTCAGGGTGGATAATGGTTTTCTCTGGGGGTTGGGGGTCTTGGCCGGGCTGGGGCCTGGAGAGGTACTCGAGCCCTAGGTGGGTACAGGGGCTGGAATGGTTTTGTTCGTTTGTTTTTGGCTCACCTGCGGCTACTGCCCAGGTTCAGTATGTTCTGGATATATTTGTTACATCCTGAAAGGGTGGTCAGGACAAAGGGTTGACGCTGGGTGTTTCCCTGGGATTGAATATAGACAGGTGACAGAAAAGTAGGAAGTGTAAGACTTGCCCTAATCGTTTTAATAGTAGGATCGTAGCCTGTGTACCCCATGTGTTTGTGAGCTATGCTGGTGATGGTACATGACTTCAGCAGGGTCACCCATGCCAGACAGGTCAAAACCGCAGGGTCAGATACAATACATCCTTGGGCAGGATGAGCTCGTTAGCCTTCTGGCAGTCATCCTAGGAGAAGGAAAACTCTAATCCTAAACCCGGGCAGATGGAGCTTGCTTAGCCCTGTAAGGCCATCCATCTAAAAGAAGGTCACTCTAATTAAACCTATGTCCTGAGGACCTCACTGCCACCGTCCAAGCTCACTTGGCCCTAAACCTTAGGATTAAAGGGTGGGTTCAGTTCCGTGTATACTGCATCTCACCTAAAAAATCCATTGCACAGGCTTGAAGGCTTTACCCACATGATGATGAGTTTTCAGCAATTTGTTGCATCACTCAACTTTTCCAGCAGCTGGTGCATGATATGGGATATGATATACCCATTCAATGCCATGTTTCCTGGCCCAAGTAGTAACTAAACTGGTTTTGAAATGAGTCCCATTGTCTGACTCAATGCGCTCTGGGGTGCCACTTGCTTTTCAAGACCCAGAATGGTATTTCGAGCAGTTGTGTGAAGCACTGGATAAGTCTCTAGCCATCCAGTGGTTGCTTCCACCATGGTGAGCACATAGTGCTTACCGTGGCGGGTTTGTGGCAGTGTGATATAGTCAACCTGCCAAACCTCCCCATATCTACACTTATCCCAACGTCCACCATACCATAAGGGCTTCACTCTCTTTGCTTGTTAATAGCAGTGCATGTCTCACAATCATGGATAACTTAGGAAATAGTGTCCATGGTTAGATCCACTCCTCGGTCTCATGCCCATCTATAAGTTACATCTCTACCCCGATGGCTTGAAACATCATGTGCCCATTGAGCTAAGAACAACTCTCCCTTATGCTGCCAATCTAGATCTACTTGCGACACCTTGACTTGTGCAGCTCAGTTTGCTTGTTTGTTGTTGTGATGTTCTTCATTAGCTCGATTTTTGGGTACATGGGCATCTACATGGCAGACTCTCACAGTCAACTCCTCAACCCAAGCAGCAATATCTTGCCATAAAATCAGCAGCCCAGATAGGTTTTCCTCCACGCTTCCAATTAATCTTCTTCTACGGATCCAGTCACCCGCACAGAGCATTGGCTCTCATCCATGAGTCTGTGTGGAGATAAAGCCTTGGCCATTTCTCTCATTCAGCAATGTCCAGGGCCAACTGAATGGCTCTGAGTTCTGTAAATTGGCTCGATTCACCTTCCCCTTCAGTAGCTTCTGCCACTTGTTGGGTGGGACTACATACAGCTGCTTTGCACTTCTGGTTCTTCCCTACAATATGACAAGAACCATCACTGAAGAGAGAATAATGTGTTTCTTCTTCGGATAACTGATTGTATGGTGGAGCTTCTTCAGCCTGATTAACTTGTTCTTTTTCCTCCTCATCGGCCTGACTGAAGTTTCCACCTTCAGGCCAATTTGTTATGATTTCTAGGATTCCAGGGCGATTCAAGTTTCTGATTTGGGCACGCTGTGTAATCAAAGCAATCCACCTGCTCCATGTAGCATCAGTGGCATGATGGGTAGGGGGTACCTTTTCTTTGAACATCCAGTTCAGCGCTGGTAGTTGGGGTGCGAGGAAGAGCTGTGTTTCTGTGCCAATCACCTTTGAGGCTGCTTGTATTCCTTCATAAACCACTAGGATTTCCTTTTCTGTGGGGGTGTAGTTGGCTTCAGATCCTCTGTAGTTTCGGCTCCAGAAACTGAATGGTTGGGCTTGGGTCTCACCGGGTACTTTTTGTCAGAGGCTCCAGGAGGGACCATTATCCCCGGCTGTGGAATGAAGTACATTTTTCACATTTGGTTCTGTCCTGACTGGTCCAAGTGCCATGGTGTGTGCAATCTCCTGCTTAATCTGTTTAAAAGCTTGCTGCTGTTCAGGACCCCACTGGAAATATTGTACTTTTGTGTGTGACCGAGGGGGAAATACAGAAAAATACTCTCTATTGTGAATAGCAATGAAGTTTAGGTGAAGAAGCAAACAAAAGAAAAAATCAGGATTTTCTAAGTAAAGTGTGATTTTATGGGTTATATAACTCAACAAGAAAATAGCCTACTTTTGTTCAAGAAGAAGTCAAACTAAGGACAAAGTTGCAGTTGATGAAACAGAAAAAAACAAAACCAGACAAACAAATACAATAGCCCAAACCATATATGTTTCTGGAAGGTGAACTAGTTAAGTTAGATGAATGTTAGATTATTTTGCTTGAGATAGTCCATACTAGGCGCTTGCTGACAACTTCTCATTTAGTTCCAGAGCTCTAACATCTCCATTAGCTTTGGCATTTTCTATAAGCACCTGCGTAGAAAAACAAACAATGAAAAACTGAGAAATTAAGATTTTTACTGCTAGTATTTTACGGGCAATCTCGAATGTATTTTCATTCCTTTGAGACAGTTTCCATAATAGATTACCTCACCCATAAAGCCCAGATAGAAAACATTCAACATTACACATCAGCTTTCTTTAAAGATCAAAACCTCACACTACAGTGACTTGCTAAACCTGTAGTCACTACCAATGCTCTGTTAACAGCATCATTTGTTACTTGAGGCTGAAACTAAGTTTGACAAGTTAGTTAAGTGCTGGCAATTAAACAGGCAGAGCTATATGAGACCTATCTTCCTGCTGACATACAGTTGTCTCCTGCTAGAACCTTTGTATAAGTCTCCATTTGCCAGACTGGAGTATCCTCTGCAGCAACTTAAAAACTTGCCAGATGTTCTTTTCCCTCCCCCTCTAAAATTCACATTTCCTTGATTTTTTTTCCACATACCATACTTAGAGCTTTTCTCTTATTTAAAAAAGCTTGCACAACAGCCTAATGTTCCTAAGCTTCTAGCGCTTCTCTTGTAATCCAATCACATTATACCTATTAAAAGGAAAACCATTAAGTAGAATCAAACGAATCTTCAGTCATTATCATCATATTCTTTGGTAGGGAGTACAGATGACTTTGCAAAAGGAAGTGCAGTGAGATCATACCAGAATCATCTGAAATCATTAATTCTAGATTTTTTTATGAACCTCCATGTCTGTGTATGGATTTTTGTCAGTGCTGAGCCTATTTATATGCTGTACCTCCAAATTTACTTTTTATTGGATTCAACATTCACCAGGAAACAGCTAATGATCTAGGCAAAAGACTCATCGTGACAGTGGCTGCAGTGAGGAGGTTACTAGGAGAGTGTATTCAGAGTCTGACTAGCAAAGTGATTCCAGTTGTAGGTCAAAATGAATGACTGCCCATTTGCATTACATGAAAGAACTGAGTGAATTTGTAAGTTTGGCCAAATCCATTTGTGAAGTCCTGTCAACAGAAACTAATGTACCATTTACTGTGTACTGAAATAATGTACCATTACAGATAGAAGTCCTCAATACAGAACGTACAGCATCCTACTGCTCAGATCTTTTGAGTCAGGGATACTCCAAGTTACACCTAGGCTAGAGCGTGTATCTTTTAGTACATTTGTACGTTCTGGTAAAATTTTGATTAAATGGTCCTCGTGTCTACTGAAGAGCCACTAGTAGAATTCTTGCAAGTTTGGACTAGACACTTTATCTTTCATTATTATTGTATGGAGGAATGGAAGACTTTCAAACAAACTAGTGTAAATTTCAAAAACCAAAGTACATTTTTTCAATATAGAACCTTTATACATCGCACCTTAAGAGCAAGTAAGCCAGAACCTCCTTAGCCTGCTTCTATCCTCTTTCAAGTTGTAAATGTAATATAAAATGTAAATAGATTGAATTTCTGTATAAAATGTACTGTCTTACATCTATTAATTCACAATCCTCTTTGGCATACAGATGTTGCAGGAGGTACCAGCGTGCCACCGACACTATAGTTTCTGGATTCCCTGGCTGATAAACCACTCTTTCCAACATTGGTCGAGTCTCCCTAGAAATATAATCATAACATAATCCAAATCAAATGCAACTGACTAGGCTGCATGTAACATACCAGAGCAAGCAACAACGGTCAGAAGTAATATAAGGTCGCATCTTTATTTCCATACTGCCCAAGAAAGTGAGTCTAGAGTTGGACATCCCTTTGTTTCCTATGTAGTTGCATCTAGAATGCTACGGAATTCTGCCTCCATTGTTATGGCTAATATATTACACTCAAGTTACTGCTTTAACTAGAAAGTAATCCTAATTAGATTGACATAGTAGATTTCACAAGTGCTATAAGAGCATGATAAACATCATGACACCTGTGATTTCAGCACAATCTCTGATTTCAGTATGTAATCTGTTGAACAAGTACAGCAGGTATTTTCCTCTTTAAGACCTAGGAAATAACAGTGCACTTGAAAGAAGCAGGTACTAGAATTTAGTGATACCAATAGAATTTAATATTATGCACAAATGTATTTAATCCAGGCACTCACAAAAGGTACTGCAGTTCCTGCAAACACAGAGACAAGATGTGAAATTGCAGAAGAGAAGGAAATTGGAATAGAGTATTACACGAAGTCTGAAGTTCTATTTGGCTGATACTACCTTCCAACACCAACAGTTTATACCCAACCAATACATTTTCAAATTCACAGTGTCATTAGAAATCTGGTAAAAACTGCCAATTATGTTTAGGAATCTCATAATAATTCACTGGTGCTCCATCAGCTTTGACTCTTGTTCTTTACATTCTGTCCGTTATAAACAACATGATTTTCCAGTAGATTGTGATTTAACTGTTTTATGTTTCTAATTTGTATTTAAGATTAATTTCTTGTTTCAGGATTTTGAAACACCTAGGCAGATCAATTAGATCTTGTGATATACTGTTCACATAAATTAATATCTGAAATTGTAATAAGACCAATTTTAATTGATTAAATAAGTTTTTATCTTAATTTTATTATAATTGACAACTATCACAATCACATTAGGCTGCCTTCTTAAATGCCAACAGAGAAAGTAAGCCAGTTTGTCAGAATTATCTACCAAACAGGTGAATTATTGAACAAAACCATAAAAAAATTCCAACTTTCCCTATCTTAAACAAAAATACTATAAAAGATCTAAGAACCAAATTCACTACATAGGAAGATTCCAAGTACCCCTTCCTCAAATCTTCTTTCCCTTCCTCAAAAAGCCACAATGTGCACTTGGTTGTTCAGGAATAGGCATGAACTTTGCCTGGAGGCCAATTCAGGATCAAAATTAATCCCAACAGTATATAGGGTAGTGATATGCATTTCCACTGTGCTATTTTACAGCATTTTTAAGAATGTGTATTCTTCCTGATTAATTTATTTAGGTAACATGCTATTAAAATAAAAATTGTCTTACAGCTGTTTTTCTCTTAGTAGGAAGGTCATATACTTTTTTTTTTCCACAAACAGAGGAAGATTCAGCTGTTTCCCACACTACTTTCTCTCCTCTCCTTTTTAACTCCCATACCAATTTCAAGAATTAATTCCTGCTTTCAATTTTCTTTTAGTTCTTGGAGTTAGATCTGGGGATAATGTGTATTTTTAGACAGTGTATTCCACTTAGAACTTAACAGATCATGCATACCTTGCTCCCATTTTGCGATTATACTGTAGCAGGGCTTGAAGCAGAGCTGCCAGGGGGCAAGGAGAAAGTTTCAAAGCTTCTGTTGTTGCCTCCTGAACCAAGGATGGCCAGTGCTCATTTGAGACATTAGCCTATTATAAAAGTGAAAAATAAAGGGGGAAAAAAGAATAAAATAAAAAACAAACAAACAAGACAAAAAAACCCCAAAAACAAACAAACAAAAAAACCCAAAAAAACAAAAAAGGACTTTATTGTAGTGTGTTTGCAGCTCTCTAGAAAGAAGGTTTAATTCAAGCAGTTCTGAGTTATATAAAGTATTTGGCAGGTTAGAAAGATACCTTTTAAAAAACCACAAACAGTGGTTAGAAGTGCCTGGAAAAGTCATGTTAACTTGACATAGGACCAACCCTGCCAGCATTCCAGTTCCTCATTTATGCAAACAATCCTTGTGTTTTTTCCATACAAGTTTTAGTAATGCTTCATAAACCCTTGTTTGCTCTTCAGCTTGTAAATCTTCATCCCATATACAAGACTATTCTAGAATGTAGAATTTATCCCCAGAAGTGACATTTTTTACCAACAGTGAAAACCAATTCCAAGATGGTAATTACTTAACAAAATGACTTTTGAGCAAACAAGAAAAGAAAAGAAAAAAATAAAACTGGCTTAAGGAAAACCTTATTATGCCCAGTGTGTCTGGATAGCATTCAAACTACTATACTTCATTTGGACAGATAACTGGGAGACAAGCAATTTTCAAACACAGAACTTTTTCACCAGGCTCTCGCACATTTCATTAAATCAGTGCAGATTAGAGAGCCTGAAAAGAAATCCACTTATCAGTTGCTCTGCTCTTTCAGAAAGCAGAGATGAGATAATCAAATTCATACTAATCTCATTTTAAACAAAGTCATGTGCATTCTTAAGCCATTCAGGTCAGCACTTAAAGAAGTAGTATTAATTAAGTTAGAAGGTACTTTGTGATCTGTGGAAGCATTTCAGAGCAATAAGAAACAGGGAGCAGACCACTAGAAAACTGACAGAATAATCATGGCAGGAAAAATACTGCCACTTGACAAATTTAACCTTTTGAAGCATAGGCCTTGTGAGAAAGAAACTTGTCTACACTGAGGGTGATTCTCTTCTCCCACAAGGCATAACAGCTTTGCAGCTTTATCCTCTGTAAAACTGACTGCCTTTTCTTATATAAGATCTCAGGATAGATGGCGTTGCTTTGCCTGATTTTGATTATGGCTCTTAGCTGGGTCATCTGTTAAAATACATGAAAAAGTGTTAGCCAAGATCACAGCAGTATCTACATTTTACACTAGGCTTTAAAGCAATCTGGTAGTGCACTTCAAGTTTCTGGAGTGACACTGCTTAAAGAGAATAAACACTTGCCAAGAATCTGAGGTATGTTCACCTTGCCCCTTGCTGCAAGGAATAGAGTAATTTTCTTTACACCACAACATACACTTCCCTTAGGTTGTTTTTACACTACAAGGCAAGGCACCATATCTGGAAATGACCATATGGTATAAAATTACTTGAAATGTGACTGATGTCTCCAGGTACCAGTGCAGAAAAAAATGTTTATTGAGGCAGTTTTCTGAAAAAGAGGACAGATACTTGAAGGGTACATCAATTTGGATGATCCAACTGAAACTGTTATTAGACAAGTAAGTCTTATTGAACAAGTTAGCCTCTTTCTGTACATAGTGGTTCTATGTGATTATTTCACTGTAACTCCTTGGAGTCTCACTTTATTCTCTAGCTGTCATTCATAAAATGCAAAGTGATTCAAACAGGGGCTTCATTTAAAGACTACAGAAGCCCTACATTCCAGCAACTCCTCTTAAATCATGCAGTTACATTATACTGGTTATCCTACCATGCAGATTTCCAGTGCGAGCATAGCTAGCCTGAGCAGACTGGATAACTTCCCGTTCCAGCTGCCCTGCTGTGACGCCAACTGCAGACTCTTTCTGTAACACATCTCTGCTCCAATCATCATTCTCTGAGACTGATATACTTTTGCCAGCCACTGAAAATAAACATCCAACAAAATCAGTTATGGAGCCACCAAAACACACAGCCCTTAGACAATATCATTTAGTTCAATCTATGAGAGTACCACAGCATACTATTAGCTAAAAACACCACCATGCACCCATACCTCATTCCAACAATATACTGTGTACTGCCCTGCAGAAAAATGTAGTCTGCTGCATAACTGGCAGTACACCTCACTACAGTAACTTATTCTGGGAGTTCCCTAGACCACTCACGGACACCTTTTTGATAGATTTTCTCAGTGCATTTGAGTTATGCCAGGAAGAAAGACATTATGACATGAGCATGAATCCAGGTGATGGGTGTAGACTTGCGTTACACAGTTTCTGAATCAGCTGAGTCCTGCCGTAGAAGACAGATGGGACAAAGGAAATAAGACACTTGGAGGCAGAGTTTCATGCCTCTGCTGCCTGCATGAAAATGTGTAAGCCACATCTAGAAATATTCTTTGCTGGATCATCAAGCAAACAAAGCAATTTCTTATTAAAAAAAAAATTCCCTTGCTTTTGAGCAGAGGTCTTTAGACTTTTGCTAGCTAAAGACTGCCTGGTGTTACAAGGGACAAAAATTATTAACCCTTTCTGGTGCACAGAAGTTACTTATCCACTAGACACGTTAGAAAGCATTAATTAAGCACTAGTGAGACTGTGCATTCTTGACATTGAGCTGCAGGACTGCTTTGTAAAGTAAAACATTCATTCATGTGAAGAAAAAAAAGCTTCCCTTGGCCTCAGTTCTTTGCAGCTG